>NC_058417.1:59309003-59331076 GCF_002201575.2 Neomonachus schauinslandi
GCATCTGCCCCCCGCTCCTCCGTGTGCGCCCTGACACCCTGCATCTGCCCCCAGCTCCTCCACGTGCCCCGACACCCACGATCTGCCCCCCAGCTCCTCCGTGTGCACCCTGACACCCAGCACCTGCCCTCCAGCTCCTCCGTGTGCGCCCTGACACCCACGATCTGCCTTTCTGGCCCTGGCCAATGCAGTGGGCATGTGGTGGTTTTGACCTTTGTTTCCCTGACGACTAATGATGCTGGGCATCTCCTCCTGTGCTTCTTGAACATTTGGATATCCTCTTTTGGGAAGTTCCTGTTCAGATCTTCTCTTTTTCTTCCCCTCCAAACGAGTTGTTAGAGTGTATAGATTTATAGTTAGTTCATATATTTTGGTTACTAATTCTTTGTCTTCTAATAATCTTTTCCCAGTCCATAATTTATATTTTTACTCTCTCGGTGAGGTCGCTAATTTTAATGAAGTCCATTTGTTTCCTGTTCTTTTGTGAGAAATCTTTGCCTGCCCATGGTCATGCAGGTATTCTATGTTTCTTCCAGGAGCTTGATTGATTAATTTAACCTATTATATGCCGGTCCACAATCCATCTTGAATTATTTTTGTGTATGGCATGAGGGAGGAATCAAGGCTCATTTCCCCCATGTGGATACAGAGAGATTACAAATGCTTTCTCCTCTTCACCACACACTTTTTCTCCTATCTGAACTTTTAAAGTCAGTGGATATTACTTTTGTAATCTAAACAAAATGTATGCAGAAGAAATAAATTGGGAGAAAGCACAGCCCTCTGCAGGTCCCCCAGCGGGGCGGGGTGGGAGGGACCGTGCCCTCACACAGCCTCCTGGGAGTGGGAGGGGGCACCCGAGCTGATCTTTAATGAGCGTCTTCTCCTGCAGACCGAGCTTGCTGCCCACAGATGCCTCCTCCCCGTCCAGAGGAGCAGCACGCCCCAGCACCAAGCCCCGCGTGAGACAGCAGAGATGGCGCTGGGCCCCGAGCCAGTGAGCAGGTTCCCCGAGCTGGCTGCGACGGGCAGCCCTGTGCCCGAGCCGTCTGGTGCCCCCAACGCATCCGTCAACGGCTCCTGGGCCGGCGCAGCGGAGCCCAGCTCCCTGGAGGACCTGGTGGCCACTGGTGCCATGGGGGCCGCACTCTCAGCCATGGGCGTGGTGGGTGTGGCAGGCAACGTGTACACGCTGGTGGTCATGGGCCGCTCCCTGCACGCCTCGGCCTCCATGTCCGTCTACGTCATCAGCCTGGCGCTGGCTGACCTGCTCTACCTGCTCGGCATCCCCTTCGTCGTGGCCACCTATGGCACCAAGCAGTGGCACTTCGGCGAAGTGGGCTGCCGGGTCCTCTTCAGCCTGGACTTCCTGACCATGCATGCCAGCATCTTTACCCTGACCGTCATGAGCAGTGAGCGCTACGCCGCCGTGCTGAGGCCCCTGGACACAGTGCGGCGTTCCAAGGGCTACCGCAAGATCCTGGCTCTGGGCACGTGGCTGCTGGCCCTGCTGCTGGCCCTGCCCATGATGCTGGCCATCCGGCTGGTCCGCAGGGGCCGCAAGAGCCTCTGCCTGCCGGTCTGGGGCCAGCGTGCCCACCGCACCTACCTGACGCTGCTCTTCGGGACCAGCATCGTGGGGCCCGGCGTGGTCATCGGGCTGCTGTATGTGCGCCTGGCCCGGGCCTACTGGCTGTCCCAGCAGGCCTCCTTCCTACAGACGCGGCGGCTGCCCAAGCCCAGGGTGCTCTACCTCATCCTGGGCATCGTGGGGCTCTTCTGGGCCTGCTTCCTGCCCTTCTGGCTGTGGCAGCTGCTCGCCCAGTACCCTGGGGCCCAGCCGCTCACGCCCCGCACCACGCGCATTGTCAACTACCTGACCACCTGCCTCACCTACGGCAACAGCTGCGTCAACCCCTTCCTCTACACGCTGCTCACCAAGAACTACCGCGAGCACCGCCAACGCCCGCTCCGCCCCCGGGGAGCCAGCCGGCCCACGCGTGCCGGCCCCTTCCCTCCGCGCTGGGTCCGCTTCCAGCGCGGCTCCGGCCGCTCGCTGTCCTCCAGTGGCCAGCAGCCCACCGAGGCCCCCGCAGCGTCCCAGGCGGCCTCGAGAGTGGTCTGCGCCTGAGAGTCCCGCGGCCCCACACGAACGCTGGGGTCGAGGGCGGGAGGTGGCCTGAGTCCAGCAGGCAGCCTGCCCCCAGTGCCCCCGTGACTTAGTCTTCTTCCAGAAAGTCCTCTGCTCTCCCTTCTGCTTGGCTCAGTTCAGCATCATCAGCCATCTCCCTTGTGATGCCTGGAGGCCCCACTCCCGGAGCACCTAGGAGGCTCTGTGGGAGGCTCAGGCCCAGAACCAGCTTCTGGAGACCCCGGCAGGCAGAGTCTCCACCACCCATGGCAGGAGACGTGAGTGCTGGCCAGTGGCTGCTGTGAGCCGTGCGGGCACGCTCCTCTCCTGGCTGGGGTGTGGTCCCTGTGGCACCAGCCCCACCCTGTCCCTGTCTGCGTTCCTGACCATTCTGCAGTGTCAGCACTGGAACAATAAACCCTGAGCTCTGCACCCCCGTCCCGCCTCAGTGCACGGATGCCATGTTGAGGGGTGGGGAGGCCCTTCAGCATGAGGAGCCTGTCGGTCTGGCTGGGAGGATGCACATCTTCCTTTGAGGCTTGGCTGGTGGCTGGTCCCAGCTGTCTGGACATGGTGGGCAGGTGCCCCCCGGCCTGAGCCAGGCCCCAGGGTGTGGGGCTGAGACCCTGCGGCAAGGTCTCAGGTCCAGGCACCCCAGGAAGGTACATTTTTTACCTGACACTTAAGACCTGAATTGATGCACGCTCTGTGTCAGAGGGGGCCTGAGTGTCCTGGTTAGTGCTCCCAGGGACACCCAGGTGTGCCGAGCAGCAAGCAGAGGGAATGGTGGACGCAAAGGGCAGGCAGGGGCTCCGTGTCCCTATGATGGGCTTGGGGGACAGAGATGAGACTGGGAGTTGGGCGGCGTCCTGACCCCAGAGGCCTTGCACGGGGGACGGGGTTTATCTGAGACGGCAGTGGGGCATGGAAGGACTTAGAGGTCACCAGCATGCCGGGAGGTTAGGCCACAAGCCCCTGCTTCTGGGGTCAGGAGATGCCGGGCAAGGGGAGTAGCACAGGGCAGTGCGGGAGCTGAGCTATTCTGGGAAGTTGGCAGAGGGCTTCTGGCTGGGGGGGTCCTGACTCACTGCAGGGGCCAGGGTACATCCTTGAGGGGGAAGGAGGGAGCCTGCAGGTCCTGGGAGACGGGTGAGGCTACAGACAGACACACACTCATCCACACAGAAGCGGGGCAGGAGTTCCTGGGAGCCACCTCCGGGGAGGAGGGAGGAAGAGCCCCAGGAAAGCAATTTCGCTGGAGGGCTGGTCAGAGCAGGGGAGACACATGGGCCAGGTCCCTGCAGGCTGAGCTGGGGCCCAGGGGCCCTTTGGAAATACAAGACGGAGGTCCTGGCCCTGTGCAGACAAGCTTCGCCTCTGCCCAGCTGGGCTTGGGACCCCTGTCTGTGTGTCTGTCTGTCTCCCCCATCACTCAGGGCCAAGCCTGTGCTGCCCACCTCACGGCATAGATCCTTGAGCACGTGGCGCGCGGGTCGGCGGCCACAGGACAGTCTGTTCCATCCAGGCCTCCAACGCCCGGGACGCTGGGACCCAAGATGGCCCAGCTCCACTGGGGCAAGGCAGGCTCAGCAGGGCAGGCTCACCTGAGGTGGCGGGGATCCCGGAGGGGGGAACTGCCTGGCAAAGGGCCAAGGCTTCGGGGGCAGAAAGGGAGAGCCCGAGGCTGCTGGCTTCCCAGGCCTCACACCCACGGGCTTAGGTCTGGTCAGAAATGAAATCGAGGTCCTGCCTGCAGCAGTGTCCTGGCTGCATCCCCGAGAGAAACCCCCCCACAGTGTCCGTCCTCATCCTCTCCCTCATGACGAGTCTCTTCAGTCCCCAGTCCCAGCGTGGCCTCCCCTGGCTGACCCCCCCCCCCTCTCCCTTGTCCCCCCACTCCTGCCCCTACCTCCCGCCTGGCAGACCCCCATCCAGTGTGCTTCAGAGTTTAGAATGTTAGGCAGGTGCTCACACATGGACACACTCCACTCCCACACTGGGCACATTCTGTGGCTGTGCCCTCACCCCACCCTGCCACGTGGAGACCCCACAGGCTCACTGTGGCTTCGCTGGCCTCCCTGGGCCCACTGCCCACAGCCCTGGCACCCAGGACCCACTCGGTCAAGGCCAGGTGATTTATGGAGGCCTCATCTAGCTCAAGACCCACGGCCTGTCAGGCACGGTGCCCAGCTTTCTGGCCTCGTCAGGCTGCTCTGCGTGCTCAGAGGCCGGGCTGGCTGCTGTAAGGGGACCCCCTGCCTGTGGGTCCCCCCCGCCCCCCCACCAGGGCCTCAGATCCCAGCCTGGGCCCCAGGGCTCTGAGGCTGCGGAGGGTTCCAGGTGGTCCGAGCTGGGGCAGGAGCCGAAGCTTGGGAGGGCCGGACGGTAGAGGGCTGAGGGGTCGCCTGGGCCAGGGCATGCGGCAATTGGTTGTTGTTCGGTTACAGCTTTCCTGAGGCACAGTTACCCACCATAACACTCAGCCCCTGCAATTACTAATTTTCCGTCAGTTTACAGAGTTGTGCAAGCATCATCCAATCCAGTGCCTGCACATCAGTCAGGAAAGCCAAAGCAACCGGACATAACGTATAAAAGATTTCTTTAAGGAACCGACTCACGCAATTAGGGGGCTGGCAAGCGTGAAATCCAGGGAAGGGGCCGGCAGGCTGGAAACTCTGGCAGGAGTTGAAGCTGCAGTCTTGGGGTGGAATTCCTTCTTTTCTGGGGAAGTTCTGCTTTTTTGCTCTTAAGGCTTTCAGTTGGATGGATGAGGCCCCCCCACGCATGTGATGGAGAACAGTTTTCTTTGCTAGAACTTAGCTGATTGTAGATGTCCATGCACGCCGTACTGGGGGTCAGCACCCCGCCCCTTTTTAGAGCTGAGTACTCCTTGTGGGGTCAGCCGGTGTTGTTTATCCGCCCCTCAGTTACGGAGCTGCTCTGGACACGTGTGTGCACGTCTTCGTGTAAACACGTTGGCATTCTCTTGGGGAGGTTCCTGTGGAGTCTCCAGACTCTTTCCCACAGTGCCTTCACGTCCTGTGCCCCCTGCAGCAGAGCAGGGGGCTCCCAGCGCCCCCAGCCTCCCATCATCGTCCTCCCTCTGGGCATGCACCGTTTTTATAATAAAAGAGCAGCTGCTCTGGGTAGACTGGGATTAATACCTTGCAGCTTAGTGACCTTGACCGACTCTCAGAGGCAAGCGTCTGCAAGGCCGGGAGCTGCAGGCCTTGCTCGTAGCTGACCTTGGTGTCAGGACAGTGCTGCTCAGGGGCTCGCAGAAGGGTGGGTGACTGAGGCTGGGCCACTCCCTTCCCAAGCCATGGCACCTCAGCTCCCGAGCAAAGGGAGCCCAGGCTCCCTGACCTGGTAACATCTATGGGGGAGGGGCGGCCAGCAGGGCCCCTCAGGAGTCAGGGACGGCACCATGGCCATAATCACCATGGGTAATTTTGGCTCTGTAGCACCTTGGCTCTGTGGATCATCTGAGCCCCTTTTGGCCAGTTCCTCCTGTTTCCGAGAAGACGTTGACCAGGTCCCCTCCTCCCCCTGTCCTTGGGAAGACAATGACCAGGTCCCTCGTCCCCTGACCCAAGGAAGGCTCTGACCAGGCATGTCCATGGGCCTAGCTGGCCTCAGAGCAGGCTGGGAGGCTGGGGGGCTGTTCCAACAGTTCCCAGTTCCCAGGGAGGGAGGGAGGCTCAGCACCGGAGGGCCTTCTCTGTGAACCCCCTCATGTTATCTGGAGCTTAAGGTCATAGGGCTTTGCTGGACAGCTCTCTTGGCTCAGGCTGATGGGGGCTCAGTGACCCAGGCCAGGCCTGCCTCCACAGGCTCTGGGGTCCATCTGCTGGCTCCTCGGCCAGCTTCTGGGATCGCAGGGGACTGTGCCCTTTCGGCGGGGGGTGGCGACTGTCAGTTGAAACGTGATGTTTTCCCCTTTCCCAGGAAGTTCAATTTAGAGAGAAGGGTGCTGGTCGTGGGAGCCTCGTGGGTGAGCAAGGGCTTGGGCAGGGGCTCTGGGTGGCTCACGGGGCTCCAGGCTGCTGCAGGAGGGGCAGAGCCAGGGAGGGACACAGCGCATCTCCCCACCACGGCCCCTCAAGCAGAAGAGACAGAGAAACAGACACAGGGAAGGAGGGCACAGGCCGTCTGCCAGAGGGAGCAGAATGCAGCCAGCAGATGCCGAGGGGTGGCCATGTGGTGCCTGGGGGTGTGGGGTTCTGCCCCAGGAGCCAAGGGTTAATGAGCGGCCCTTGGGCTGCATACTTGGCCACAGTCTATGCAGCTTTACTGCAAATGTTTCTGCTCTTCCTGGGTGTGAAGGGTCTTCTGGTCATACTTCAGGCCGCATGTCTCAGGGTCCCAGTGCCCCCAGAAAGCTCCAGACCTATCCAGGGACCAAAGCCCCGGGGAAGGTGAGGCATGGACGTGGGGGGACCCAGGCACCAAATCAACACCATGACAACCAGGGAGACCTTCAATGGGTGCCAGGCCCAGTGTCCTGTTCAGAAAGTGGTGTCTGGCTGGCCATCGGAGGGGCCCAGCGGCCTTGGGTAATGGGACAGGAGGCCAACAGGGTCAGCCTAGGGTTGGGGGACCCCTTGGGAGCTGAGTGAAACCCCAAGGAATCAGCCCTGAGGGGATCCCTGGGGGCCAGGAGCCCAGGATGGTCCAGGTGCACCCCAGACAGCCTCTAGGAGCCAGAGCATCCCTCCCCTAGGCCATGCAGAGCCAGGGCAATGGGGCATGCTGGTCCAGCTTATTTAGGCCAGAAACTCGGGCCTGGGTGACCAGTTGTCCTGGTCTGCCCAGGACAGAGGGATGTCCCAAGATTCGGGACTTCCAGTGCTAAGACCTGGCCCCTCCCAGGATTGCCCCCCCCATCTGGTGTCAAGAAAGAGGCAGGAACGTGGGGGGTAGCAGCCACCTCCTCGGGCTGCTCTGGGCAAGAGTTGGAGCCAGGATATGACTCCCAGCTATCCAGAGAGAGCAGGGATCAGGAGCGAGCAGGGAGCCCCGAGGGAGCAGGGAGCCGGGAGCAGGGAGGCAAGAGAGAGCCCGAGGGGTTGCCGGGGCTTCTGTGGCTGAGCGAGAGGAACTTCAAGGACAGAGGCAAGGCTGGCCTCCCGCAGAACCCCCTGGCCCTGGGGCCCAAGAGAGAAGTCGAGCCCTGGGGGCCAGGTTTGTATCCCGATGGCCCCTGAGCACCCCCGCTCCTGCGGTTCCGACCCCAACCCTTGGCTGCCGTGTGACCCATGAACCTGGTCTGATAATCACTTCTCACAGCCTTGTCCTACCTCTGCCTGGGGCTGGGATATGCGCTCCCTTGTGTGCAAGCAGCACCTCACAGACGACAGCCCCCCAGAGCAGGGCTGTGGAGGCCTTGGGAGCAGGTCATGGGGAAGAGAGCCAGGAAGCCCCCGGTGGATGCTCAGCCCAGGGCGCTGGGGCCCTCGGACCCCGGTGCCCACGTGCCCAGGAACGACCAGAGCCTGACAAGCTCTCAGGCCTGGGTGGCCGGGCCCTCCCTGCCTCCATCCTGCTGCTTTCCCGCAACGGCCCAGAATCCTCGTGTCCTTCCCCTGCAGCCAGGGCCCCCAGGGCCTGCACTGGGTGCCGGGACCCCAGCACTGCCTCGGCTCACCCTTGCAGCGAGAGGAGACCGAGTCCTGGGACGGAGCAGGGGACCAGCCGAGCTGAGCATGGAGCCACTTCACACATACCCAGGGAGGGGACACAGGCCGTATTATCCCCGACGCGTCAGCATCGAGGTCCACTCTGGAAGCATCAGACCAAACCAAACTCCCGGAGCCTGGAGGCCTCACCTGGGGTAACCTCCTTCCTGGACAGTGGGGCCCGCGGGGGGGCAGCGGCAAGAAGAAGGGAGAGGCGGGAGGGAGGAGGAAGGGGAGGGGATGGGGGGCAGCAGGGGCTCGGAGCCAGGGCACTGGCTGGTGTGATGCTGTGAGCCTAGAGGACCTTCCGTCTGGCTCCAGCCCTGGCCTCCAGAGCCGTGGTGGGCGGGGTGTTGGACACAGGTTGACGAGCACACGAGGGTGAGGGACACTCAGGGTGATGACGAGCTCCCTAGGCATTTAAATGTTGTCCACTCAACTCCTTGACCTGCAGACGAAGAAGCAAAACAGCAAGGCCAGGCCGGCAGACGGCAGCGTCGAGCTTAGAGCTCACGTCGCCTTCGATCACCTCACCACCGCCCCAGGCCACCCCCACCCTGCCGTCCATCCTGAGGTGCTCTAGGCTGCTCCTGGCTCTCCAGAAGTTTCCAGGACAGTCTGCAATGGTCATTTTCCTTCTGGATGCGTTGACCCATCCCACCTGCCCTCACCCCCAGTCTTGGAGGGAGGGTCTCTGTTCACGCTGCGCTCAGGGTGCCCATGCTGCTCTGGGGCCACAGGGTTCGGGAGAGAACGGGAAAACTCCCTCTGCAGTTCACCTAGAAAGGCAATGATGACAGTAGCCAGGAAGGCTGAGAAAAAAGGCGTCAGTATGATTTCCTCGGAGGCAGCAACGGCTCTGACAGGGTGGCCGGGGCTCAGGAGTCAGACAGCCTAGAGTCCAGGGTCCCCCAGGAAACGAGGCATCCAGCACAGGAGGGAGGTAAATTCCAGCAGGGAACGTGGGCTGCGTCCCTGAGCAAAGTAAAATCCAGGTGGATTTTATGTGCAGATGGGAGTCATAACATCACTAAAACAATGAAGAGAAAACACAGTGAATATACTTCTTTTTTTTTAAAGTAAGCTCCATGCCCAGCACAGAGCCCAACATAGGGCTGGAAATCACGACTGTGAGTTCAAGACCTGAGCTGAGATCAAGAGTCAGATTCTGGGACGCCTGGGCGGCTCAGCTTGTTGAGCGTCTGCCTTCAGCTCAGGTCATGATCTCAGGGTCCTGGGATCAAATCCCTCATTTGGCTCCTTGCTCAGTGGGGAGCCTGTTTCTCCCTCTCCCACTCCCCCTGCTTGTGCTCTCTCTCTGACAAATAAATAAATAAAATCTTAAAAAAAAAGAAAGTCAGATGCTAACCAACTGAGGCTCCCAGGTGCCCCTCGCAAGTGAATATATTTCTAGCATAAGGAACGGGAAGGCTTTTGTAAGCTGACCTAGAACCAAGAATCCACAAGGAAAAGACAGATTCAATTAGATACATCATTTAAAATTCCAATGCAGAAAAATATATTTAAGGCCAAAACAGAAATGATATCCCTGAGAACAAAGTTAGCATGACCCACCACGAGGCAGGTAAACGTCTGTAACTCATGCTCTGGGAACCCCACTTCCAGGATTTCATCCTAAATCAAAGAGTCAGATGCAGATAAAGGTTTACATATAAAGATACTCATTCCAGCATTACTCTAAGAATCAAAGACATCATGGAATGTTCCCCAGTTTTAAATAAATTATGGCACGGTGTTGAGAGAGGAAGGTTGTGTTCTCTGAGATTAGCAATGACGTCGATCTAAGGCACAATGGTAGAGGGGAAATAGAAGGTAAAGTTGTATAATGTAATCCCAAGTTTTATTTCAAACAAACGAGTGCGTGTGTGAGTGTGTGCACACATGCACCAAAGCTGGACAGAGATGCTTGAAAGTCCCACCGGTATCCTCCCATGACAGGAGGACAGGGACCCGGCGATGCCCCACCCCATGTCCCGACGGGGCCCCACCTCCCCGGAGCTGCGCAGACCCTCCCCGCAGTGCCCCCGAAGCCGTGTCCTCGCCGCTTGCTTTGACAGATTTTGCCGCTAGGAGGTCTTACAAAGGGGACCCGTCAGCTGTCCGTCTTCTGTGGCTGGTCTCCAGGTTACCATGCTTGGCTCATCGGTACTTTCCGTCACCGAGGAGCCTTGCAGATGGATGGACTGCCACCTGTTACCTACAGGTGGCCTTGTGGGTCCAGTCTCGGGCCATTACAGACGAAGCGGCTAGGAGCACTGGGGAGGGAGTCTCTGCCTCCACTTCCGAGTCAGTCCAGGCGTGGAGCTGCTGGGTGGTGCGTCCGTCTTGAGTAGAAACTGCTCCACCAGCAGGTACGAGTGAGTGGTCCCGTGTCTGCATCCACCCAGAACTGATTGTATTTTGGGTGCATTTGGGGAACGGATTTCTTTTCATAGACGGCTACCCTGTGAAGCACTAACTGCTCTTGATTGGATGTATCATGAATTCGGACTTTGGTCTGCGGGGCTGGCTTGGGGCTGGGGCAGGAGAAGCCTTTGCAGGGCAGGTGGGGGCGCGTGCCCCTCTGGAAGACCTTGGGCAGCAGGGCCAGTGACACACGGCCTGGCTGGGATGGGGTGCCCGGCCGCATCCGGAGGGGGGCCAAATGCCAGGCCTCAGGGCACTTCCCCTGCCCTGTCTCATTCCCCTGCACCCCGTCCCCAGCCCCAGCCCAGTGTCCCAGAAGGCTGTGGGCCCCGCCCCCGTGGAGGGCACCCCGTGGGGAATGAGTGAGAGAATGAACTGTGCTCTTGACCCGCTGCCCTTCCTTATTTCGTTTGTCTTCTGAGTTCCAGGGGTGGTGGAGGGGGCTGCTGGGAGGCGGGGAAGGAGCCAGAAGCTGGGAGGTTTCACAGCCAAGCAGCGGTTTGGCAACCCAGGAGGCTCCGGAGCCGAGCGGGTGGGGATGATGGGTTTACCAGGGACAGGCACATTCCTGCCCCACGGGCTCCAGGCGGCTCAGGCTTGGAAGGGACGGGCTGCGACCTCCGCTGCGGTGGGGCCACAGGGCACCCCCAGCCCCCCGGAAGGTGGCCTGCGGCTGTCCCGCCCTCTGCAGGAAGCGTGGCCGGTGCGCAGACCCGTGGAGTCCGTGTCACCGGGCCACACGCCCAGGGGAGCCGCACTTCGGACGTTCTTTATCAACAAGAAACCCACACTTCAAAGTTCCCCAGACTCATTTTTCCAGGAACTCATTCTTTGGGAAGTGAGTTGTACCCAAACCAGTAGCCACTACGGTTTCCCTATCAGGGAGCTCTCTGCTTGTGAAGACTGTGCTCCCCAGATGGACCTCTGCGCTGGGGGGGGGGGGGGGGGTTGGTGCTTGTGTGGGTGGCCACACAGTGCTTGTGGGGTGATGTGTGGGGCCCTTTCTGGGAGGGCATCCTGAGCGGTTTTGAGAGGCCTGAACTCACCTGAGTCTACACCTGTGCATCCGGCTGACAGGTGCTCCGGATCTGGGTCACCTAAAGGGCCAGCCTTGGAGGGACAGGACGCTGGGGCCCCTTTGTCCCCTGGAGAAAGCACCCAGAGCTCATCCCCAGCTGCCGGGCCACCTTCCCTCAACCACTCACCAGTATGAGAAAGGAGGAGAGCTCGGCCAGCGGAAGGTGGGAGCCCCCATCCCCATGTAAGGGATGCAGGGGTGGCCAGAGTCCAGCCTGGTTCCCCAAACACCCCCAAACCGCCAAACCAGGAGCCCCAGTGCCAGGGCTGATTTTTCCATTAGCATTCCAGACGGTTGACGCTCGAGCAGGAAGCGGGGCTGCCAACACCAACAGCCAGGAGCTCCAGACTTGCTTTCTCCAGGCCAGCCAAGGGCCCACCCCCACGTGGGGGGTGAGGGGCCAGTTCTCCCCCAGTAGAGCCCCCCATCCCCTGAGCTGCCCAGGGCAGGCCCACAGGCTGGACAGCTCTGACCTGCCCCTTTCTCCCCCTGGCGGTGGAAACCGGGGTCTGGATGCCGAGTGGGGTCAGAGCGGTCCGTGGCCTGGGGAGCTCTTGTCCAGCGGTCCAGCCCCCTCCCTGCCCTGCGTCCATGTGTGTATTCCCTGGTCCCCATGGGGGCCTGTGCGGAGGGTCCCTCCGCTTCTGCCCCTGCCTACCAGCCCCACCCCTGCCTCCTTCCTATTCTGGCCCCTCCCCCCCATGCCCACGGCCACCAGGCAGAGTGGAGGCAGACAATATGCGCCCCACTGCATGCCAGCCTGGGCAGCAGGCCACTGGCAGCCAGGAGCTGTCCAGACCGCGGAGGTGGCCCTGGGGTGGGGGGGGCTCTGATGAATGGTGTGAGCAGGGGCCCACCTGTGTTGGGCAGGGAGGGAGGGGTGCCTGAGCTGACGGTGAGGCTGGGGCACCAGCTGGGGTCTCAGGGGGTCCTGATCCAGGCAAGCCCCTGAACACAGTGTGTCTGAGGCGAGACACGAGGCCTCAGCTGGGGCTCTGGGGGGGGGGGGTGCGGACCGCCAACCCCAGGCCCGCCCTGCATTGGCCTCACACAGACAGGCAGAAGGAGAGGGCCAACTGCATGGCCAGCACCTCAATGCCATGTGCCCCCCCCAACAAACCCCACCAGCCTCCGGCAGCCCCCACCAGTAAGGCGGGTCTTGGCTGTGTGGGGTGATTGGGGGGGTCTGTTTTGGGGACCGGGGACCTGGAGAGGGGAGTGGCCCACCTTTTCCTGGGGACGAAGCCTTGGTCCAGTAACCCACCCTGGGCGTGTGGAGACCCCAGATGGTGCCCATCCTCCTGTCGCTTCCTCCCTCCTCCTTACTGCTCATGGGAATTCTCCAGGAATGGGGTCCTTTCGGGCTGACCCCCGCCCCCCTAGATCTGTCTTCTTTACCGAGGGAGACCCAGAGAGCTCAAGCTGGGCACCAGCCAGTTGTGTGACTGTGAGCCCCACCTCGTGTGTCCACAGGGCTGGGGACAGCAGCCGGGACGCCCACAGTGCGGCCTTCTCGGGAGGAGGGACTGCCCGCAACCCTGCTCCCCTGGGATTGACCTGGTCTCAAAGGTGCTAAGAAACGTCACGGCGGGGCCTGCAGATCTGTGGGGGGACGGGGCTCAGGCATCGGTCCTGGCCACTGGGTGCGGACCCTCCCCTGCCACTCTGTGGGGCTTGGCAGGCAATGGGTGAGGGAGGTTCAGGCGGGAACAGAGGGGAGGCGGGAGGCTGGGATGGTAAACCAGAGCCCACAAAGCCCTTCCTGGGGGAGGCGGGGCCCTACAAAGTGAATTCAGAGCTGGCGGTCTATGCTTGCTTCTCCTGGAACTCAAGATAAGTGAAAAACTGGTATTTACAGTGTCAGTCAGCCCAAAAGGGCCTGGATATGCCACGGACGATGCTCCCCGCTTCCCCCTCGGCCTCCCAGAGCCTGGGGGCCAGAGATTAACGGACCTCAGCCCCCTGGTGCTGCCTGCTTGGCTTCAGTCTGCCATTGCTTCCTGTCTGTTGCTGCCTGCTTGGCTTCAGTCTGCCATTGCTTCCCGTCTGTCGCTGCCTGGTCCCTTGCCGCTGCCTCCGCTGCCTCCCCAGATGACACACACGGTCCGCCCCCCGGGCACCCGCGCCCCGCCTTCCCACACGGCACTGCTGGGCACGTGCGGTGTGACCGGCTTGGTCGCAGGAGGATGCTGTGTCCGGTGGGACTCATGCCACCGGTGTCCTAGGTCCTCGGCCCGCACCTGTCTCCCAGAGCTGCCTGCGCCCTGGACCTCTTCTACAGACCACGGCATCGTCCACATTCCAAAGTCGGTCTTCAACGGTCCGTGGTGCTTTCTGAACTTGGACGAGGCCCGGGCGAATGCCCATCTATTCACAAACGGGAATTTCCACCCAGGGCCCAGGGATCCCTCCTGGAGGCAGGCGGGCATGTCGGCTCGCTGCCGATTCCTGGGCCCGACGTTGTCAGCACGCTGAATCAAACACACGGGTGCTTGGGGGTGAAGAGCCGCTTCCCCTAATTTACTTATAGACGAGAAACGATTAGTACAGCAGCAAATCAACCTCCAGGTGATTCATAAGGCACCTTGTTCAATGGAAATGGGCCGAACTGGCGGCAGGGGGCATCTGTCCGGCCGCTGCTCCCGGGGAGGGCGCCGAGGCCGGGGCTACGTGAACACGGGGTCTGCAATGCCGTGGTCCGGGTTGCAGGTGAAGGCGATGGTGACGGCGTAACGGGTGCCCCAGTGGACCTTCTCCACGCGGTGCAGGTTCTCGGACCCCGAGGTGAAGAAGGACACCCGACCTGGGACAGAAGAGAGCAGTGACCAGGAGGCCACACATACGGCCAGCCCTGACGCAGCAAACGAGGAGAACGGGACAGGCCCGCCCGCCACGGAACGGCTGGGCAGGACGCAAAGCAGGCGAGGCCGCCAGAAGTGAGGGGCCCCCCAGCCCCTGTCCCGGCCCTCTTCGCGGTGGGCGGGCCCAGACTTGGGGCGAGGTCCTGCCGCCGCCCAGGGCGCCCCGACAAGCCACGAGACCGCCCCAGGCCCACCCCTCACAGCCTTTCAGGTCTGACGCTTAGGACCTTACTTCTAATCCCACGTCAGACAAAACCAAACCCTGCAGAGTGATGGCAAAGCTTTAACCAGGAATCGGGGAAGACGCGTCAAGACAAGGCCAAGCGCCTCGCCTCGTTAGCTCCCATCAAGTGGGGACAAAAGGCGAAGACGTGGGGAGAGGCAGCTTCTGAGTCAAGAGGAGGGGGTCCTCCAACCTTCAACAGACAATTCCACTCATTGGCTTCCGTCTTTAACTGGCCTTGCACACAGCACCATAGATCTTTCTACAAGGGGGCTGACCGTTGCAAAGCCGCAGGGGAGGAACCTGGAATTCGGCAGGCACTGTGGCAACTGCATTTCCCTTCGAAGCTACTGCTGGAAACGCGACTGCTTCCTTCATACTTGCAACTCGACCATAATCTTTGCAAAGGAAAGGAAAGTCCATCTCAGACACTTGCTGCTTTCTCGTTGTAAGCAAAGAACTGTGCTCTGCTTGGGAACAACAGAGCAAAAGAAATCGTGGACACAGCGGAAGCCGAGTGTGAGCCCGGTGGCTCCTGGAGCTCACACACAGTGCCGTCCCTGCGAAGGAAACACTCTTTCCCAGAGCAAGCCGCACGCACAACACTCTCTGAGACCCACATTTTTAAAAGACATCTTGTCCTCAGTCTCTTGCACTTTGATTCAAACCTGAGACACCAGACAAGCAGCCAGGCCTGTGTGCACGCCCGTCCATGCCCTCTGCCCCTGTGCAGAAGGACACGGCAATCAAGTGTCTGTTGACATGCAGTAAGAGTGGGGGTCTCCGCATCCCTCCCTGCGCGTTGGCACAGTTTGCAAACAGAGACCTTGGGACAGTACAAAGCCTCCCACCGTTCATGCTGCTGGAGCCTCAGAAGAAGAAATGAATATTGGGGCAGAAAAGGAGGACTTGAGGAAATGATCACCCAACTTTCCCCAATGTGACGAAAACCTTTGGCTTTTAGTCCAATAAGCATAGCAAACTCCAAGTGGGATAAATATAAATAAGTCCATGCCGAGGCCCAACACCATGGAACGGATGAAATGAAAGATTTCGGGAAAATCTTGGAAACAGCAGAGAAAAAAGACAGTGACCCGGTGATGGCGACTCTCTCAGCAAGAATGGAACCCGAATAAAGGAATGATGTTTATAAAGAGAAAGGAAAATGCTATCAGTCCTGAATTTCACAGTCAGTGAAGATAGCCGGGAGAACAGGTGAAGGCCGAAGGAAAGCGGTCCCCACTGGAAACCCGGATCTACGGAGAGGGTCCCGGGAAGCATGAGCAAGGGGGAAAGTGTGAGGCGCTGTGGCTATTTTCCTGTGGATTCCCATGAGGCCGAGGACGCTGTTGGAATGGATGCCAACTTTCATGTGGCCTCGCTGGCGGGCGAGCCGCGCTGCATCTCTCGCCCGGCAAACGCCGGTTCCCGTGACGTCTGTGGGCATGGACCAGCCTCGCTGAGCCCCAGGCGGGGATGGGACAGAGGGAGTGTTATAAAATAACCTGGCAGACCCCCATCTTGCCCACCTGGAGAGAGATTCTCGGGGCCCCCAAACGCCGGTGTGATGACCTGTGGAGAAAAGCGCGACTCGGGCCGTGCGGTCCTGCCGGAGCCCCTCTGTGCTTTCTGCGTGCAGCCCAGCAACGGAGCTGGGAAGTGCGCAGTGGTTCCGATAAGCACAGGCACTACAGACGTGCTCTGCAAGAACCCAGTGGCAGGCTACTTGTCACCAGAACCACGAGGAAATTACCAGCAGAGGATGAAGTCACCATCTCTGTGGTGACCAGCAGGCCAGCACCGCCAACACCACATGAGGCAAAGAGCAAACACGGTAACACTGACACTGGAGGGCGGGTCTCCCAGAACCACGTCCCCCAAGGCCACGTCCCCCAGGCCGAGTCTCCCAGGGCCACGTCCCCCAAGGTCACATCCCCCAGGCCGAGTCCCCCAGGCCAAGTCTCCTATGGTTGAGTCTCCCAGGGCCACATCCCCCAAGGCCACATCCCCCAGGCTGAGTCCCCCAGGCCGAGTCTCCCAGGGCCACGTCCCCCAGGGCCACGTCCCCCAGGCCGAGTCCCCCAGGCCAAGTCTCCTATGGCTGAGTCTCCCAGGGCCACGTCCCCCAAGGCCACATCCCCCAGGCCGAGTCTCCCAGGGCCACATCCCCTAGGGGAACATCAAGTTGTCTGAATAATACTGCCCACGTAATTCTATAAACATGAAACATTTCAGAATTCAGAAAAAGGTACTTACTGGCTTTTTACATTCTTCAGTAAATGACTTAAAATAAGATTAGCTCAGCAACTGAGTAACCAAAAATGTGAAATAATCTCAGTTTTTGAGGTCCTTCACGTCCTTTTCCTCTTGGGCCACAAGGGTGTCTCTTGAAAGCAGTGACAGGTGACACCCAGCCTTAGCACCAGAAGCTTCTCTGGTTCTTAATCTGTTAAGCTGCCGGAGCTGCAGGGTGTCTGGAGGCCCCTCCTGCCCGCTGACTGAGCCGGGTCTGCACCTCTTCCCGTGCTCACCACAGAGGGAGGAGAGCAAACCCTGAGCTGCTTAATTCCCTTTTTACAGCTTTGATTTCCACGCTACTGCGTGTCCCACTCAGAGCTTCGACAGGGAGCGGTTTGGACCCACTGGCTTGGTCCCACGGCCGGCAGGAACATTCTTAGCCAACCCAGGAGGGCAGCCTCTCTGGTCTGACTGGGCTCCCACCAGGCAGGCGCCCAGTGAGCAAGGGAGCGCAGTGAGGCAGAACAGGTGAGACGTGGCCGCAGGGGGCGGCGCGGCCCAGGAGTCTGGGCCAGGTGTCCGGGCTCTGCCTGTGAGTCTCTGGGAGTCCTGGCTGGGGCTGCGAACCCAGCCTTCCCCACAAGCGCCAGAAGGGAGGGGACGGTCCCTCTGCTCAGCACATGCTCACGGGCCGCTCTGAGTGTCCGTGCCGTGCTGGGGGCCCTGGGGACTCCAGGACCACCTGGTCTGGGGAGACACAGAGCGGGAATGCACTGCAGGAAGTGGGGGGCTCGGGGGATGTGCAGCAGTGACCTGGGGCAGCGGGCGTGTCCAGGTCAGCAGATGGATGGCTCGCCCAGCTGCCTGCAAGCCCGGGGCTGCCGCCTGAGGGTCCTACCTGCTCTCGGCTCCACCGTCTTGTTGGCCCCCTCCTCCATGAACACGAATCGGCCCCCGCCGAAGTCGTCCAGGTAGTCGGAGAGGTAGAGCAGTGAGGTGTAATCGAAGGAGCCGTAGGTCACCTGTGGGCAGAGCGTGAGGGAGCACGTCAGCGTCCGGGCGCTCATGGGGCACACCAGCCCAGAAGGCCGCGCTCGCGCTTCCGAGGTCGGTCAACAACACATGTCCGCCTCCTAAATGAGACCACCGGCTACCTTCCCGACCACAGACACACCGCGGTCAGGCCCGCGGTCCTGCGCTTTTGCCTGGGGCTCCCGCACAGCTCAGATGCAGCGCGTGCGGACGCTCGGCCGACAAGCCCGAGCCACAGCGATTCCCGGGACGGTGGCCGTGTCACCCGCTAACCGGCAGCTCCCACCTCCCACGTCCACACACGGAACAAATGCGGCAACGACAAGTGCTTTTGCTCTTTCTTCACATGTGGGGCAGCCCCAACCTTTGCTTCTAACTGTAGTAAAATACACGTGCCATAAATGTGCCATTTTAGCCAGGGGCACGAAGCACATCGTAGTCGCGCAGCCATCCCCACTGTCCGTCCCCAGAACTTCGCCTGGCATCTTCCCAAACTGACACCATCCCCATTAAACACTCCCGGCCCCCACCCTTCTGTCTCTGTCTCTGACAACCCCGGGGTCCTCATCTGGCGGACCCTACAGTGTCTGCCCTTTAGTGTGTGAGCCTCTGCGTAGACGCTCTTTGGGCAGACCGCGCGGGCAGTGCAAAGCAGACGGTGAAGGGCGGGGTCTGGCTGAGGGCTCGTCTGAGCACGGACCCTCTGATGACCGACCCCCACCCCTGGCTTGGACGGAGGGACGTAAACAGGAGGCGGCTATCATTTGTTCCCTCAGACGCCCTGAAGTCTGGGAGGCGAGGCACTGTTCGTGGCCAGGGCAGACAAGGGGCACCACGTGGAGATGCTGTTTTCTCATCTGCAGGGTTTGGTTTAGAACCTCAGGCTGCTGAGGAGAAGCTGACTGCACTTCTCCAAGGGCTCACTCACACAGATCGGGATCTGGTTAATAAAGGGAACCACCGAGATATGCATTCTTTTCACACAAAGATAGTGATATCGACAAACAAGGAATTTTAATCACATAATAACATTTTCCAGGCTGATGAATAGTTGTTAGCAAGTGTGGGGTAAGAGATAAACGGAGGAGTCTAAGAACTGCAGTCCAAACCGTCGCCCCCCAGCCCTGGCGCACAGCCCGACTCTCTCCTCTAAGCCGCCGGGCTGACAGCCAGTCGTATGTGATTCTATTGACACCTGAAGGCATCCTGGGAACGACTCAGAAGCCCCAGGCCAGTCTCACGTGCCATATTTGATCAAGGCTCGAAAAGCCTTCTCCCCCTGCAACCATCTCTACCCCCATCACCATGACAACAGTCACCTCCTGACGGGAGGAGGGCCGGCCAGCAGAGCTGCCATGGTGCCCAAGAGCAATGTCACCATCTCACAAACTTGGCACCACGCAACGTGAGGCTGGATTCCTATACACCTGGGCGTGTCCGCATCCCCCACTAAGACCCCGACTCAGGTTCCCCTTCTCCAGAATCCCTTCTCCCAACAAACACCAGAGGGATAAGCCTGCGAATCTCCCGGGGCCGGGCTTCTTGAGCAGCTTCTGCAGTGAACCTCACGTCCATCAATCATACGTGAGCCACGTAAAACCTGAGAGAGACCCCGTGCAGTGGGCGGGGAGCCCAGGAACCTGACCCCCTCCTACCCGCCCACCCCCAGATACCGCAAAGGAACCCTCAGAACTCGTGTGAGAACCAGGGAGCTGGTTGGGAGTGGCGGGGGTGTCTCTGTTCCTGAGCTGAGACAAGAGCCTCGCGGATGAGGAGCAGATGCCACGTTCCGGAGTTCTCTTGCGTCTGAGGACATCTTTTTGCCACGTCCACACGGGAGCGGCCTGTGGCTGCTCGTCTGACCCCGGCTCCTGCAGACCCTTCCGTGGCCTCCTGGCTCTGAGCATCGCTCTGGAGAGCCTGAGGCTGCTGACATGTGACTGGCGGCCAGTCTCCTCCCGCCTGAGGAGTATTCTCTTCGAAGTTGGAGAACGCAGCCGGGCCACGCCCAGGGTTGTTTCTCCTGAGCGGACTCCTCGTGGTGGGTGGAGGGCTGTTCCTCCTTCGTGCAGGAGATCCTCCTGGGCTCCGGCCCACGGCGGGGGCTCCCTTCTCCGTATGCTGGACGTTCCCGTCCGTCCTCCACACGCATCGTCTTTGCCGTCAGCACCGTAAGAACCACTTCTGCCCCTGCAACGTCTGTGATGATCTCACGGCCAAGGTCGCACCTGCCGCCTGGTGCAGTGACGATTGGCGGTGGTCACCCACAGACCAACAGCTGCCACAGCCGTGAGGGGCAGGGGGACGGGCTGGACCACAGCGGCCCGGACTGGCGTCTGAACACACTGCAAGCAGACACTGGGCCTCCCGCCGTGAGGCCAGAAATCCCGCAGTCCCAGCCTGAGTCTGGGGAGCCCCCAGAGCATCGCTGGCCCGCTGGGAGCCCCTGGCCACAGACGCCACTTCCATTTAAGCTGGCTTGAACTGATTACATATTGGGGTCCTCGGTTTCACTAACCACACCCTTGTGCTCACGGCCACGCGTGGTGCCGCCTCCGTCAGCCCAGTCGAGATTAAACAAAGGCTGAGCATCTGGCTGGGTTTCAGAGCTGAAGCCCCATTTGCAAGCGTGCGTCCCAATCTGCCCTCATCACTCATCCCAAGCTTTCCGGGTATTTTTCACTTGCTTCTTTCGTTCTAGCATCAAGGGACACGAGGGACGGTCCTCGGTCATCTGAGCACACCTGCAGCCCTCAGGTGACCCCGGCAGCACGCTGAGAACACGGGGGGGCGTGGCTGCAGTACAGATGGGGATGGGCTCCAACTCAGCGGGTCGAGATCACTGATTAGCTGGGACTGTGCAACAGAGATCAAGGACGGGAGATCCAGAGGATCCTGAGTGGTCGAGAGATCTTCCTGTGAAGAGGCGGGATGCGGGCGGAGGGCAGGCCCAAGGGGAGGCCACCTGCAGCTGTGGGGACGACAGAGCTGCCTGGGTGGCACGTGGTGGAGCTCACGGCTCCAGCGGACGCAGCCACGGAGGACAGGGTGCCACGGTGCCCACCACTTCCTAGTGCACATTTCACTGTCCCACGGGGACGGGTTTTACCTCCTTGATGACATCCACGGGGTTCCACAGGGTTTAGGGCCCACCCCAAATGTCAGAGAGGAAGACATCTAAAATCCCAACCACACTGGGCGCCTGGGTGGCTCAGTTGGTTAAGCGACTGCCTTCGGCTCAGGTCATGATCCTGGAGTCCCGGGATCGAGTCCCGCATCGGGCTCCCTGCTCGGCAGGGAGCCTGCTTCTCCCTCTGACCCTTCCCCCTCTCATGTGCTCTCTGTCTCTCTCATTCTCTCTGTCTCAAATAAATAAATAAAATCTTAAAAAAAATAAAATAAAATAAAATAAAATCCCAACCACAGAAACGCCACAGGGCAGATGCTCCGAAGCCCAGGCCGAGCCAGCTCTGGCAGGCACGGACAAGCCCCAGCACCTGCGCCGGAGGGTGGGTGCTCACCTTGTCGACGTGTGCGTGCCAATACTCATCATGAGCCGTCCGGGCTTGGGTGCTATTGATGCGGGAGAAGAATGTGGGCTTTGTCAGGTAGAGCGAAGACACACTGATGCCAAAAGCCTGGGCGATCGTGAGCTGGACCCTCTGCCGCACGTCCCTGTCGGGAGGACACATGCATCACCCAGGAGCAGTGCGGCCCCCGGAGAGAACTCTCCACAGGTCCCGCAGAGCCCACATAGTGCCACGCTGCAAAAAGACACGGACTACAGGCCAGCCGCCAGACGGACAGACACACACCCAGCAGCCTGGGCCTGTGTGAAGGGACACCACGTGCAGGACTAGGAACTGAGCACCGATTCCTTGCAGGAATGGCCACGGCACCAGGCCCGCTGGGGACACTCAGGAGCAACAGAGGAGGAGAGCGGCCCTCTGCATCGCGTGTGCGTGTTCCTGAGCGGGGCAGAGAGGCCCTCACTGGGAGCTACAGTGTGCGCAGCCAGGGGCTGGGGCCACCGCCTGCCACAGCAGAGGGGTGGCACGCCGTGGAGACACCGGCCCCTTCCTCGCACGTCCAGGGGGCTGGGCTCCAAGCCCTGCACACGCAGCTGTGGGGCGAGGTGCCAATGGAGCATAGCCCCCCACGTCGGCATCCACAGTGGGGGCACCACCTCTGCCTGGACCGCTGCTGACCTGCACAGCCGAGCTCCAGGGAGCCGCCTCCTTGTGGGAGGCCAGATGCAGGGGAGCAGTGCTAGACGGGTTGACCCCCGTCTTTCAGGTAGACACACGACACCTGCTGCCTACCCACCCACCTACACGCCTCTACACACATGTGCACACGGACCTCCCTACACACACCAAACGTACACCCTTACACACGTGTACAC
>NC_058417.1:59331086-59375685 GCF_002201575.2 Neomonachus schauinslandi
GGACCTCCCTACACACACCAAACGTACACCCTTACACACGTGTACACGTACCTACCTACACGCAGCATATTTACATGCCTGGACACACGTGTGCACACGGGCCTACCTACACACGCCACACACACTTACACCCCTACATATGCCCAAGTCTGCGAGACTCAGGTACACGCCCACATGCACCTACACATTCAGGTGCCTACCCACGTACCCGCGTGCACACGTGCGGAGCTAGCTCTAGCCCCACAAATGACGTAGCTCCAGCACAACAGGGTATCCTTCCAACATCTCCAAACCACTGGCCGATGCTTCAACATGCACACCACTAGCCAAAGGGTGCCCCCATTCCGCAGGGCGCCAACTGGGGGCGCACCAGACTTTTCCTGGGACCCCCTTAGACTCATTTCAGTAAGTAGAGCAAGCATTCTACCATCAGCGACGTTCATGGAACTTCTGCTGGGCCAACAACTACATTCAGAATGCCTCTAACCCTTCAACGGGGTAGGAGATACGTGTGCGCTCAGCAGCTCTTATCAGCCAAGTCAGAAAAACTACTTCTGAGAATGTCAGAATTTTTAGTGGGCTTTGTTGTCTTCATCTTTGTTCACCTTCAATGCGCAAAGCTTTGCCAACAGTGTTGAGCCAAATGTCCCAGTTCAACGAACCGAAAGAACTTAGAGGCTCGTGGTATTCCTTCACTCTGTCATCAAACCACACACTCTGTGGATGGCACACTAATGAGGTGATGGTGCTCCTTCTGGGCTCCCGGGGGCCCGCCCTGGACAGTCCTCCGGTTTTCAGTTCCGGCCACTGCATGTCACGCTGCACACTCTCCCTGAGGTCAGCAGACAGATGACAGCCAGAAAAGACGGGAAGCAAACTGACGTTTTACCTTCAGCACGTCCAGAGATGGCTGGGAGTCCGACGAAACCACGTGGACATGGCACCGAGAGCGGCAGGAGCCCTGCTCCCGGGGGCACACTGACCACCTCTGTAATAACCCGAGGTGGAGTTCCGGGAATTTCTCACCCTGAACATTAACCATAAAGCCAACCTCAAAGCTTTCCTTCCAGTTCACAAGACACACAGAGCGGAGCATTTTGTATTTTGTGTGAATTATCAGAATGCTTTCGTGGGAGACAGGCAGCTCTTCTGACCATGACATCGCCATGGCCTCGAGAGTCCCCAAACCTCGCTCTCTTGGTCCAGCAGAAATGTTCTGTGACGATCTAGACCATAAATGAGATCAGGCTGAGATCTCATGCTGGTAATACTCTTGTCATGTCTCAGAATGCTCAATTATTTTTAACAACAGAATAGACAAAGTTAGAAAAAAGATTCCAACGGCACTCTCTAAAACTGCCATTTCCTTGACAACACTATTTGAGAATCTATTTTGAGAAGTTTTAGTGATTGGGTTATTATTATGATTATTTTTTAAAGGTTTTTTTATTTTAAGAGAGAGAGCTGATGCGAGCAGGAGGAAGGGTGGAGGGAAAGAAAATCTCAAGCAGACTCCCTGCTGTGTGCGGAGCCCGATGCAGGGCTCAATCCTACAACCCTGAGATCATGACCTGAGCTGAAATCAGAGTGGGACACTTAACCAGCTGAGCCACCCAGGCGCCCCAGTTATTATTTTAATAATTGTTTTACTGTGTGAAACTAATTGGTTCCTTCCATTTTTCCTCATTGGTAACTACCAGTCTCATTTATTAAACCCTCAGCTCTGTTGGAACACAGCGAACGTCCTGATGAAGCCTGCGTTCCGTGCCTCCTGGCAGCCGCCTCCTCCAGCACCCACGTGCCCGGCAACGGCGCTCACCCTTCTTGGTTCAACAGCCAACTGGATTTTCACTCCAGAAATACAAACTCTGTTCCATACGTGCGACTCTCCCTGGGTTCTCTGCGCAACCACGAGCTGTCCCCGACCGCAGTTGGATCGACACCCCTTCCTCTCTGCAGGCTCGCACTCGAATGAGACACAAATCCGCTGTTTTCCCTTCATCCGTGGTGATCGTTTTTACGTTTCATAGAGCCTTGAACTCACGAGCATTAAAATACTGACGCACGCTGTTCACTTAACAGTAAACACCGTAAACACAGTAAACCAGTCACGGGGTGATTGCAGACCAGGCTCCTGCACCGCTGGTCACCTGGCCCTTTTGTGCTGCGAAACCCAGCCTCGCTCCAGGCCCAGACTTCAGGGCCGACCCAGTGAGGTCACTAGTGTGTGGCAGGGGTCAAGGGCACCACTCACTGCCGCTATTATTTGCATGTCAAGTTCACCCCGACCCTTCGCTTCTCTCTGGACCAGGAGCCCAGCTGTCTCCCTGGAAACACCACCAAGGGGAAGCAGCGGCTGTTTCCAGGCCTCGAGGCTACGGCAGCAATGGGCCCGCTGGTTGCTGGTCAGGGACGGGTGCTGGGGCCAAGGGGACGGAAGGGCAACGTGGGGGTCCGCGTGGCGATGAGACGCTCGGGACCGTGACTGGCAGCCCTTACGTGACCTACCCAGGGGACAGAATTGCACACACTCACACAAATAAGGCAGAACCAGGGATTCTGAGCAAGACGGTGGGGGCAGCACTGGGGCCGGTTCCTGGGGGCGATGCCCTGCTCTGCTCACGCCAACTTGTTGCCGTTGGGGGAAACTGGGTGAAGGGTACATGGGGTCGCCCTGTGTTATTTCCCCAAACAGTCTGTGAGTCTTGATTATCTAAAAATTATAAGTTTTAATTAAAGAAAGCCGCTCCCCAGTGAGGGGAGCTGTCAGGGCAGGAGGGCCGTTCCTGGCGCCGGCATGTGTGGTGTGACTTGAGAGGGCATGGTCCCCTGCAGCACCCTGGGCTGCTCGTGGGGCTGTTGCAAGAGCTGCTGGACCCGCTGAGGCTGGCTCTGCCCCCCTCCACGTGAGCTGTTGCGAGGGGCAGGGAGCAGCCCTGGACAGACGGGGGGGGGCGCGCGAGGCCTCCACGGGCCTGCTCCTGCCACAGGGTCGTGTGGGCTCGATGGCCTGGCTGGACCCACAGCGACTGAGGCAGGTGCTGCCCTGTGCACCACCTCCTAGCCCGAAGCGATCTGGACGCTAGTGCAGAGTGTAACACTCACAGCTGTTCTAGTACTTTCTGCCAGTCGGCCCTGGCTGCACAGAGTGTCAGGGAAGGAGAAAAACCACGGAGCTGGGAGAAGAGGCCAACCCAGACAAGCCCCCTCCCTTCAGTATTTCTGGGGACGCTCATGCGGTCCATGGGTTCCCTGGCCTGGCCCCGGGGGCAGAGAGGTACCACCCCTGCGTCCACCTGCCCGGACTCTGATAAAGTGAACTGTGCATTTCAGCCTTCGTGAGACCCTCTGCTCACAATGTGCCCACGACAAGCCAGGGGCTGTGGCACCTACCCCAGGGACATGCACAAGCCCTCAGCTGGGGTGGACACGGGGCGGGCGTGGTCTGGAGAGGTGGTGGTCAGGTGGGTATGGCCGGGTGGTGGTCTTTGAGGGCAAGGGTTGGGTGGGTGGACGTGGTCAGTGGGCATGGACTCGGTGCTGTGGTGGGATGGGCAGGGTCGGGGAAGGCGGGATCACGGTGGGTTCGGACAAGTGGGCGTGCCCAGGGGCGTGGCGTGGGCTGGTGGGCGGGGTGAAGATGGGTGGGCACGGGCGCAGAGGGTGGGTGGGTGTGGCCTAGCCCGGGGCGTGGCCTAGGCCCTTGAGCGGGGGGCTGGTGGGCGTGGCCCTGCAGCTGGGTGGGTGTGGCCGTGATGGGCGTGGCGCGCCTGGGTTCCGCCCCTGGCTGGGCGGGGCTCCCGCGGCACCGACCCTCCGCCCTCCCCACTCAGCCTGCGCCACCTGCCTCCACGTCTGACGTCATGACCGCTTTCCTCCTCACCTGTACAACTGGAAGTCCTCTTCTGAGAAGACGGTTTGTATTTTATCTCCAAAGTATCTGTGAAAAAATAGGCTGTTAACAAATGTAACGTTTCATTGGACGTCTGTTGTCAACGCTTTATTATAATCTTTGAATCTTTTCCCCACTTCCTTTAGCTTCGTTGTTTCCTCCTGGGCGCTGATCTCTGTTTCTCCAGTGATAACCACGTGATTAAAGGGACGGAAGTCAATGTGAGCACCAAGGTTGGGAGAATCTCTGCTTCTCTGGCCTCAGGGAGGATCGGAGTCCCACCGGACTCTCCGGCTGTCCTGAGGGCCTGGCCAGCCTCTCACCCCTCCCACCTCTCCCTCTGGCTGTCCCTCGGCCTCAGGAAGGTCCCGCTTTCCGGAGAAGGCCCCTGAGAAGCCTCCGATGGAGCCCCAGGCTGTTCCCTGCAGCTGGTAAACAAGGATCCCGCCCCCTGAGAAGGGCCATACCCCCAGTTCCAGCTAAGAAATGCACAGGGGTGCAGGGAGGGCTGCAGCCCCTCAGGGCTCTCACCTGTACAGATTCACAAAGCGCTTCCCGACAGACAGGGCCCCTGAGTGCAAGTCCAAGACGGATGCCTGGAAAAGACGAGCACAGGGCGGCAGGGGCCTTGAGGTCCAGCCCACCCTCACCCTGGGTCCGGGAGGCCATGCCGGGTTTCAAGACAGGGGACCCAGGGTACGTACAGGACAGATCTCATTCTCTCCCGCCCAGTCTGATTTTCTGAAAACAGTCCACAGACCTGTGAACTCCTGCAGCTGAATCACACCCCGCCCACCCTCGCTCCTTCAGCCCTGTTGAGGTGTAAGGGACAGATGAGCTGCACAATTTGATAAGCTTTGATGTCACATACCCGTGAGCCACCATCACCATCAAGATAACAACCACATCCCAGAATGTCCTTGTACCCTCTGCCATCCTGCCTCTCTCCCCCGACTCCTCCCCACCCAGGCAACCACTGATGTGCTTCCTACCGTCACAGACTGATGCACATTTTCTAAAATTGTATGTGAATGTGATCATGTGGGATGCACTCTTTCTGGGTCTCCTTCTGCTCAGCATAACCACTCTGGTTCGCTCATGCTGTTGTGTCCACAGACATCCATCCCATCTTATTGCTGAGGACACTCCATGGTTTGGGGTAACACAACCATGTGGGTTGTTTCCAGTTTGGGGCTATTACCAATTAAGCCGCCCTGAACACTGGCAGACAAGTCTGTGTGGACAGATGCTTTCATTCTCTTGGGTAAATCCCCAGAAGTGGAATTGCTGGGTCCTACTTTCTAAAACACCGTCAAAGTGTTCTGCACCCCTGCCCACCCCACCTCTGTGGGTCTTCCCCCGATCCGGGAAAAGTGGTCACCAGCAGGGACCATTTTTACGCTATCTGGAAGCTACTATATTTCTCCTAATTGGTGCAGTGATCAGCCCAGGGGTTTGAACATAATTTGAGCTTAATAAATGTTAACTGAACTTAAAGGCATCAAATCTGGTTTCTTTGCTGCAAGACAACTTCCTGAGGGAATGCCCAACAAAGAATAAGAGATGAGTCCAGGCACAAATGGGTTTTTAATAAATGCTACCCCTGATTCAAACCAAACTGAAATAAAAGGAGCTTAATTTTCGGAACTCTGGGGGAAATTTTGTAGAATAAAATAAAGTCATGCAGATAATCATAGAGATACTTAGAAATTCTAGCAAAGTCCATAAACTAATCTTCCCAGGACTTTCAAACATGTAGACCGATCCAGGTCCGCGTAATGGCGATAATTCAGCCATTGCCAAACAATGCAGAGAAGACTGTATCTTCCACAGCTTCACACGCTGGGTGGAGACCCACATTCAGGACACCACAGGGGAATGCAAGCTAATGTGCGGTGCTCGTAAGAACAGGACCCCAGGTGCTGCCCAGGAGGCAGATGAGACACAGGGCTGCCCTGGCCCAGCAGCTGCTGTGACTGATCACCACAAACCGGGGACTCAAACTAACCGGAATTTGTCTCCTCACAGCTACTGAAGCCAGAGATCCTAAAATCAAGGTGTGGCCAGGGCCACGCTCCCTCTGAAGGCTCTAAGGGAGGACTCCTCCTGCTTCTTCCAGCTTCTGGTGGCTCCAGGGGTGCCCTGGCTTATGGCTGCATCCCTCCACCTCTTTCTTCCTGCGGCTTCTCCTCGTCCACAAGTCTCTCTCTGCCTCTCTCGCATAAGGACACTTTTGCCATTGGATTTAGGGCCCACCCCAATCCAGAATGACCTCATCTTCAGACCCTTAACTTCATGGCATCTGTAAAGACCCCTTTTCCAAATAAGGTCCTATCCCCAGGTTCTGGGTGGACTCACTGTTTATGAGATCCCCTGGGACGTCCCCCCCCCCGCCCCCCCCGCTGGGCCCCTGCACTCTCACACACATGGATGACAGTGCCCACACCGTGTCTGTGGGGCCTCCAGCCTGGAGGCTGGGGAGCATGTGCGTCACCATGTCCCAGGAGCCCCTCCCGCTTCCAGGGCTGGCCACCCTCCTCACTGGGCTCCTAACCCACCCTGTCAGCTCACTGTCTGAGACCAGATCCGCCTGCCCCCAGTGGGGGCCCCAGATCTGGAGCAGGCTGCTGCAACTCACTGTGAAGAGCGGGGACACTCTTGTGCCCCCTGAATGTGGCCTGTCCACACTGGCGATGTGGGGGGACACCTCCTTGCTCCTGGACGGACAGCAAGTTAAAGGGGCAGAAAGAAAACTGAAGCAGGAACTCACCCCTCCGTCAGATCCTCCCAGGGACAGCCCCTTCTCGGCTATGCTGTGGGGGAAGGTCATTATATTCAGGATTTAGTTAGTAGAATTGTCTGTGGTATATCTAGGCAAATAACCAGCATGATTCATGTAATGTTAATAGATTGTTTAATATTTGCAATATAAACACATGTTCAGACCAAAGGACTCAATTTTCAAAGCTAAATGAGTAAATGGTAATATTTCCTCACCATCTTGTTAATTAAATATGACAGATTAGAAACAAGTAGGCTTAATTTCCATCTTTAGCACCGAGAGCTGGTGCCCACCCAAATGGGCTGAGCTACTCCCACTGGGTCCCTGGGGATGGGTCAACCCGACTCCAGTGACTCCTGCCCCACGAGCCCCTACACTGTTATCTAGAAACAGGAGGAGCGTCTCCCTGCTGGGACGGGCAGCTGGGACATAGGCTGAAGGCAGCTTGAGGGCAGACGCCACTCCACCTTGCACCTGTGTCTAAACAGCTCTCGTGTCTGAACAATTTGTTGCAAAATCAAAGCTTTAAGATCTTGTTTTTAAAATCCCAACAAAGAAAAATCCAGTGTCGGCTGCATCTGAGTAAGACTTCCTGCCCCGACACCAGTCACGGCTGGTCGGCCCAAGGGCTAATGCCCAGCCAGCTTAGGCACAGAGACTGCACCGCTCTCTTGTGAGCCCCTGTTGCAGGGGGCACGTCTGCACAGGGCACCCACAGTCTCCCCAACAGCTGAGGAGGCAGCATCTCCTAGACCTCCTATCCAGGTCAGACCCACTTCCCCTGAAGAGGGCTTGGGCCTCGGCGGGTTCCAGCAGCAGCAGCAGCATCCCTGAGGGGAACACCCTTTGCTCCTGGAAACTGGAGAAGCCTGCTTTTGCCCTTGGAGGCACGCAAGAAATGCTTAGGAATTCTAAATGAATTTCTTTATGTTGTTTTTTTAGTAAAAACCGTCTGCTTCCTGTCCTGCAGCCCCACTTTCCCATTTGTTCGGGACAGAAGAGGCTTGGGTACCTGCGAATCCGCTGGGCTTCGTCCCTGGTGATGACGGTGTCCGTGATGCCCCGGCCACACTTCCTGGGCGAGCAGCCTGGGGAGAGAGGAGCCAGAAGGAGATGCTGACCCCATGCTGAATCTGTTGAGGACTTACCTATAGGTGGCCCTCCCCAGGGGAACTCTGTGGGGCCGTGCCTTCCACAGGATGAGGGGGCCGGATTTGGCAAATAAAATACAGGACACCCACATAGGTGTGAATTTCAGAGAGGCAACAATGATCTTTTCGGTGTAAGTGCATCCTCTGCGGGACATACCGACACCTGGCTGGACACAGCACATTCCTGGTGGCCCCACACCAGGCAGGTGGTTACCCTTGGGAAGAGATCCCTGAGCCAGAGGCAGTATCCATGACAATCTAGGACCACAGATCCAGACTTCCTAAGCCCCTGTGAGAAAGCCCTTCGGGGACAACTGAAGCTGTGCTTTTAATTCTGGTCACTGTCCTGTCCCAGGGGCCCGGCAAACCAAAGGTGCTCACCATGTGTCCCACTCTGCACTCCCTCCGTCTCTCTGCACCCGGGATGTGCAGCTGCTTAGGGGCAGGAAGGTGGAGAAGCTCGGATGGCGCCGAGACCAGGATCAGGTGGATGGGGCCAGGATGAGGCAAAGCATCAGACAGACGGGCTGAGCAAACCCCTGGTGTTTCAGCACACAGGGCGGGCCAGCTCCCTCGTACGGGTCCTGGCCAATGAGATGGAGCCGAGCGACACTCTGGGACAGGGTGGGCTGGCTGACCTCTAGCTTTTCATCCTTCTTCCCCCTTGCTGTCTGGAACGTGAGCCTGGTGCCTGGAGGTAGAGTGGGTGTCCTGGGACCAGGTGAGCCACACACTGAGTCTAAGTGCTGAGGGGCTCACAGAGCACCAGGCCAGTCTGGGGGGCCTTTCTCTGTGCCTTGTTGTGTGGGAAAAATAAACTTCTACTTGGGGGCCATCGGGGGAGAGGTGCCTCAGTTCCAGGAGGCCAAATACCATCCCACTGATACAGGTGTTTTCATTATAAACAAAAGCCACATGTATGCTTTTTATAAGGGTTACTCCCTAAACAAAATGACAACAGAAAGATAAAAAATAAAAGCAAATACAACAACAATCAAAAGAAAGCTTGGAGAGTGATATCTGTGTAACTACTGTGTTTTAAGACAGAAGAATCATTACAGGGAAAAAGAGGGTCATGTTTAGAAGTGACAGAACAATTCACCAGGAAGATGAAGACATGACAAACAGCACCAGATACTATCATCTCAGATAAGAAACAGCCAACACGAAAGACCAGTCAGGAGAAGCTGCCAGACCCACAGGCACGGTGGAGATGCCTGCTCGCCTCTCTCAGTAATTGATGCACAAAGGAGACAGAAGTCCGTGAGGATGCAGACTAAGAGACTGGGAGAATCACGGAGAACTTTGCATGCAACCGTTAGAAAACGTTTTTCCAGGTATACATAGAACATTAACAAAAACATATTAGGTCAAAAAGAAAGTCTGAGGGGCACCTGGGTGACTCAGTCGATTGAGTGTCTGAGCTCAGGTCATGATCTCAGGGTCATGACATCGAGCCACAACCAGCTCCACGCTCAGCTCAGAGTCTGCTTGAGATTCGCTCTCTCCCCCTCTGCCCCCCCACCCGCTCATGAGCGTGCATGCACGCGGGTGCTCTCTCTCTCTCTCCCTCAAATAAATAACTCTTTAAAAAAAGAAAGTCTCGGGGCGCCTGGGTGGCTCAGTCGTTGAGCGTCTGCCTTCAGCTCAGGTCATAATCCCGGGGTCCTGGGATCAAGCCCCGAGTTGGGCTCCCTGCTCAGCGGGAAGCCCGTTTCTCCCTCTCTCTCTGCCTCTGCCCCTCCTCCTTGCTTGTGCACTCTCTCTCTCTGTGTGTCTCAATTAAAATAAAAATCTTAAAAAAAAAAAAAAATCCAGGGGCGCCGGGGTGGCTCAGTCTGAGCGTCTGCCTTCGGCTCAGGTCATGATCCCGGGGTCCTGGGATCGAGCCCCACATCGGGCTCCCTGCTCAGCAGGAAGCCTGCTTCTCCCTCTCCCACTCCCCCTGCTTGTGTTCCCTCTCTCACTGTGTCTCCCTCTGTCAAATAAATAAATAAAATCTTAAAAAAAAAAAAGAAAGTCTGAGCCAACATCAAAGGACCTATATCATACAGATTATATATTATTGAGCTACAAGGCAATTAAGTTAGAAACTGATTTTTAAAAAGAGAGAACCAAAACCCCATGAATTTTGAAATGCTGAAACCCAGTAGGAACAGAGTGTTCAACATGAGTAAGGGTCAAGAGTATAATTTGGGTGAAAAAGTGAATTTTGGATGGTTGACTTATCAGGGCATGAGCACACACTCCACACACACACACACACGGTGCGGTGCTCTGTCCAGACACCCCCACAGGGGTCGAGCCTCTGTCTCATCAGGAGCCCCTTGCCCAAAGTAGAAGCCCCTCCAGCTTGAGGGGCAGGAGAGAAGTCCAGAAGCTTTAAATAGACCTCAACTATTTTTTGGTATTGTGGAAATATACATTACACAAAATTTACCATTTTACATTCATAGTGTTGTGCCAACATCATCACTATTCGTCTCCAGGATTTTTTCTGCCTCCCAAACTGGAACCCCACATTGCTAAATAATAACAACTCCCAACCCCCCACCCCCTCGTGCAAACTTTTAGTGTTGCTAAATTATTAAGTGCGTGAGAAGAGAAACTTCAGCTCTAACTGCAGAGAAATACTTTCTTGGAAGCTGGGACAGGAGAGGGAAAGGCTGAGGGAGACAGGGAGGGCACCCACACGGGCGAGGGAGGTGGAGCCCTGGCCCGCGGGCGCCACTCGGTGGAAGCACTGGGCAGTCTTCTTCCAGTTCAGTCCAGAGCACTGCTCTCAATGAAAAAATGAACAGAATTCTGTCTTTAAGACAGTCGCGCAGGCTAGGTTTTTAAAACGGAGAAAGTGCCCAGCAGCGAGGAATGTGTGAGAAATTAAAGCCCACTGGCACTGAGGTCCTGGGCTCTCCGGGTGCCGAACCCCATGGGCGCCTCTGGGCACCACGCCCCCTCCTGCCTTCCTGCCCCCCGCCACCCCCCCCATGGGACACTCGACCTGGGGAAGGGCTTCTGGTAGTGACATTTTTTTTTCTTTTTTAAGATTTTATTATTTATTTGAGAGAGAGCGAGAACACAAGCAGGGGGAGCGGCAGGCAGAGGGAGAAGCACGCTTCCCGCCAAGCAGGGAGCCCGATGTGGGACTCGATCCCAGGGCCCTGAGACCATGACCTGAGCTGAAGGCAGACGCTCAACGACTGAGCCCCCCAGGCATCCCCAGTAGTGACATTTCTTGTTGCAACATTTTCTGCAGCGACAACACTCTATAACACTCTATAGCCAAAGACCTTTCTCGTTTCAGCTTTCTCTTCCTTACCTTTCCAATTCCGTTGTGTGCCTCCAGGCAAACTGTCTCTCCAGCAGAGTGCAGGGCACCTCGGTAAAATGCTAGCCTCGGTGACCGGCAGGCTTGCCCCTGCATTTCCCAGTCCAGGTGTGGGTTAACCCACCTGAAGGAGGGAAAGTTCGCCCATACCCCCCGGCCCCCGCCCACTTTCAATCTGATTCCCACCAATTCATTGCAGCAGAACACAGACGCATCTCAGACACAGCGCGTTCCATGTTGACGTGCTGCTCTTTCCCGGACTGCAGCAGCATCGCCTACCTTCGAACCTTCGGTGACTGTCATAGTCCTCTGAGCAGGGCACCTCGATGAACCTGCCTGGTAGCATCTCGCCACGGTGAGCCAGGACCTCAGTGACGCCACCATCACCCCTCAGACTGCCCCAGAGCAGCAGCCCAGCAAGCACGGCGCAGGCCCCTGGGATGGCGGTTCTCAGCCACTTCCTCGGCACCTCCCACGGGGCCCGGACACTCTTGGTGCTGAGGACAAAACACAACCGCCGTCACCCAAAGGCACCCGTGTGTGCTGAGAAGACAGACCATGATGACCAGGGACCGCACCCACACTTGGTTACAGCAAGCCTTACAGTGTTCTGCAGTAACGGAGGTCAGAGCTGCTCTCAGCCAATCCAGGGGCACTCGGCAGCCTGGGAGGATGTGCTGGGGAAGGAGGCCCCAGCCCCATCTGACCCGTGCTGGGAACAAGGTGAGCTGCCAGTCAGTGTCCCTCCAGGCCCACGGAGAACTCGAATCTGTGCTGCCAATCACATTGCCTGCAACTGAAACTGACTGCCCCGAACCATGTACCAGGGCCCATGCCCACACACAGGACACAAACTAAGTGTGAGTCAAGCCCACTTCACTAAAACCACAAGCCAGCCGAGATGACAAGCACAGTGAAAACAATGTGCAATTAAGACACTTTTTGCACAACCTGGGTAACTACACTTCTCACTGCCAGGCTGAAGTTGCATGCACATGTGTGTGCACATCTGTACCCATGTATGTGCCCGTGGGTGCGGCTGTCTGTGTGCACCTGTGTAAACGGGAAGCTGTCTACTGTTGTCTAGGAAAGACTTGGTGACTGTAGGGCTCAAAGAACTCGCAAAAAAAGAAAGAAAAAAAGGGACGCCTGGGTGGCTCAGTTGTTAAGCGTCTGCCTTCGGCTCAGGTCATGATCCCAGGGTCCTGGGATCAAGTCCCACATCGGGCTCCCTGCTCCACGGGAAGCCTGCTTCTCCCTCTCCCGCTCCCCCTGCTTGTGTTCCCTCTCTCGCTGTGTCTCTCTCTGTCAAATAAATAAATTAAAATCTTAAAAAAAAAAAGAGAAAAAAGATCAAGGCACTCTTTTAAGGAGGTGTGCCCTGTTTCTTCAAGTATGCAATTAATTCCTGAAAAGCAGGGAGTCTGACTTCTATTTTTATGTCCCTCAACTCTTTGCAGTGCTATATGAATAAAACAAATTCCAATAAATAAATCCCAAGGGGGGCACAGCACGGTCAGACCACGTTGAGTGGATACCTGATCATTTTAAACAGGGATCATAGACACCTGAAGGGGAAGGGGGGCTCTGCCCAACTCAAAAAGATTCCCCACCCCTAGAACTGCTGTCCAGCCTCCAGGCCACCCAGCCTTCCATAATTAGACCAGGGTGGACACCTGACACCAGCCGGCCCAGCATTTCCCTTCTCCCGAAATTCCAGACAGGGCAGGGAGACTGCCAGCCCATCTCAGCAGCAAATGATTGGCACCCTGACCGACAAGGCAGAATTGCTGGGGACCCTTCTCCCCACAATGCGGCTGCGGAATCTGAAAGGGACGGGGGGTCGGGTTGGGGGAGGGGGTGACGACGACGACGATACACGCACAAGGACACAAAAGATGAAGAAACTGCATCTTCGGCCAGATTCAGATGCAACACTCCCCTCGGGGTCTGCTCAAGGGGAGCATCCTGTTTGGAGCAAGCTGGCTCAAGCTGCACCCAGAGAATCTCGCCAGAACAGAAGGGGCCTGCTTTCCAAGTCTCAGAGCAAGGCCCATGGCCCCTGGGCAAGCACTGGGGCTCAGTGATTTTTCCTGGAGCGATGAAAACACACCCTGGCTCTGAGAGCTTTAGGAAGAACCCCCTGCAAGGCTACGGGATGGGACGGTCACTTATTCATTCATCGGGCCATCCATCCGACGGCCCTCCTACACACAGCCCTAAGGACAGCGCACAGGGACGACACGACGGGGCCTCGGAACACGCCCGCGTCGGGAGGCCGGCCGTGGAGCCCTCTGCACACAGGGTCCGGGTCAGGGAAGGATTCCGCCCCGAGTTCCCGTCCGGAGTCCGAACCCCCAGCCCGGGCCGCGCAGCACGACTCTGCAGGCCACGCCCCTATGTGCCACGCCCTCTGGTCTGACCACGCCCGCCGCGCGGCCACGCCACGCCCGCCGCCGCAGCTCGCCCCTCCCCGCGCTGTCCGGTACCTGCTCGGGCGCCGGCGCTCGGCCGCCCCGCTGCCCTCGGGAGCCTTGGGCGCGCCCCTCCGCTGAGGCGCCATCGGGCCAGGCCGCTGCGGAACCGGGCGGAACGCGGGAGCCGCCCGAGCCCGGGACGAGCGCCGCGAGAGGTTGCGCGAGGCCGGCGCTGCCGGGGACGCAGAGCGACGCACTCGACCGTCGACCCCGGGTCTGGCGGCCAGGCCCGAGCAATCGGAGGCCGAGCGCCGAGCAGGGCGGGGCGGAGCGGGGACCTGGGCGCGCACTGTGCAGGGCACCGCGCCGCCCGCGCGCCCCTCGCCCGCCCCTCCGCCCTCGGAACTCGCCGAGCCTCGGAACCTGCGGTCTGAAGTGCGTCCTCTCCCGCAGTGTGCGCCCTCTTCCCGGGGTCTCTGGTCCCTCCTCCGAGGTCTCCAAGTCGTCCTCTCCTCCCGGGGTCTCCAAGCCCTGCTCCCGGGCTCTAAGGACCCCCATCCCCAGGTCTCGGGGCTCTTCTTGGGGGGTCGCCAGCCTCCTCTCCTGGAGTCTCTGCGCCCTTCTCTGTGGTCTCCAAGCCCTTATCCCAGGGTCTGTTTGCTTCGCTGGGGTCTGCACCACACCTGGGGGTGCTGGGACCAGCTGGTGCTCAGTACACGCCTGTCTCCCGAAGGCCCCGCTGCTTGTTGATAGCTTTCCGTTTCCCTACAGAACCGTCCGTCCTGTGCATGAGAAGTAAACTCTTAACCGGCCGTGTCAGGACACCTGAGACTCTGAAGGGGTGAACAGCGAGGTGCATCCGTGAGGAGTGAGCCTGAAGAAGGTGAGTAACTTACTGATGATACAGGGAAAAGAAAGTGTTCATGCGATCGTCGGACTGAAGAGGTCTGCCCAGCATTCCTGGCACAGGGGAGACCAGTGCGGATCATCGCCTTCAGGGGCTCTTGGCCTCACCCGAAGCCCTGAGCAGTCAGCGCCGAGTGCAGACGCCCGTTCATCTGATAAGTAGTGACCTTCCACCCAGGTGTTCGGAATAAGCTCATCTCTGTAGACTTCGTGCAGGAGGGAATCCGAGCAAAGAGATTAGCACACTCATAACAAGGTGAAACAGGGACTTCTCTGGTTCTTTTCCTTTAGATTTTGCGGAGACTTAACGCTGTTAAGCCAGTGTGTCTGCCGCAGGTAAGATGTCAGCATCCCTCTTAGCCCAGCGATGCAGCCGCGGGAGCAGATTTCTCTCTGAATATGAGGGGGTGTTCACACCACCAGTGCACACTTCTCAACTTGGAAGTGTTTGAGTCTAGTCCCTGGAAAATAGATTTGGCTTGTAAGATTTTTAAACAATTAAGCTTTTTTTTTTTAAGATTTTATTTATTTATTTGACAGAGAGAGAGAGAAATCACAAGTAGGCAGACAGGCAGGCAGAGGGAGAGGGAGAAGCAGGCTTCCCGCTGAGCACAGAGCCCGATGTGGGGCTCGATCCCAGGACCCTGGGATCATGACCTGAGCCGAAGGCAGATGCTTAACCATCTGAGCCACCCAGGCATCCCTAAACAATTCAGCTTTAAAAGCAGTTTTCAGAATGCGTTTTCACAAAACTCATGCACCCATCAGCTGGTAATTTAGGTAATTGCCTTGAGAATTTTGTCATTGAGATTGTTTTGAATATAATTTCTTTAAAAAAAAACAGACTGGTTTCTGTGTACGTCTATTTTATCTTCCCTGCTTTATAATAGACTTCTTAAGGTCAGGGATTTATGAGTCCTCACACAGAATGAGTAGTTTGAATTACTGAGCTGTAAACGTGACCAATATGCAAAGATTTTCTTTCACTTTTCTCATCCTGTCCTTTGTGTTTTTATAATAGCTAGGGGGGGGGGGGAAAAAGATTGCACTCCTTCCCAGCTGCCTCACTGTCATCCAGACACTTCCTTTACTTTAATAGAAGCTAGTTAGCCCTGATGTACTCGTGGCTCATTTGCTTTTCAAATTATCAGCGGTCTGTTTTAAATCCTAGACAGTTTTCTCTGACTTAGACTAAATTTTTAGTTTCTTTTTCCGTACAACCAAGCTGATTTGAGCTCTAGAAATGTAAAGTATTTTTACTGCTCTTGAAAGTAAAATAAAATTAAGGATAAATTTTCTACAGAAACATTGTAAGACGTGAAAGATGTTTATATATATCTGCCTGTTTTCGCTAGCATAGTATGCACAACTTAAGACAGTCTTTAAAACAAAATTATTTTGCAGTCATTTGTGTTATTATAGATCATAGCCATCTTATGAGGAAACCAGTGCTATTCTATTTTAGGGGCAAATAATAATTAAATGGCAGAGGTCCCTCTATTTGAACACTATTTGAACATGAGGTAGACTTCTTGATTCATTTTCATGTTGGTGAAATGAGTTTTCCTTCCAGTGAATAAAGCAAACCTGGGCGTGTGGGAATGGAAACACAGAGTGGAAGGGCAAGGGCTAAAAGGGCTAACTTTGAATTTCTCCACTAGGAAGAAGTGCCCAGACAAGAGATTTTTGTTATATGACTTCATGAAAAATAGTGAAATGTCAGGTTCTTCACCATTTAAGATGCGATTAGTTCATTTGGACCTTAAAGGAGCTCCACCAAAGGTTTCCTACCTCTCTGAGGTAAGAGCCCCTTTCCCTCTAGACGATCTCCCTTGCCTTGGGTTTGGTCTTCAAAGCTGTGAACAGTATTCTGTAGAAATGTTTGCTTAGAGTGCAACCCTGGGGTTCTAGGCGGGGGCACGATGTTGGCGGCAGCATAGATTTTGAGTTTCCCCCCAAATCCCTTCATAAAACAGAGCAGTTGCAAAAGGATAGCAAAAGGGGGCAGGGGGAGGGGGGAACACAACAAAGGAGACCCACAGCCTCTTTGTTGTGGGCTGAATTGTGTCTCCCAAAAAGATAATGTTCAAATCTTAGCTACTTGTACCTATGAATGTAACCTCAGTTGGAAATAGAGTCTTTGCAATTATAATCAACATAAGATGAGGCTGTATTGGAGTAGGGTAGTCCTAATCCAGTGAGTGATGTCCTTATAAGAAGAGGGAATTTTAGGGGCACTTGGCTGACTCAGTTGGTTAAGCGTCTGCCTTTGGCTCCGGTCATGATCTCAGAGTCCTGGGATCAAGTCCCGCAGAGCAGGGAGCCTGCTTCTCCCTCTGCCTGCCACTCCCCCTGCTTGTGCTCACTCTCTCTCTCTGTCAAATAAATAAATAAAATCTTAAAAAAAAAAAAAAAAAGGAGTGATATTTATTTATTTATTTTAAGATTTTATTTATTTGACAGAGAGACAGCAAGAGAGGGAACACAAGCAGGGGGAGTGGGAGAGGGAGAAGCAAACCTCCCGCGGAGCAGGGAGCCCGATGCGGGGCTCTATCCCAGGATCCTGGGACCATGACCCGAAGGCAGACGCTTAACGACTGAGCCACCCAGGCGCCCCAGGAGAGGGATATTTAGACGCGGGGGGGCACCTGTGGGGACAGAGGCAGAGATTGGAGGGATGCATCTACAAGCCAAGGAATGCCAGGACCTCCAGCAACACCAGAAGCTAGAAGAGGCAAGGAAGGGTTCTTCCCTGGAGCCTTCAGAGAGAGCACTGCCCTGCCCACACCCCGATATTTTTATTTCTGACCCTAGACCTGGAAGAGAATAAATTCTCATTGTATTAAGCCACGCAGTTTGTGGTAATTTGTTACAGCAGCCCTAGAAAACCAGTACACTCTTCGAGGTAGGTATGCAGGTATCCCCGTGAATCCCCAAATGCAAGTGGTACAGCATACCACCCACGTGGGATTAGGTGCCAGGCAGGAGGTGATGGAGGAGGGAGGAAGGAGTTCTGACAGGGCCAAGACCAGAAGACAGAAAACAGGCCCACAAACACAGGTCCTCTGTCGAGAGGAATGGGGGAGAGGTTTCACTGGCGGCAATTTGAGAGTGGGTGCAGAAAGACTCAGAAGAAGATGCTGGAGAGGCCTAAGGCTCTCAGAAATACCTTTGGAAACTTCTAGAAAGACCGAGCCCCACATTAAGAACACAGTGTTGAGAGAATCCATGGGGAACTGGACAGGAACATTGGAAGTAAAGCAGAGAAAAGGTTCTAATACGGGGAGCAGGGATGCGGAGGAAGGAGAGGGAGCCTGTGGCCAAAAAAACAGACTAAAGCAGAAGAACAGAAGTGAGCAGACGCCGTGGAAAGCATACTGTTGGGAAATAAATAAGGAAAAAGAGAATGTCACACGTGAAGAGATAAAAAGCATTCTGACAAATGCAAAGAAGGTCCAACTCGCCTGCACCTGGAGCCCCCTCAGCTCTCTGCTGCTGGGGGGCCAACCGCCCCAAACTTTGAGGCTTAAGACAGCAATTCACCATTCCTTCTGTTTCCATGGGCTGGTGGGTGGTTCTGCTGGTCCACCCTGGGCTCTCTCCGCTGTTGGCAGTCTCCTGACAACTAGGAACACCTGATGGTCCAAGATGGCCTCACATGTCCAGCAGTCAGTGCTGGCTGTCCACTGGACACCTGGGTTATAGTCCTCCTTGTGGGCGCCTGTCCTCTCAGAGGCTAGGCCAGCCTCTCTCAGCGTGGCCGTCACACGACAGTGCTTTGAGAGCATGGGAGCCAAAGCCGCAAGCCTTCCTGGGCCTAGTGCTCCTCTTGGAAAGCAAGTCTAAAGTCAGCCCAGATTCAAGACTGTGAATAGACACCACCTCTTGATGAGGAAGGCACTGTATCGTAGGCTTGTTTTCAGTTTGCAACAGTCCCCCAAGAAGAGAACCAAAGCAATGCTGTAGGACAAATGCTCAGAAACTACAGAAACACTGTCCTGAAATTTAAGAATACTTGGATCTGCATGTTGAGAGGGCATACCTGGGGCGCCTGGGTGGCTCGGTCGGTTGAGCGTCTGACTCTTGGTTTCAGCTCAGATCATGATCTCACGGGTTGTGGGATCAAGCCTGGAGTCAGTCTCCAAACTCTGGGCAGGGGGTTGCTTGAGACCCTCTCCCTCTGCCCCTTCCCCCACTCATGTGCTCTCTCACTCTCTCCCTCAAATAAGAAATAAATTTTAAAAAAAGAAAGAAAAGGCATACCATATATCGAAGATGATAGACGCTAAGTAAATCTTTTAGTAAATGTATGAGACTTCAAAGAAAATGAAAATGAACAACTCTTGGGCACACAGGAAAAAGGTACAAGTTCTGTATGAGGGAAGGATAATTAGATCAGCATCAGATACTTTGATGGCAGCATTTTATGACCGAAGACGAGGGAGTCACGTATTTAAGATACTGAAGGATTTTGTATCCAACCAAATTGACCTTCGGGTGTGAAAGCCACAGGCCAGCTATTGTGAACATCCAAGAAGTGAGTGAATTTACTGAAGAACAAGCACCAGCTGCTGCAGCATCACACCTGGAGTAACCAAATAATTGCTGAGAGTAAATTCCTCCTTAAGGAAGCATCCCAGCCAACACATAATTGGAGAGTCACCTCCGTGCAGCTCCTGTTCAGTGCACGGGGTGCGAATGTCAGCGGCGGCTGAAACCGTTAGGCAGAAGTGCAAGGCATGGGTCTGGCTGATGCCCCTCATCACTCCGGCGGGGCAGGCAGACTTGTGACTTCTAGAACCATCTGTGAAGTATTCTTGCCAAAAGAATGACACCTGGATCCAATCACCCCTTCATGTCTAACCACCAGCACGCACAAGAGTAGGAAATAGGCAAACATGCTACAGGACATCTTGAGAATACCACCCATCCAAAATTTGGAAAATCATACAAAACAAGTGACTTGCTTTCTTCGACAAATAAATTCCAAATTAAAAAAGCAGAAGGGACTATTAAAAATCAGAGAACCTTAAAAGATCCATTCAAACAATGCAGTGTATGGACCTTCACTGGACTGGGTTCAAACAAGCCACATGTGAAAAGATTTTAAACACAGGAAAATTTGAGCACGGATGATATTAAAGATTTGGTTAAGTGGGATAATGGTGTTGTGGTTGTGCTTTTGTAAAAAAATCTTCATCAGGGATATATATCGAAGTATGTATACGTGAACAGTTGTGTTGTCTGGGATTTGCTTAGAAATACTGCAGTCAGAAAAGCGGAAAGTAGGGGAAACGATGTCGAGTCTCGACGACAGATGCAAGAGGCTCAGCGTATCATGCCCCACGTGTGTGCACGCTTGTGCGGTTTTACAGCGAGGACCCTCTCCATCCCAGCCCCGTGCCTAGCACTGGGCCGGAGTATGTGCTGGGGACAGCTGGGCCACCCGGCCCCACAGCCTCCTCACCACCCATGGCACAAAGGATCGCCACCGACCCCAGCAGCCAAAGTGCCAAACAGGCTGCAGTGGTCAGATGGCCACACGAGGCTGAGAAGCAAACCAGAAGCAAAAATGCTGAGCAAATGGGAAAATGCCAAGACCATTATGTTGCGTTATCCGCATGCCTGGCCTGCATTAGCTCGCTCCACTCCAGTCTGTCTGCCTCTTTTTGTAATTTGCAGAAAACTACTGATTCTGACTTGTCTACGGCAAAGTTTTAGCCCCAGGCTGTTTCCTTCTTCCATCCAGCTTGCTTCAGAATGTCCCCATACTCCTGGGAAAGGAAAGCTTTGACAGACACGTCAACAGGAGTGTTAAAAATCTTGTGGAACCTGCAGTGACCCTTGTCTGGGGAGGGGTTGCTGTTTGGATACCTGCAGGAGGCCCCTCCGGTGGAGTCCATAATGTCTCTTTTCCACCACAGCCTTGACACCGGACTAGAAGAAAATCTCAGTTCTGTATGGTAGACATGGACCAATCCTGATACTGCTTGAGGATAGGAATTCATATCCTTTGACGCAAAGGTAGAGGAGGAAGTGGGGGTGAGCAAGGGGAGGCCCCATGAGCGCAGCCAGGAACAGCCCACTCCCCACCACACCCTCAGCCCCTCACCGCCTCCTGGATGAGCCATGAGGCTGAGCCACAGCTCTGTTCCATAGGTACAGACCCACCCTGTGCCGAGTGAACAGGGTGCAGTGTTAGAGTTTGATTTGGTGTAACACAAAGTACACGTTCCAGGTTAAATGTTTCCGGGAGTAATGTGAATGTCAAATATAACCCTTGTCCACAGGCAGGAAGACAGTTCACACGTTGCACGTCTGTCACCTTCCTGCAGATGACTGCTTCCTCATAGCATCCCTATTCCCCCAGGTCTTTCCTCTGTTCCATGCCTTGGGCGCCAATGGGCTCCTCCTCGAGTATGAAGACATGTTTCCCTATGAGGGCCGCCTCAGGCTGCTGAGAGCCAAGCATGCGTACAGGTATCCCCAGCCACGGAGAAGCAGATGTGTGGGGCCACCCAGAGGTGTGGGCAGGGCAGGCGAGGGTTTGGCTGTGGTGGGGCGGCCCTCTTCTGGCTTTTAAACTCACGTCTTAGTTACAAAAATAAAATACATTTACTGGAGAGAATTTGAAAACATTTAGGGGAAGGGAGAAGATGGGGGGAGGCGGGGGGGCTAGGGGAGGGGAACGCTGCTTTTAAGGCCACGGTTGGAACCCTCATCAGGAAAGGAAAGATTAAAGGGGGAGGGGTCAGAATCAGTCAAAGCAGATGTGGTGGCCACGGGTGCACCCGCTTGGCTTCAGAGTTATGGTGTCCATGTAAATCAGTAACACCCTAAAAAGAAAATGAGCAAAGGACATGTGGGCTGATTCCCTCCAAAAAATTAAAATGGCCAATAAGCATATGATAGTAATAAAGTGAATTAAAATGAGTGAAATGCCATTTTGGCTATCAAATTGGTGAAGGTTTTTAAAAGGTTGTGATGCTCTGTGTTCACAAGGGTGAGAAAAAGACGTCCAGCTGGTGGGCCACTCTGGAGAGAGGTTCAGCTCTGTGTGAAAACTCCGCGAGGGGTTCGTGCCCCACGGGTGTGTCCAGAGGTTAACACTGCAGTGAGCTTGCTGGAAGTTTCTGTTCTTTTCATGCTGCTCTGTTTTTCTTACGAGGCACATGTTTTGTTCATTTGTTTGTTTTTTAAGTGGAAACAATGCTAGGGTACCTGTGAAGCTTGGAAAAGGTCTATTTAAAGTCCATACATTCATAGAACTGGTTAAGAGATGGTTCAAACACACACACAGAAACTGGAACTCACCTTCTTCTTGAGATAGACTCGTGTATGAAAGCTGATGCCAGAGCAGGCAGCCAGCCCTTCCTGGGTGTCATCCGCGCCCCCCAGAGCATTCCCACCCTCAGGTGCGCTCACCGAGGTTGCTAACCCCCAGGGGGATGAGTCCCCCTGCCCCCCCTGTGTAACCTTGATGGTCTTTTAAATTTTTTTTATTAAAGGGGTCACCAGCTCCTCTGTAAAGGGCCAGTCAGTTTTGTTGTGCAGCCTGCCTGGTCTCTGCTGCAGCAATCTGGGGAGGCACGAGCAGCCAGCCATGGACAGTAATGTCAATGAGTGGCCATGGCTGAGTTCCAATAAAACTCTACTTGTGGGCACTGAAATAGGAATTTCATGTAACTTTTACATGTCATAAAATATTTTTCTTCTTTTGATATTTCTCAACCATGTTAAACTGTAGAAACCATTCTTAGGTCATGGGCTGTATGAAAACAGGCAGGTGAATTTGTCCTGAGCCCATCTGCCAACCCCTGTTGTAGAATATGATTCCTTGTATGGCCCAGTTACTTGTAAAATGACTTCAGCTTCTTTATATAGAGTTTGGTAAGAATAACTGGTAAAAACCAAACCATTACTTGAGGACATAGCAGAGCATCATTTCCCCAAATTATAGGGTGGGAATCCTCTCTGAAACCTTAGGAATATCTTTTGAGCTTTTTGGAAATAGTGACTGTACTAGTTTCCCCAGGAGAATCCCCCCCTAGAACCTGACAAGGGAGGGGGAGCATGAACAGGAGTGCAAGCGTGAACAGGAGCTGATGTGAACAGGGGCTGGAGTGAATAGGAGCTGGTGTGAATGGGCTGGAGTGTGAACAGGGCCTGGAGTGTGAACAGGGGCTGGTGTGAACAGGGGCTGGAGTGGGAACAGGAGCTGGTGTGAATGGGCTGGAGTGTGAACAGGGGCTGGAGTGAATAGGAACTGGTGTGAATGGGCTGGAGTGGGAACAGGGCCTGGAGTGTGAACAGGAGCTGGTGTGAATGGGCTGGAGTGGGAACAGGGCCTGGAGTGGGAACAGGAGCTGGTGTGAATGGGCTGGAGTGGGAACAGGGCCTGCAGTGGGAACAGGAGCTGGTGTGAACAGGAGCTGGTGTGAATGGGCTGGAGTGGGAACAGGGCCTGGAGTGGGAAGAGGAGCTGGTGTGAACAGTGGCTGGAGTATGAACAGGGGCTGGTGTGAACAGCTCCTGGAGTGTGAACGGGCTGGAGTGAACTGGAGCTGGTGTGAATGGGCTGCAGTGAACCTCTGGATGATCTTTGTCTCCTAGTCCCCCTGAAATCAAGGAGATCCTACATCTGGCTACACTGAATGAGCTAGAGGTCATTCCATTGGTGCAGACATTTGGACACATGGAGGTAAGTGGGAGGAACAGAAGTTACCTGGTGCCCAGGTGTGGGGCTTGGGGGCACACAGGCGGTGGCCAGCCACAGGCAGGGAGCAACTCTTTCTCAGAAGCCCCTGCCCTGCAAATGGCTGAAGAGCACGGAGCTCTAGGTCAGAGCAACCTCTGTCCAAGGAATGGAGGGAAGGAGCCAGTGGGGGATGCCCAATTCCCATGGAGTCCCGAGGGTCGAGTTTTCTTTTTAACTTGTATTCATCACTTAATACTGAAAGTATTTTCCCAAGCTCCTATGTGATCTTCAGAAGTATTTCTCACGTCTGCATCAGAAGATGGGCAGCAGATTAAACACAGCACTGATTTAATGGCTACAGGTTCCGTGGTTTCCTGTAATGGACACAGATGCTAGCCCTGTGGGCTGCCCTACCCCAGGTGTTCAAGCGCAGATTGCGCCAGAGGCACTGTCTTCCCGTCCAGCCATGCGCCCCTTCCCCTGCCGCAGCCGTGTCTCCTGTGCTCAGGCCCCCAGCTTTCCTGGTTGGCACTCCCTGCCGAGCTCCCTGGTCTCCTCACTTCCCGCCGCCACAGGCTGCGGCCCACAGAGCGTCCCTCCAGGTCACTAAATGTAGCGACACATTCTGGCCCCTCACCCTTGACTTGGGCTTTTTGCAGCCCCAGCTGCTCCCTCCCAGCCCCCCACCCCTGGCTGTGCTGCTTCTGCTACCCCCCCGGACACAGCGGCGGTCCCCATGACTCCTCTCAAGTTCTCCGTCCTCAGCTGACGCTCCCTCTCCAGACAGTGCCATGTCCACTCCTGCTTCCCCTTCGTCCTCATGACCACCAGAGCCTGGCTTCTCCGCCCTGTTCTGGCACCCTCATCCCCCTGCACTTCAGGCCATTGTGTGGTCCTGCTGCCCTTACTCCTGTCTCAGGTCAGCACCCACCAACCCTCTGCGTCCAGCCTGTGTGCCCGAAGGTCCCCAGTGGTGCCACTCCCACCCTTTCTCCCAGTCATTCCCCCACTCCTGCTCCTCGAGGGGCCTGCTCTGAGTGGGTTTGTTTTCTGGGGCCACTGCAGCAAAGGACCTCAACCAGGTCACTTAAACCCACAGAAGCGTGCTCTCTCACAGTTCTGGAGGCCAGATGTCCAAGGTCGGGTGTCCTCAGGGTTGGTTCCTTCTGGAGGAAGACTGTTAACATGCATTTCCTTGCCATGAGGATGTCCTCTTTGGTGAAATAACTGTACAAGCATTTTGCATGTTTCATCTTCTGAACTGTTGAGTTCTTAAGTTCTTTGGAAATTCTGGATACAAGTCTTTCATTAGATCTGTGATTTGCAACTATTTGCTCCCAATCTGTGCTTTATTTTTTCATTCCCTTAGTGTACTCAAAGAGCAAAAGTCTCTAATTTTGATGGGTCCAGTTTCTCAGTTTTGCTTTGATGGATTGTGCTTTTTGTGTCATTTCTAAGAACTCTGTCAGTCACCTGGTCGTGAAGATTTTTCCTGTTTCCTTCTAAAGTTCTACATTTATACACTTTCCACTTATGGTCCATGTTGAGTTAATTTTTATGTAAGGTGTGAGGTTCATTGTTTTTTGCGTATGCTGTGTGACCACTTGAGATGGCCAGTCATGCCAACAGCACTTACTGAAAGATTAGCCTCTCTTTAGAATTTGGAATTGCTTTTGTACCTTTGTCAAAAATCAGTTCACCTTATTTGTGAGGGTCTGAACTATTCTGTTCCATTGGTCTATGCATCTGTTCCTTTGTTGGTACCACCTTATCTTGATTATTGTAGCTTTACTGTGAATCTTAAATAAAATCAGGTAATAAGATTCCTCCAACTTTATTTTTCTTTTTCAGAGTTGCTTTGTCTATTCTGCTCCCTTTGCTTCCCCATGTGTATTTTAGACTCAGTTGTTTTTACATCTGTAAGAAACCTTGCTGGGATTGGGGCACCTGGGTGACCTAGTCTGTTAAGCGTCTGCCTTCGGCTCAGGTCATGATCTCAGGATCCTGGAATTGAGCCTGTGTTGGGCTCCCTGCTCAGTGGAGAGTCTACCTCAGATTCTCTCCCTCTGCCCCTCCCCCTGCTAGCTCGTTTTCTCTCTCTCTCTCTCTCTCTCAAATAAGTAAAATCTTTAAAAAAGTAGAAACCTTGTTGGGATTTTGATTGAAATTGCATTAAATGTAAATCAGTTTGGGGGAAAATCAGCTCTACTCTGTTGGATTTTCCAATCCATGAACATGGTATGTCAGCCTTTAATTACAATATTATTTCCCTAAGTTTTTCTTCTCTTTTTTGATCTTTTCAAGACTTCCTGTTTGTGTTTGCCTTGTAGCAGTTTGGTTATGACTTCTAGGTTTGAGTTTCTTTCCATTTATCCTGCTTGGGTTTTGTTGAGCTTCTTGGAACTCTAGATTATTTTCACTTTTGTGAAGTTTTGGGCCATGTCCTCAAGTGCTTCTGTGCCCCTTCTCTCCCCTCCACCAGGGGAGGTGTGCCTGATGTCACTGCATGGGCTTCTGAGGCTCTTGGTTCTCTCCTTTTATCTCTCTTGTTCAGACTGAGTAATTCCTGTTGGTCTGCCACCACAATCACTGTTCCTTCTGACATGTCAGGTCTGCTGTGGAGCCCATTTTTCAGTATTATTAATAGTTTCCTTTAATTCTGGGAACATTTTCAGAATAGTTTCTTTGAGTAGTCATCTGATAAATCTGATATCAAGGTCCGACTGGCTTTTTCCCTGAGTCTGGGTTCCACTTTCCAGTTTATTTGCACATCTCATGATTTTTGTTTGGAAATTGGATATTTCAGATAATACTGCGAATCTGACTTTTGCCTCTGCAGGTGGTTGTAAATTGCCTGCATTCAGTCTGCAGGGTCTGTCTCCCCAGCTGCGTGTGGCTACTGATCCCTCTGTTAGTGTTTTATTCATATTTGTATTTTTGGCCTGGCTTCCTAGGGGCCCACCCCTCTGTCTTCATGGCTGGTAGTCAGCCAGGGTCTGGGCAGTGGTGTGCTGGGGCCATGAGGACCCACCCTGTGCCGCAGGGGCTGGGGACGCTGGGAGTTCAGCCAGTCCCCCGTCTGCCTTGGCTGTGTGTGTGTGTGTGTGTGTGGTCCCCAGTCAGCCGGGGTGTGAGGAGAGTGTGTCACCACTGTGGCTCTCATGTCCACGGTCACCCCTCACATTCCAGCTGGTGGCAGCTCGATCCGAATGTGAGCCTGGCTTTAACTTTTCTCCCCGGGCCCAGATAGATCGGATGGAAAGGGCCATGAGCCAGCCACAGGCTCAGCCCGGCCCACCAGTGCTCTCTGGGGTGACCTGGAGCCAGCCCTTGCTCGGTTCAGCTGCAGGCTTCTGTCTCCCAGTGTCACCTCCCGTCTCTCCGCAGTTTGTGCTGAAGCACGAGGCTCTCGCTCACCTCCGAGAAGTAGCACTTTTCCCCAACACCCTGAACCCCCACGAGGCGGAGTCCCTGGCGCTGGTGGGAGCTATGATCAGCCAGGTCATGGAGCTGCACCCGGGTGCCCGGTGGCTCCATGTCGGCTGTGACGAGGTGGGTCCCTCAATGCTTCTTCCACCCCTGAGCCTCGCCTACCTGGCGTGTCCCTCCCAGTGCTGTAGCAGCCCCTCTTCCTCATTTCAAGGGCTCCTTGTCCCACCTTGTGGGGTATTTTCTTACATAGAAAAATAGTCCACGTGCCAAAGGACAAAGAAGAGCTGGCCGAGGAGATGTCCCCCGGTGAGGGCGTCCATCCCAGCTGACCTGTGACCTCGTGTGGGCAAAGCCATGTTGCTGAGCATGGCGAGCTGCACCCTGCGGGACGGACGAGGGCTGGGCTGTGACCCGAAACGGCCATGCTGTCCACACCCCAGCAGTGGCAGAGACCACCCCCACGTTGTTTATCTGCTTGCTGGCTGGTGGACACCTCAGTTATTTCTGCCCTTGGGCTGCTGGGAACGCTCGAAGGCAGCCTGGAGTGGAAGTTAGGTCTCGGTGAGGGAGGAGGGCCCCCTTCACCAGCCCCTCCACATGGGCAGCTGCCACTGACATCCTGGGGGACACGGCCTGAGCCAGGTCTCTCCCCAGTGCGCCCGCGGTGAGGCCGGGCGATCCGGGGCCAAACCGTCCTGTGCTTCCTTCCAGGTCTATTACCTTGGAGAGGGCGAGGCCTCGAGGCAGTGGCTGCAGCAGGAGCATAACACCAAAGCAAGACTGTGTCTGTCCCACATAAAGGCGGTGGCCTGCCACGTGCTGGCCCAGCACCCTGCCACGAGGCCCCTGGTGTGGGACGACATGCTGCGGGCCATCCCCGAGGACCAACTCTCAGGTCGGCTGGTGCATCCGCCAGGCCTCTGGTGCCGGGAGCGAGGAGGCGAGCAGCTGCTGGGGGCGGACTCTGGGACCCTTGCCCCAAAGCTCTCAGTCCAGGCGACTCCCTTAGAGCCGCTCTCCAAACTTCCTCACACAAAACTGCCATTCCCCCAGAAGGCATTTGCGAGTCTTACAGGAGTGCAGAGTGTTAGGTCTGAACCCGAGAGTAGCCACGGGGCCCTGATGGGCCTGGCCAGCAGGAGGAGGGCGATGGGGGTAAGAGGGACCCACCGGGCCTTGAGTGTCCGGTGCTCCTGGCCGCCTTGGCCTCACAGGACACTGTGGCCAGCCCTACAGGGGCTGTGGCTGAGGCTCACGTTGGCTGCTGGTCAAGGAAAGTAGCAGTCCCTCCAGCCCCAGGGCTCACCCTGTCTGAGGCTCTGGGGTGAGACCAGAGACACACCCTGTGGTCCACTCAGAGCCCCAGCCCAGAGTCTGGCCATTGCCCCAGCCTCTGGAAGCCTGGGGTGTCCTCGAGGCAGCCCCGACCCACGTGTGGCCATTTGGGTTCTCATAAGATTAGTTAGAGTTAAATCCAAGTAGCGATGTGTTCCTCCTGCACCCGGTCCCGGCGCCCCCACTGAGGCATGCAGACAGAGCATTTCCCCTGCAGGGAGCTCTGGGACCCCCGGCCGGGGGGCTCACTTTTCACAGAACTCTCAGAGTCTGGTCATTGCCAAAGTTGGCCGATGTCAGGTTGCAGCATTTACCGTCAAAAACACAGCTGTGTCGAGTCTGTACTTAAAGCGCAGGCACCCTGAACAAGTCAGCCCGGGCTCTGTTGTAAGGCCAGGACTGGGGGCTGCGGGGCTGTGTCCAGGCAGCTCTCGGCTCACAGCCGCTCTCCCGCCCCCAGCATCGGGGGTACCACGGCTGGTGGAGCCCGTGCTCTGGGACTACGGGGCCGACCTGGACGTCCACGGCAAAGGTCAGTACCCTGGCCACGGCCAAGAGACCCCGGAGCCCTGACTGCCCAGCTGGGGGCGTGCAGGGCCTCGGTCCCTTGGTTCATCAGGATCCTGCCCACAGCCTCCGCTTCCCCGAAGGCCCCTCCCCGAGTGAGCCGCGGCCAGCCGTGGGAGCACCCGGCACGCGTCCTGCGCTGGGTCACTCGCGAGACGTCCCATTCTGTCTGCTCTTTTCCTAACGAGCAGGTGGGCTAGCGGTCACCTGCACATGGCAGGTGTCTCTTCTCTTGCTGAGATTTCAGTCTGCCTGGAACTGGAGCTGGCAGCTGGGGGCTCCTCCTGCTTTCTGGTCTAGACGAGTGCAGTGTCCAAGCTTGGCGGCCGCAGCTCCTCGGACCCAGACCCATCACACCACTCACTTTCTCGCCTAGCTCTTCTCATGGAAAAGTACCGAAAGTGTGGTTTTCTCCGGCTGTGGGCTGCCAGCGCCTTCAAGGGGGCTACGGGGGCAAGCCAGGCCCTGACCCCCATCGAGCACCACCTCAGGAACAACATGCAGTGGCTGCAGGTGGCGGCCAGTGGGCCCGCGGACATGCTGCAGGGCATCGTCCTGACCGGCTGGCAGAGGTAAGGCCACGCAGGCCCTGGGGAAGCTCTCGGGCCGACCTGCCCAGGAGGGGCCGAGCAGCGCTGGTCGTCCGGGACAGACCACCCTCCTTGGCCCGTCCAGTCTGGGCCTCAGCCCTCCCTGGGGAGGGGCCGGTGCTCTAAGAGGGGAGGAGCCTGGGGACCTAACACCCCCGCAGCCATCCCCCAAACTCTGCAGAGGGGACGCCACTCAGGGTGTCCGGGGCCACGACACACCCTGGTCCCCTCTGCACTGTCAGCAGCCTCACACATAACTTGTCTCACGTACGGCCAGCATGAGACGGATTTTATCTCTTTAGGGATTTAGCGCCATTTGAAAAGTGAGCTGCAAGTGAAGCCCTGTTCCTGGCCAAGTCCTAGCCACAGGTCCATGCCTGCGATTGGGAGGGCAGAGGGGGAGGCAGCTGGAGGCCCCCGCCCGTGCCCTGCCGACCCTCAGGCCTCCCACAGCGGAGTCAGGGTGGCCACCGCAGAGCAGTAAGCCCCAGGCAGGGCCTCTGGGTGGCACATGTCCAGAGGCAGCAGCCCACTCTGTGGGAGCTTCTCGAGGCCTGTCCCGCGTGCCGGGAGAGCGTGCAGGCATCTGCTGTGCGGGCACGGCGGCGGGAGCTGAGCGGCCCTCTCCCGTGGACCTAGGTACGACCACTTCTCTGTGCTGTGCGAGTTGCTGCCCGTGGGAATCCCGTCCCTGGCCGTCTGCCTGCAGTCACTGCTCCACGGTACGGCCCCTGCTCCTCCCGGGGGGCGGGGGCGCGGGGCGCGGGGCGCACAGCCCGGTGCCGGATGCCCCACTGCGCCTCCTTGGAGCTGGACTGTGGTCTTCCTCCCCAGCGGAGCGGGGCTCGGCCGCCCACCCCCCGGCTGCCCCCAGACGCAGCAAGCCCGTGAAAGCAGTTCGCGTGGGTGGGTGCAGAAAAGGCCTCTGCTGAATGCCTGGCTGCCCGGTGCCGGCCAGGGCACCCCCACTCAGGCAGAGACCTGGGCTCGCGGGGGCGACGCGGGGTGCACGGGGCCTGGCTGCCCACCGCTAGAGGCCACACACAGTGGCATGAGGACGGACGCTGAGCCTTCCCTCTACGTGATGCCCTCTGAAGCATTAGCTGTGAACTGTTCAGGGAAAGGTGCGGGGACACCGCGGCCGCCTCTGCTGTTGACACGGTGCTGGCTACCACTGCCCACCTCAGAGGCGGGCGCCGCTGCCACGGAGCCCTCCCCTCTGTGGAGACGGGCCTCCTGCCCCACCAGCTGCTCCCGCGCAAGCCTTGCTGGCTCGTGTCCGTTGTTCTGGAATAGTCCATGTGTGAGCAACCGCGCTTGCCAGGTGCTGCGTACGTCCCGCACACCTGTGGGCGCGCCGGCCGCACAGGCTGGTGGGCCCCTCGTGATGGTGCCGCTCTGCATCTGGTTTTCTCGTTTTTACCGTGGTGAGCCCGTTTCATGTGTTGCATCAGCAGCCCCGTCCCCGAGGTCTCCTTGGGGCTGGCACGTGCACGCTGACCTCCTCGGTCACTCTGCCTGCCACCAGGCCTGCGCGGTGGTGCAGGGCCCAGCCTCTCTCCCCTCCAGAGGCCCCGCTGACCATCTCCGTCTGTGCTTGGTTGCAGGAGATTTTGCCGAAGACGTTAAAGCAAAAGTGGAGAACTTTCTTGGGATTTCTAACCTAGAAATAACTGATTTTACAAGGTAAGCCCCCCCACCCCAGCCCTGCCTCTCCCCTCGCATTGGGACCCCCATCTCAGCACGACGGCTCTCGTGCAGTGAGGGGGCCGGCTCCTTCCCTGGCAGCGACATCCTGGCCCTTGTCACGCACGTCGGCCTCCACCTGCGCAGCTCTGTGGACGCGCTGCTGGAGAGGGACAGGTGAGTGGGCAGGGCCTGAGCCCTCCCCCACACTCCCAACAGGACAGGGTGAGGGTGGCCTGTCCTATACAGAGACTTTCTGGGGGGAACCAGCTTTTTAAAATTTCTACCAGACTCTTTTAAGTTTTTTCAAAGGTGTTATTTTAAAACCACCCTGAGGCTGCCCTGCTAGCTGCAGAGGGTCCACCAGCGTGCGTGGGTCTGCCCCCCCAGGTACGTGACCGGCTGGTTCAGCTCCTACCACCGCAGGCGGAAGCTCATCCACCCGGTCATGGTCCAGCACATCCAGCCCCAGGCGCTCAGGTTAGTTGCCCCCCCCCCCATTTCCTGGCAGTGCCCACCCCCAGGGCTGCATGTCCTCTGGGGCTACCGGCTTTGAACCAAGACGAGCTTTCTAGGTATTGCAGCCGTGAATTCCTAGGTGAATCAATTTTGCTGAATCACCTGTCCCGTAAGCGTTCGAGGAGCCAGGGCCTTCCTAGCCTAAAAGGGTGAGGGTCACTGAATGCCCCGGGCAGGGTCCAGGGCTCATCCTGGCCAGCCAGCCCTCCCTGCTGCTCTCCTGGCTCACAGCTCTGAGCTGAGGCCAACACAGTGTCCCCACTGAGTGAAAGATGCTGTCCGATGTCGGCAGGTTCACGCCTAAAGACAAACCCTGCCAGCCAGTTGTCAAAAGCATTCTAGTTTCAGATGTGAAAACATAACTCACTTATTCCCAACCACCCCGTGAGGTGGGCACTAATAGCCCCGTTTTATGCATGGGTAAACTGAGGCATAGAACCGTACTGACCCGTGGGGTTGTGCAGCATGTGAGTGTAGTGCATAGGCTGTGAGCTGTCACCCAGGGGTGCTCGCCAGGCGGGCTCACCACTGGCTGTGTTGCTCAGCCTCCTGGCCAGGTGGAGCACCTTGGTGCAGGAGCTGGAGGCCGCCCTGCATCGCGTCTTCTACCCAGACACCGTGGAGGAGTGGCTGGAGGAGAACGTGCAGCCCAGCCTGAGGCGGCTACAGGGTTTGCTACAGGACCTCAGAGAGGCAGCCAGCCCCAGGCCGCTCGCAGCTCAGGACCCCTGAGGCGTGGGGCCAGGCACCCCTGTCCAGCTGCGTCCGGCCTCCCACTGTACCCGGGACCACCTGCAACAGGCCACACCCACGGTGCAGACATTTCTCGCTGGGAAAGACGAGTGGGAAATGTCCAAGAAGGACACACGCTGAGGCCTGCTTACTGATCCGCATGTAGAACCTGTTGGCTTGAAATAAAAAGGAGAGTGGGAGCTAGAACTCCTGCTAGTGGGACTCAGACTTCGCTCCTCCCATGGGTCCTGCACGGTGGTCCCGAGACTCTTCTCACCCTGCAGGCCCAGCAAAGGTAAAGGGGAGCCAGCCAAACAGATCCCTCCACAACTCAGGGCATCCTCCAGTCGGGATGATCACACCAAAAACCAGTTACAACATTTCATACTTTATTTTAGAAAAAGAAGGCTTTCAGATTTTACCACTTTAAAACCTAACTTTGGCATGTGTAAATGACTGCATCCCCAAACTAGAGCTGTTGGTGACCTCTGCTAAGAAGAGGGTGGGTCTCTGGGGAGACCCACCCTCTTCTGCAGTGCTCCCCAGCCAGTCCTAGGCATAGCTCCTGAGTGCCCGCTCAGAGGTGCCCTTGCTGCCCCCACCTCTGTGGGGGCTGCTACAGCAGCCCTGGGCCCACGTCCTGCCTGGGTTCCTAAGGGAGCTGCCCTCGTCTAGGGCCTGCATGAGGCCTCCCCCACCCCATGAAAGCCCAGCTGCAGGCCCAGCTGGACAGGTGCTGTCTGTGGGCTGGGAGGCCTTGGGAGTGGCTGCAGTGCACATAGTCAGATGGGACCCTCAGCGTCCGCCCTGGGCCCTACAGACCCTGGGCAAGCACCGCACTCTAACCACTGAGGACGTTGAGCCCGAGAAGGGCTACAGCATGTGGGGTAGGACCCACTGGGATTCCCACGGACAACTTGCGAGTGTGGCTGTCGTCCTAGCATCCTCAGAGCCTAACCCAGCCACTGGCCCTGGGCCCACCTGCTAAAGCCTTGCTCTCACTGGGGAGCTGAAATGCTGGGGGAGCTGGTTCTGGCGAACCTCCCTGCCGCCCCCCCCCCCGCCGGGAGCCTGGGCATCCCTCCCCATTTCAGAGACCTGATCCCCACACAGCTGGTGGGGCAGTGGGGTACATGTGCCCTCACGCCCCACCCACACCACCCAGGCTGGGGCCAGCCATCTGATGCCAGGAGGAGGCAGCTCTGAGGCCTGCAGAAATCAGCCTGTGGTTTTGCTCAGAGGGCGGAAGCAAGCAGCAGGAATGGCTGAGGGTCCCACCCTGGCACTGCCAGGGACACACCCAGGCGCTGGAAGACGACTTGCCAGTGGCCCATCAGGCCTATCAGGGCACCACCAGAACCAAGGCCAGGGGCTCTGTGGGCATCAGCTCTGGCTCCCTGGGCCATCAGCCTCGCTGTCACTGCTCTGAGACAGCTCCACAGGACTCTCCAGGCGGTGCAGTTCCAGGAAGGTGGCAATAAGCTTGGCGATGGCTTCCACGTCACTGGGCCAGGCCGACACCAGGAGGAAAGGCACGTTACCATGGCGGACGTGCCTGCTGCCCCCACCATTCTCCTGCTGGACCACCCACCTCTGCCACCTCCAGGGCTCCCCTCTAGGACATGGTGCCTTCTGTTCTGGTCCCCACCTCACCTGACCCCAGCCCTGCCCTCTGTCCTCATGGAGACTCTCGTCCCCGTCCCCTCTGTCCCTGTGGAGACTCCCAACATTCCCCTCGCAGCAGGGGCAGGCCACGTTCCTCCAAGTCCTCTCCATGGGCCCAGCCACGAAGTCCACTATGGGGGCCACCTGATGGGAGGGTTAGGGGCACAGGCAGCCAGCTGTGGCCAATCAAGTCACCTGCCCAGAGCTTACCTGCGGTGGCCCATGACAGCATTCTGGGTGAGGGGGTGGGAGAAGCCTGTTGCAAACCGCAGCACCACCACGTAGCCCTTCCCGAAATACCGGACTTTCTCCTCCTCCACGTTCACATCCCGGATGTCATTCAGCAGGACCACCACTGCGGGTGGGGGTCGGTCAGGGGTCCCCTCCTACCCACCTGCCCCTCCCGCCTGTGTGCTGGGCACAGCCACTCTGGGGCCACTCTCCAGAGGATGGCGTCACAGGTCCGTGGCCACAGCACAGGCTTGTGCAGAGAGCGCCATCTGGGTGAGGAGGGGCATCCAGCACACCCGTGGTCACCTTGGAAAGCCTGCCCGTGCTCCCATGAGCAGCAACACATCAGGGACGGGCTAAGGTCTGTGTTGCCCGTCTTTCTGCTTCATCTTCCCCCAGCCGTTGAAAAATGCCTTCCTAGTGCCTAATGACCAGCCACTGAGCTAGAGGCTGCCAGGCAATGTCCGGGGTCACCCTGTGTCACCCAGCGGCCAGCTCGGACCCACCCCATTTCTGGGCCTCAGGCCTGGTCTCTGCGGTCTCGCTCACCACCCTCCATCCAGTCTGGAATAACCAGCCTCCTGCCGCACCCTGTGTCCCGTACACTCTGCATGCCTCACCTTGGTCGTGGCCAGTTCTGAAAAGAGTCAGCAGCTTCCTGTACAAGCTGAATGTCTGCAGAACCACCTGCCCAGTGCTCTTGTTGAACACAGCTTCCTGGAAAACCGGCCAGAAGGGGATCATCCTGCTGCGGGCCTGTGTGTGTGCAGGCCAGCCACATGTGGAACTTCCAGAGGGGGGCCTGGACTCGCAGGAGCGGACACTCGGGAAGACACCCAGCTCTGCCAGAGCCGAACACCCACAGCCAGACCCTCCCGGGCTCCTGTCTGTCGGGAGCACAGGGCCGCGGGTGTAGAGAGAAAGAGGGGCGTCTAAGCAGGTGCTCTCCCCAAGCAAAAGGGAAGTACAGCAGCTGAGGTCATCAAACAAAGGAATAGAGATCAAAGTTTGGAGGTCAGAGAGCACCCAAGTCCTGTGGTTCCTCATGAAAGGGACCAAGGCACAGGGGAGACTGCTGGCCACCAAGAGAGACGGACTGGCCCTCATTCTGTTCTGTGCTATTGGCAACATTAGGGAGTAAAGAATTTTGGTGGAAACAGTCATGAAGAGCTTCTATGAGAAAAACAGCTTCAGAAAATTCCTCGGCCCAGAAACCACTAAGCTAAGGTTTCCGGATGGGGAGTGTGTGAGGCCCCAAAGCCTCTCCTCCTGCTGTGATTCCCATTGCACCCTCCCACCCTCACCTGTGCTGGCCTTACCTCCCAGTCCTCCAGGTTCTGCACGGCCACGAACAGGCAGCCCGTGACATAGAAGAGCTTCCAGCCCAGACTATCTGAAGAGCAAACACAGCACACAGCCGGGTGAGGGACAGCAGCAGAGAGGTGAAGGCCAACATGCCATGGGGGGCCCTCCCCAGCTGACACTGGGCAGGGGCGGCATCTGGGGCTGGCTGACCCCGACCCAGGGTGGCCACCCGACACTGCTGTCACGCAGAACCACGTGTGAAATGCTCGGCCAGCTCTGTGCACCCTCTGCTGTCCCTCCAGTGTCTGCTGGACACAGGAGTCAGGGCTGACCCGGCTCTGCCGATCATGGCGCAGTTTGTGATACTGGAGAGAGGAACCTGCAGGGGTGGCTGGAAGTGTGGCTCAGCCTGCAGCAGAGCCTCAGGCAAATACGAGAGAGCACCTTCTTGAAGACTGTGTCATGACACAGGAAAGTGCTTCAGATACAAGAAGGGAAAAGCACAGGCTGCACGGGACAAGCGTATTAGGAAGGACACACCAGCACACGGAGCTGGGGCTGCACGTGCGAGCCAAGAGGCAGAGGCGCCTGTGGCCCCAAAGGCTGGGCCTCGGTGAGCACCACAAATGGTGGGTTCCCTCTCTTTTCTCTATTTCCCAAACAGCCAAGGAAGCTACTGGGGGCGGGGGGGTGATGCATCTCACCTCCACTGTAGTACGCAGCAGCCAGACCAATCGACAAGATTCCTGCAGAGAAAAGAAAGCAAGTGCCTCCCTATTGGGCCACCACGAGCCCAGAGCCCCCTCCTCCCAGGAGCCACAGGCCCAGACAAGTAGGCCCTCCCTGGTGCCAGGGATGGCTGGGGGTGGGGGGCAGGGGGACAGAAGACCACCAGGCTCAGAAGTGGGGGAAACAGCCAGGAAGTGCACTCAGAAACGGGGCAAATGCCATTCATAGGATTCCCTAAATACGTTCCTCTACCCGAGGCTCCAGAGCTGCTGGGAAACCAGACAGAGCAGCCGACAGCAAGGGTTTTACTCCAACAGCATGTGGTGTGGAATGAACATAAGATGTAGGTAAAGAATCACAACATGGCACGTGAAGCGGAACAGGCAGGCAGCCACATGCAGGGTCACGGGAAAGATGGACCAGAGACAAGCTGCTGAAGGCACAGCCACGCCCCTCTTCATATGTCCGATCCCATCAACACCACGCGCTGCCCCTCCAGTGCAGGACCCTCTGATGGACAGTGAGAGGGACGAAGGAAAAAATGGGAATGAACTGTGGCCCATCACGTAAGCCTCTTACACCTGCAACCAGGCGTATGGAAGCAAGTAAAAAGAATACGAGGACCTCAAAAGAACATGCACAATATTAACATTAAGATATTAAGTGGTGAAAAAAAGGACAGATCCTCTGTAAAGGCACGCATGTAGGGCAAAAGCTGTGCACATAGGGTAAAAGCTGGAAGATACAAAATAGCAAAACAATTGCTATACTTGGGGGTAACAGAACAGAGGACAGTTTCATTTCCATCTTCTTTTAAGTTAGATTTTTAATCTGAGGGAAAATACGGAAATCCTTACCAACAAGCAAAGACCAGGACCTGATGCCTGGAGCCCTCTTCAGATGGAGGCAGGAGCCGGTGCGTGACTCCACCCGCATGTACATCCCTGGACTGAGCGCGCACCACTCTCGACAGGAGACAGGGGCTGGGGAGGGCAGACACACCACAGCTGGAGTCCTCACGCCAATGCCTGCTCACAAGCGCCCAGCTCCTCACCAGCCTGGAAGCCAGTCAGCTGCGGTCTCCGCAGTCCCCCAAGGACCCTTTCCTCTGCAAGGCCCTTCTCTGCTCAGTTATGCTGATTGCACGGGGGCTACTTGCCCAGCTCAGTACTCGCAAAGCGTCGACAAGCACTTGACCACCAGCCGGCCCGTCCTACCTGGAAACCGCAGTCCTCGGAAACCGTTAGCCCTCAGCTGCATTCAAGCTTCCGACACCCTCGCAGAACCTATCAGAATGCCCTCATTTCCCTCTGCTGGCCTCCACCCAGAAGGGGAACTGAAAGTCCCATCGTGGGCTGAGTCTCCTCCGGCCGCTGGGACAACAGGCCACGCGCGGCGGAGGGTCGGGAGCGCCCCAGCACCCGCTGAATGCACGCAGAGCGCGGGCTGGGCACCCAGTTCTGGGTAGCTTTCCAGACACTGCAGGGAAGTCAAATCAAACTTACGACAATAAAGGGCGGATTCAGTTGATACACACGAGTGCCGGGTCTTGGTCCAGCGCCCGGCTACCCCCGACGCAGGCGGGCCGGGTCACGCCGGTCGGCAGCTCCGCCGCAGCCGGACCCACCAGGCCCCGCGCGCCCGGCCCGCTTCCCGCAGCTCTGAGACGCCCCGCCACCGACGCGTCGCCCGCCCGGGCCGCTCGCCGCCCGCCCGCTGCCCGCGAAGACGGCCCGACCCCCGCGCCTACCGAGCACTAGACCCCGCGGGCGCGGGCGCAGGGCCGGGACCTGGGGCGGGCGGCCGGCCGCCGACTTCCGGGGTTGGGGGCGGGACCGCAGACTTCCGGACTGTCGGGGGCGGGGTGCCTGACTTCCGGCCCCCGCGGAGCGGGCGGGGCCGACTTCCGGGGGCTCGGCGGGGCTGTGGTTGACTTCCGGGCTCCAGGGAGCGAGCGGGGCCGACTTCCGGGTTGGGGCGGGGCTGGGGCAGGACCTCGTCCTCACCTCAAGGCGGGGGAATAAGCGGTTCCTGAGTATCCCGGGTGTCGTGGGGAAGCACCGCTAGCAAATGCGGGCAGGAAGCAGGTGGCCTGTGCTGGTGACGGCCGCCACCTGAGGACGTCTGGAGGGTAACTGAACCCTAGGAAGTCCGTAAAGGTAAATTATGCCTCAAATAAAAGGGGCGCCTGGGTGGCTCAGTCGGTTAGGCGTCTGCCTTCTGCTCAAGGCTCCAGCCCCGCCTCGGGCTGCTCGCTCAGCGGGGTGTCTGCTACTCCCTCTCCCCACCCCCAGCTCGTGCTCGCTCTCAAATAAAATCTTTTAAAAAATAAAATGACAAAAATGGGAAGTATCTGAAGGTAATCTAACAACAGATGTGTACAAGCTAAGGCAAAAATTGTAAAGTCTAGTGACACTGAAGTAGAGATAAGATAGTTGTTCATGCGTTGACAAGTCATCTAAAAGACAAATTCTGCTAATTTGATCTGTAGATTCAGTGCAATCCCAGTAAAATGTTAACCTTAACAGTAACACTGCCCGCCGTTTCACCAGCAAAGAAGGGGTGCTCTGTATTAGCAGAGAATCCCAACCCAGGACACACAGGTTCCACCACAACCACAGACAGGCACGTCCGGAGAGTAAACAGAGGAGGCTCTTTTTATAAAGGGGGGGGGTGAATTGTTGTAAACAGAAAGTCCATTGGAGTAAGCTAGGAGCTGGAAGTGTGGTGGCTTCTCATTGGCTGGGCTGTGGCCGCCTCCCATTGGCTGGACAGTGGCCCTCTCTCATTGGCTGGGCTGTTGTCAGAGACTTGCAGTAGGAAAGACAGTTTTCTCCAGGAAAACCTTGCAATGGCGACGGAGGTGGCCTACCTGCTCCACCAAAACACCACCTTCCCTTACTGCGGAAAGATGAGGACCGAAGCAGGACTCAATCCCGTGGTCCCTGGTCAGGACCCTAAATTGCCTTTCCAATTCTGAGCAGATGAAGGGAAGGGCCCTCCCTGAAACAGGAGAGCCTCCACCACAGTCACTGCCCACCTCCCCGAGTGCTCTCCAAAGCGGGTGGTCGAGTGCCATGTGGGGTGCTGGAAGAACAGAGGAGAGCTTCGGTTCCCATCGTTCTCTTTTCTTGTTTATTCTCCATGTGTTTTATAACTTACATAAGATGAGTACAACGGTACATAGTCCTTATAAAGAAATACATGTACATCGGTGTGCATAACCCTAGAAGATTTACCAATATAAGCACATGATCAAAAATTTGGAAACGACTTTTTTACTTTACCAGTCTGCTTCAGATACTCTCTGCCTGTGGTTCCCAAACCTGAGCAGGCATGAGAATCACCGGGCAGGTTTTTGAAACACAGATTGCTAGCACCTGTTCCCAGTGGTGTGTGGGAGCGTAAAATTTAGATGTTGCTAATACTGCTGGTCCCGGAGCCACAGTTTGAGACCATTACTCTTGCTGCAGCAAAACTGGGCAGCGTCTGAACACAGCAGGCTCCCTGACCTGACCCCTCAGCTCACATTCCATCTTCCTGAAATGGACTTCCCCTACACCATCTTGAAGGTCTATTTGAATTGTTAGTACCTTATTTAAGTCCTTCCTGCTTGCTGCAACTGGAAGTGATCTTATTCCTCAGAATTTAGGTAGAACTGAGATGATACCCAGGAAATTCTACTTTGCGTTACATTTTATTTGCATAATTTCACCTTTTCTACTAGATTATATGCTATTTAAAAATGAAGCCTGCACTGGACTCTTACAAATGTTAAATGTGTGAACAAATGACAGTTAATTTGGTTAGAATCCTGCTGAATATTGGTAGTAGCAAGACTGGAAATACAATATCCATAAATAGGGGACTGAGTGAATAAAACTGTATATTGTGCCAATTATTAATGCATTCTATCTCAGCTCTAAATTCAAACTTCATTGCCTGATCCATGAAAATGGATCTGAGCCCTCTATTTTTTGTGTACTCTCTGGCATGATGCTAAACTTTGTCAATAGAGGGTGCTGGAGAGACACTGCAGGAGGAAGAGCTTTTCTTCCTGCTTCTGCTGTGCGGGGTCTGCAGGCTCCTGCAGCCCCCAGGCCTTCTCCAGCATCCAGCTCTTACAGTGCACACTGGTCAGCAGTAACCAGTACCCACCAGCTTCCCCTCACAACCCCTTGAGTGGTTTTGTAGAAAAGTACCTCTAGTGAGATCCCTTCTGTGGGAAAAAACCTTTCCCCAGCACCCTGCAGAGAAGATTTCCAGCAAGTTCCATCACTGCGACATCTGACAGCTTCTCTGCCATCCAGTGAGCCAAAGGCGGCCTTCTCCAACAGTCTAGATCTCATCCCTGGGGATAGTGAGCTCCTCATTGTCATAGCCCTGGTTGGGGTGGCTGTGGTTACTCCTTGTTTCTTACAATTCTTGCATTCTTTATAGTCTCATTTCTCTCTACTGGCCAATCCCTCACTCCAATCCCCAGTTATTGCTAATAATTCTTTATATTAAACTCTGTTCAAATTACTGTGTGCTTTCTCTCTCCTGATTGGACCCTGTGAAATACATATATCCTCACGAAGGAATGAGGAATATCTCTATACATTGCTATGGCATGCTCTCCAGCATGTATTGTTGAATGATAAAAGCAAGATGGAGAAATGTGTGTAAGGTACTATCACTTAAGGGGGTGTACAGGATGCAAATATATATTGAAATGTAATATGTAAAATGTGTTTTTATTCTGCATAGTAGAGTTAGTTAGCATAGTGTGAGACTTTTTATGTACGTAATATGAGACCATGCAAATGAGTATGTTAGGTAGGTACTACTGGGAACCAGGAATTTCAGACAGGAGTAATGGATGTGAGGTCAATAAGATCAATTATTTAGAACCCTGTATTCCTGGATTTGAATTAGAAGGACCAGTGTGGGGGCGCCTGGGTGGCTCAGTCGTTAAGCGTCTGCCTTCGGCTCAGGTCATGATCCCAGGGTCCTGGGATCGAGCCCCGCATCCGGCTCCCTGCTCAGTGGGAAGCCTGCTTCTCCTTCTCCCACTCCTCCTGCTTGTGTTCCTGCTCTCGCTATCTCTCTCTCTCTGTCAAATAAATAAATAAAAAATCTTAAAAAAAAAAAAAAGAAGGACCAGTGTGAGTTCATAATTATTTTGCTTTAAAAAATACATGTGTCTTCATGCTGTCCACTGAAAAGTCCTGGAAACAATGACCAATGCAGTAGCAATGAGCAATTGTAGGATCCATTCTGTGGTTTTTAAATACCAATTCCTACTAAAGGAACCAGGCTTTTTGGAGAAAGAACTGATTTCAAGTCTAAAACAGGAAATGTACAAGCAAATGTATCAAAAAGCAAAGGGACTGTTAGCATTTGAGCATCTTTTCAAAAAAATTTTGGAGCCTAGCTGAAGAGATTCTCTTTGCAAAAAAGAAAAAAAGAAAAAAAGGATTTGAGTATCAATAAGAACAATAATTCAAATGAATTGAAAATCTTCAACCATTTAAATCCATAACTCTTGGGGCACCTGGGTGGCTCTGTCAGTTAAGCGGCTGCCTTCAACTCAGGTCATGATCCCAGGGTCCTGGGATCAAGCCCTGTGTTGGGCTCCCTGCTCTGCGGGAAGCCTGTTTCTCCCTCTCCCTCTGCCCCTCGTGTTCCCTCTCTCACTGTGTCTTTCTCTGTCAAATAAATAAATAAAATCTTTTTTAAAAATCTGTAACTTTTTATTTTTTTAAACGTGAAACCCAACATGGGACTTGGACTCACAATCCTGAGATCAAGATGCTGAGCTGAGATGCTCAACCGACTGAGCCACCCAGGAGCCCCCCAAATCCGTAATTCATAATGATCTATTTTTAAATTCTTTGTTCACTTTCAGAGGATGCTGAGAAAGGAACTTGGATTTTTTTTTTTTTTTACCAATTTATACATTCATCTTGCCTTTCTTTATAAAACTTACAACAGAGTAACCAAATAGTGGATGAGAGGAATTTCTCATTATGAAAGTATTCCTGGGGCGCCTGGGTGGCTCAGTCGTTAAGCGTCTGCCATCGGCTCAGGTCATGATCCCATGGTCCCGGGATCGATGGGCTCCCTGCTCAGCGGGGAGTCTGCTTCTCCCTCTCCCCCTGCTTGTGCTCGCTCTGTCTCAAATAAATAAATAAAATCTTTAAAAAAATATATTCCTGCTAATAAATTAATAAGAAATGGTAGGATTAAAACACTGCTGTCATGAATGAATGGATCTATGCAGTTTTATCAATGGGCGCTAATTAATATCACAGGAAGGAGTTAGTGTAGCCTCCTGATGGAATTACACAACAACATCTATGAAACAGTCTTGCCAAAAAATTTAACCTGGGATCAAGGCACAAGAACATTCGACTACTCTTTCCTGGGAATTCAGAGGACAAGGGTATACTAAAGGACTCCACAGGGGTGCAGGCAGCAATTCTTGGAAACCCTACAGCCAAACCACCTGACTTCTTTATAATGATATGCAAGGCGAAAGAGAGGGAGTGGATGGAATCTACAAAATTAAACACACACACAGCCTTCAGACACTGTAGTGTCTTTGCAACTTCTTAGTGAGCCTCAAGTTATTTTAAAACAAAGTGATTTTTTTAAGAGACAGGAAACACACAAACCAATGAAAATATTGGACTCATTTAGGTCCCGATTTAAACTAAAAAAAGGGGGGGTGCCTGGGTGGCTCAGTCGGTGAAGTGTCTGCCTTCGACTCAGGTCATGATCCCAGCATCCTGGAATCCAGTCCCGCATCAGGCTCCCTGCTCAGCAGGGAGTCTGTTTCTCCCTCTCCCTCTGCCTGCCACTTCCCCTGCTTGTGCATTCACTCTCTCTCTCTGTGTGTCAAATAAATAAATAAAATCTTTTTTTTTAAAGGGATCAATTTAGGGAAACCTGGACACTAACTACATATTTGATGAAATTAAGTAATTGTAATTTGTTTTCACACATGGTAATTAATGGTATTGTGGTTATGTTTCTAAAACAATAACAAGAAATATACAAATGACAACCTAAAATTATCCTCTTATTCCTGCTGAAAATTGAGGGAATGTGTTTTCTGAGAGGTGCCAACATACATTTGAGTAATGTAGGGGTTAGACCTTCTGATTTTAACTTATGCATTTGTAAAAAGCTGTATGAACCACTATAAATTATGAAACTGAATCAAGGAAACCTCCTTTAGGAGGGGTTGGGAGCAGGCAAAGGAAGCTCTCCCCCCAACACTGTTCTCAACTGCAGACCCAGCAGGAACCTTGCAGGTAAATACTACCTTAGCCACTACTTTACTACCCCAGCAGGAGGAAGTTAGGTTTCCTCAAGCCCAGGCAACAAGCCAGTCAATGAGAGGCAGTCACAGCTCAGCCCTCGAGAAGCCACTATTTTACTCCAACGGCCTTTTTGTTTACAACAGCCCCTCCCAACACCCCCTTTCCTCTACAGAAGTGTGCTCCTCTCCTTTGTTCTCCCGACTTGCCTATGGTTTGGGTGTAGCTAGCCTGGTCTGGATTGCAATTCTCTGCTATTCCCAAATAAACCCAATGTGCTGGTAAAATGACTGGCAGCTTTATTTTTAAGGTCACCAGTTGCTTTTATTATGGCCCACTGAACTTTCCTAGGCATGCTTCTCATTTCTGATCATCCTGCAAAGAGCAGACACTGATTTTATAAAATGTTTATTTTCATTATTATGAGTTAAACATTTTCGTTTTAACCCTGTAGCTGGTGTCATTTCTCCCAGAAACAGTAACTACTCATTATTTGCAAAGCAGGTGCCCGATCATCCACACACCTGCTGAGAACATCTAGTTGACTCTACTTCACACCCACCTTCGAGCTCCACCAAGGCGCCACGTGGTGCGCATTCGCGCGTGCGCACTGCCGCCAGGCCCGGCCTACGTGACGCGCCTGCGGGCGGCAATGGCGATGGCCTGGCTGAGTCTGGAGACAGGCTTAAGGTGGAGCCAAGCTGGCGGACCAGACGCCCCAGGACAACTCAGGGTCGCCTCCTAGAGAGGATCTGCCTGTCAGCCCCGTGCCTCCCCCGACCCGCGAGCCGCCGAAACGGACGAGATGACCCGCCGGGCCTCCCGGGCGTCCGCCGCTCTCCGCCCCCGCGCGCTCCGATTGGCTCCAGGGCCTGGCCCGCCCCTTCCCGGGGCTGTCATTGGCCTAGGCGGAGACATGTGGGCGGGAGCCGCACCGCACTATCTGCGCTCCTATTGGTTTAGTGTTGTGACCCGCCCCTTCCCGGCGCTCTCATTGGTCAAGTGGAGACGCTGGGGGGGTGGTGCCGTGCCGCGGGTGACTACAACAAAGGGCGGCGGGCGCCGGGCGTCTGTGACCGAGTCTCCCGGTGCTCCTCTGAGGCCGAACCCTGGCCCCTCGCCTGCCCCGCTCCAGATGAAGTGTGAGCACTGCACGCGGAAGGTGGGCCCCGCGCACTCGGGGCCGGGAATCGGTCCGGCCCGGATGGGGCTGCTCGGGGTCAGGGGGGTCGGTCCGGCCGGAGTCGGGGCTGCTTGGGGTCAGGGGGTCGTTCCGGCCGGGGTCGGTGCTGCTCGGGGTCAGGGGTCAGTCCGGCTGGGGTCGGGG
>NC_058417.1:59375695-59403197 GCF_002201575.2 Neomonachus schauinslandi
GTCGGGGCTGCTCGGGGTCAGTCCTGCCAGGGTCGGTGCTGCTCGGGGTCAGGGGGTCGGTCCGGCCGGGGTCGGGGCTGTTCGAGATCCGGGGGTCAGGTCAGGTCGGGTCGAGGTCGGAGCCGGGGGTCGGAGCTGCCTGCGGTCACCGACCTCCGGGAGCCCTGGTGCCCAGAGCGGGCGGTGCGGGCCGTGGCCCCGTCCCGGGTCCCCCGGCCCCCAGTCCCCCGTCTCCGGGATCAGCCGCTCCGGGCTCCTGTGCGTCCGCGTCATCTCGCAGACTTGGTCTCCTGTGTGACAACTGGTTGGGGTTTTACTGGGTAGAGGGCGGCTGCAGGTGGTTGGTGAGCTGCGGACACTGAACCTGCCAGATGCCGGCGCTACTGCGGGTCAGGTTTCGTTTCCAGGTGCCTTGTAGTCACGTTACATTTGGGCTCATGCTTGGTCTTTCCAGTTCTCAGTGCACTTGTTTGTCCTTTCTAAATATGTTTGAAGCCAAAGAAAAAAAAAAAAAACCCAGAAAAACTAACTTTTGTTACCACGCAGGGCAGTCATAGCGAGCACAGTTCTTGATGTGGATGATTGAAACACTGATCAAAACATGTTTTTGAGGAGTTTTTATACAACTTACATGATTATGGTAACAAAACAGGAATGTAGGAAGGACAGGGCTGGTCCTCTGCTCCACCTGGGTGACCATAGTGACCGGGGTAGCCTTCCACACTTGCTTCTAGGCTGATAACGTAAAGAGCCATTCATTGTGGGGATGGGGATTTTTTGTTTGTTTTTCCGAAAATTAGAGCATGTAAATATTCCATCACTTCCTCTTTTTTTTATTTAACATTATACGGAGATACATTTTCAAAGCATTACACATAATCCTAGTTCATCATATTCTAAATATAACAAGTATCCAGGCTGTCGGTGTTGATTTACCTGTTGGTGGAAGGCCACATTGCTGCTAGTTTTCAGTTACTGCAAGGACAAGGATAGAGGAGGGTGTGCATGTGTGTCCACAAGTCCAGGTACTTTTATTTTTGTAGAGAGGATTTCTACACATGAGGCTTCTCTCTGATTGGAGAGAAGGCAGTGGACAGTCTTCTGCAGAACGCACGCGGGGGCATGAGGTTAATGAGTGTACATACATCTTTTTAAATTGAGAGAGTCAGATTAAAAGTACTTTTTTATGTTCCTTTGCTTTTTCAAGGAATGTAGTAAGAAAACAAAAACCGAGGACCAAGAGAATGCTTCAGTTGACATACCAAGTCTGGCTCAGGAGAATGGAGAGGCAAGTAATTTCTCAGTTTTGCATTAGCCTGGAGTAAATAGCTGGGGCTGTTTTTCTCCTCTTCGAGGGCTCATGTCCCTGGCACACCACTGCTGTCAGAAGATCCTAAAGTGGTGCCCTGGGCGGGGGGGGGGGGGGGGGTGGTGTTTGCCGTGGGCATGCTGGGTGGTCATTCCTAGGCATGTGACCTTTGGGACAGAAGTGCCCAAGAGCAAGTGTTCTCAGAATACACCCAGCCAAAACAAACTGTGTGAAGAACAAAGAAAAATACCATCTTCAGTCATTGATTAGAGATAGTGGTATAATATTTAAATCTCCAACTTTTTTAATGAAAAGTTTCATTCTGTAAAAGGGGAGTTTAGGTAGGTAATTTAAAAAATAATTCAAATCTCATGATCCTGTAAGTTTGTTTTTCTAGTGGTTTCTTCTCTAACTTTGTTCTTGAGGGTTTAAATCCCTCTTAGCTAGTGGTGATGGTTTGAGTTTACTGGGTAGGGGAGGTCACTCTTCCGTTGGAAAGGACTGGTACTGACTTCACTAGTGGAGAGCTGGCACCGTGGATAGCAGCAGGTTTCGCTTTAGTCTGGTGACCCCGACACAAGGTCTGGACTGACAGGAACTGATCTAGTCCCTCTCGTACCAGCTCTGCACTCTGGCAGCTGTAGGGCTTGGCAAGCAGCAGATGAGGCAGGCACCCAGGGTTCAAAGGCAGAAGAAGCAGGGAGTGCCTGGCGCCTCCCACACCTACCCTCTGGCCACATCACCTCGGACAGACATCTAAACCCGGGAGCCCCAGTTTCCTTATCAGTGACGTGGGGAGTTGGGTTCCTTCTCTCCCAGGGCTGTGGTTACGCAGAGATAAGGTGTGTGCACAGCCTCAGCAGGCGTCCTGCCAGCACAGTGGGCGGCACCCCCGTAGGGTGAGCAGGTCAGAGGAGGGGTGCACACAGTGGTCTGGGGGAGGGGACAGATCATATGGGGGGGCGGGTGATGGAGGCAGGTGGTTTAAGGTGGCTAGAGCAGGGGAGAATGAGGGAAAGGACCTGGGAGATGGGGTGGTGGGGCCTGGGCAGGCCACCACAGTGGCAAAAGCAGGAAAGAGGATGCAGTGCAGGAAGCTGAGTGCAATTTGAGTTCCACAGGCACTGAGCTCTCTGTGGGATGGCGGTCTGGAGCTTGGGAAAGGAAAGAGCTCCGCTGGAGGTGAAGGTTGGAGAGGTGTTGGGGGCTGGGGGAGCTGACACTGTTTTGGGAAGTGAGGCTGATTGGAGAGAAGGCAGTGGACAGTCTTCTGCAGAACGCACACGGGGGCAGAAGGAACAGGACAGGTGGGGAGGGACCAGACCTGGCCCAGGAGAGCCTGCAGAAAGAAGGACTGTGTGGTGCACAGCACACGGCAGGGAGGAAGTCCTGGGAACAGCGCAGAGTGTACTCACAGACACCTCTGCAGGGACAGAGGGCCAGGATTCTCCGAGTAGCACAGCATTATCTGCTGGGCCCCAGCTCTGTGCCAGGCCCTGTGCTCCAGACCCTCGGAGTGGCAGGTCTGGACCCACCTGGGAGCTTGTTAGAAGTGCAAACTCTTGGGCCCCATTCAGACCTCCTGAAGCCAGGCTACCAGCTTCCTTGGGGAGCCATGGGCCTTGATGAGTCACCAGGGAGTACAGAGCAGACTGAGAGTGGGAATCCCCAAGGGCAACACAGAAGGGGACACAGGGAAGAGAGGCGCCGGGCCAGCTCCTGAGACACAGGAATGTAGATTTCTTCCACCATGTGACAGTGCTGTCCTGCTCCCACCCTGGATTGTCATCTGTGTGACTCCTTGGTGTCATTGTGGTGTTCTATGGCCCTCCAGCTCTGTGTTGTCTAAGGTGTCCATGTTCTGTGTTGGTCTCGTGCTGTCATTCTCCCTAGAGAAGCACATGTTAGAGTCTTTATTCAAGAATCAGACCAAAACATCTTTCTTTTGTAGAAGGGGGAATTCCATAAGTTGGCCGATGCCAAGATATTTCTGAGTGACTGCCTGGCATGTGACAGCTGTGTGACTGCTGAGGAAGGGCTCCAGGTTTCCCAGCAGAATGCCAAGGACTTCTTCCGCGTTCTGAACCTTAATAAGGTAGGGCTCCTGCTGGGGGGGGGGGGGGGGGGGTGGAGGTGCGGCATGGAAGCCTCTGCTGGGCACAGCATACATGCCTCGGCCCTGGCCCTATGTCCCTTGTTGGAGTCAACCCTCTCTAGAGCCCCCCACCCAGGGTCACGTTCCCTCACCGACGTGGTAGGACTCGAGGTCCCTAGTCTGTTCCCAGAGGCAGGGCTCTGGTCTGATGGGCTTGTCAGGCTGGGGCAAGGCTGTGGTCCCTCAGCTGTCCTGCAGAGCTGTGTCCCTCAGCTTTGGACAGGTGAAAGGAAGGGCAGATGAGGCAGAGGGGCTGAAGCGCACACCTGCGTTTGCCCCTCGCTCACGGCTGCTCTCAGGAAGCGCTCTCACACCCCACCCTGCCTGCAGCAGTGCAGGTGCCTCTGGGAGCTCCCCCCTGCCGTCTCGGTAACAGTTGATATGCCCGAGCAAGGCAGAGTCCGTGAGGAGTGTGGGCTTCACATGGCACCCAGCACAGAGGACAGAGCCAAGCAGTGTTGTGCGTGTTTGCCACCACCCCTGTGGCGTGTTCCTGGCACATCAGTATTTTTAGGCCACGGTTTCAGAGAGAAATACATGTCTTTCTGTTGTCAGCATTGTGTCTCTTCCCTTCCTGGTGGTCAGGTCCCCGGAGGTCCATGAGCGAGCGGCAGCCCCCCCCGCTCTTGCTTGTCCTCCTCTGAACAGAATGGCTTTAGCTCCCCCCGCACTAACATCTTGATTCAGACTTCAGTGGGAAGTTTTACTATTAAGTAGATGTTTGTAGAAACTTCTGGTGGAGATGCATACCAATCAGCATTTCAGCTACAGAAACTGGCATAAAGAATAAGCAAATGGTTATTTCAGGAAACTGGACATAGGGGAGGTTCTGGGTTGGTTGAGCCAGCTGCTCATGCAGTCACACTGCAATTTCCCTTTCTTTGCTCTGCTGCCCTTCGCCCTGGGCTCAGTCCGATCCCCTGCTGGTCACAAAGCAGCTCCCTCAGGGGAGGGGACGTTTGAGTGAGAACGGAGTGAGGCCTGGAGACCTCCCTGGCAGGGCATCAGATAAAAGGATTGGAAGCACTGAGTCTGGCTTCTGGAGCTGGGGACAGACCACCCTCTGCCCTGCCTCTTCTGTTAGCAGCTGGGATTCACACCGATTCCTGCTTCCACCGATTCACACTCTCTCCCGATTCCTGCTTCCACATTTCTGTTGGGATGCATTCAGAAGCAGGAATCACGCCGCCTTTCCCACATCCAGTTGGGCCTGCATGCCCCAGCTGTGAGACCAGACCAATCCTCAGACCTGTGGTGGAAGGTTTGCCCCCAAATGCCACCGTTCGGGTTTCCACTTTACTAACTGGCTGACAATGTCTGACCCACACAGCTCTGTCATGGTAATCCTGTATCTGCCCTAGACTCCAGGTTAGAGGGTCACGGGGGAGACTTTCTAATGCCAGCATCCTCGCCCGTGCTGCTCTCCTGGGTTATTGTGTTGGCGATGAATTGTTCATATTTTTCCAGGGATTCCTTGAGCCACCAGTATCCATTTTGGTTTCAGGATGTCGATAGCCTTGTGGTTTCATGTTTGTATGGCGTTTTTTTAAAAAGATTTTATTTATTTGTCAGAGAGAATGAGCACAAGCAGGGAGAGTGGCAGGGAGAGGGAGAAACAGGCTCCCCACCGAGCAGGGAGCCCGATGTGGGGCTCGATCCCAGGACCCTGGGGTCATGACCTGAGCCGAAGGCAGACGCTTAACCGACTGAGCCACCCAGGCATCCCACACAATATTTTTTAGAACAGTTTATAGAAGGTGAGAATGATCCACTCCTTAAAAATATCCTACAATTTGGGGAGCCTGGGTGGCTCGGTCAGTTAAGCGTCTGACTCTTGGTTTCGGCTCTGGTCATGATCTTGGGGTCATGAGATCGAGCTCTGCGTTGGGCTCTGTGCTGAATGTGGAGCCTGCTTAAGTTTCTCTCTCTCTCCCTCTGCCTTTGCCCACCCCGCCGTTCTTTCTTCTTTTCTTTCTTAAAAAAACAAAACACACACACACATACATACGTATAAGTATACGTGTACGCAAATATATATATCCTACAGTTTGCCAGAATGACCAGGGACTGAGGCCTCTTTGGTGATAGATCTCTGGACACTGTTTCAGTGTGTATGTATTTTGTTCTAATTGAAACATATTGGTGTGTGTGTATTTTTAAATTGTTATTGGGTCATTTCAGTTATTTATGGGCCAATATTGTAATTTTTTTTCCTTTAAAATTATCCACTTTCATTCAGGTATTCGCATTTATTGATAAGAGTATTGTTTTTAAAAATTGACAAAATCTCTTGGGATGTCACACTTTTTAATCCTAATTTTTTTTCCGTTTCCTTAATTATACTTGCTAGTGCACGTGTATTTTATCAGTGTTCTCATAGAGCACTTACTCGTTCTGTGTGACTGGGTTTTTCATCATGGTGTCTTACTTCACTCTGTATGCACCACACGTGTGACGCTCTTCTCTGTTTCTCCCAGAAATGTGATACCTCACAGCACAAGGTGCTGGTCGTGTCCGTGTGTCCTCAGTCTCTGCCTTACTTTGCTGCCAAATTCCGCCTCAGTGTGACTGATGCATCTAGAAGACTCTGCGGCTTCCTCAAAAGTCTTGGTGAGGCACCTTGATATTGTTGTGAGTCTACAAGGCCAGCTTACAGCTGCGCTTTGTGTCTCCAGAGTTCGGCTCCCAGGGGCACAGCCTAGACCAGACTTCCACAAGCACCTCAAGAAACGTAAGAGGACCTACCTCTGACCCGCGATAGGCAGGCGTCCCTCACCCCCTTGCTGTGCAGACGAGTGTTGTGTGATGTCTGTGGCTGGCCCTCCAGGAGCAGCAGGTGATGGGGTGGTGGGGACAGTAGGAGGCTCCTGCGCTCGCTGAGGATTATGGTCTCGCCCCGGCTCCCAGGGCCCATGGAGGGCATGTGATAGAGCATCACGTCTGCAAGATGACCGGCATCTGGTTTCCCAGGATGCTCTCTGAAGAGCAGAGCAGGGAGGGAGTGGGCTGTCTCCTGTGCACAAAAAAGGAACATAGTCCCTCTCAAATATGCCCAAGAGCTCAAATGTGAATGAGCTGGAATGGTACCATCCAAAGTAGCGATGAGAAGGCTTCTGTGTCATCCACTGTTGTTGGACTGCTCAACCCCGAGCCCCCACCCCACCCCACCCTCTGTGGAGGGTCTGCCCCCCGGGGTGTCCTCACGCACACGACCACCAGGCGGGCTCAGGAGAGGAGAACTGGAGGCATTCTTCAACATGAGCTTCGATTTTTCTGCAGTGGCTTCTTTTTTTTTTTTTTTTTTTTTTTAAAGATTTTATTCATTTATTCATGAGAGACAGAGGGAGAAAGAGAGAGAGAGGCAGAGGGAGAAGCAGACTCCCCGCAGAGCAGGGAGCCCAACACAGGGCTCCATCCCAGGACCCTGGGATTATGACCTGAGCCGAAGGCAGACGCTTAACCGACTGAGCCACCCAGGTGCCCAGTGGCTTCTTTTTTTTAAGATTGATTGATTGATTTTAGAGAGAGTGTTTGTGCAAGCACGTCAGCCGGGGGAGGGCCAGAGGGAGAGGGAATCCCAAGCAGACTCCCTACTAAGCACAGAGCCCAACATGGGGCTTGATCCCAGGACCCTGAGATCATGACCTGAGCCAAAACCAAGAGTCAAATGCTTAACCAACTGAGCCACCCAGGCACCCTGCAGTGGCTTTTAAAGACCTAAACACGTGGGGGATTACTAATAAAATAAGGTGACACTTGGAATAAACACCTGCTCCTTAGAGCACTTGGCGTGGACTGGTTTCTCCACGCACCACCTGCTACCAAACTAGGCCACAGCTATGAGCATGGGTGTAGTCATTCCTTCATGCTCGTGATCTGAAAAAGCTTCAGGTTTTACCAAAGTTCCTAGATACTCTCTCTTCTCATAGTGAAAGGCCCTACTTGGGGATAGAATTTTTTAAAGTAAAGAGTTGGGCATTATATGTTAGTAAAATATATCCATAGGCAAACTGACTTAAGGTGATACTTTTAAGATGATACTTAGGCATTATAATGTTTCTTTTTAAGAAAAATTATCTGGGGGCGCCTGGGTGGCTCAGTTGGTTAAGCAACTGCCTTCGGCTCAGGTCATGATCCTCGAGTCCTGGGATCGAGTCCTGCATCGGGCTCCCTGCTCGGCAGGGAGTCTGCTTCTCCCTCTGACCCTCCTCCCTCTCATGCTCTCTGTCTCTCATTCTCTCTCTCTCAAATAAATAAATAAAATCTTTAAAAAAAAAAAAAAAAAAAACAAGAAAAAAGAAAAATTATCTGGCTGCAGATTATTTAATCTACTTTGTTAAAATTATTAAAAGTATATGTTTTGTTTCAGGCTTATGTGCCAATATTAAAAAAATTTATTTTTAAAAGACAGCTAAAAAGAGGCACCTGGGTGGGATAGTCAGTTAAGCCTCCAACTCTTGATTTCGGCTCAGGTCATGATCTCAGGGTCCTGGGAGTAAGCTCCACGTCGGACTCTGTGCTCAGTGCAGAGTCTGCTTCTCCCTCTCGCTTTGCCCCTCCCCCTGCTTGCACACTCTCTCTCAAATAAATCTTTTTTTAAAAATGCTAAAAGCTTAAAAAAGAAGAAAAAAAGATAGCTAGTTACAAATCAGCATAAAAATTATGGCCATCAGAAAGGTTTGGGCTGGGGACGCCTGGGTGGCTCAGTTGGTTAGGCGGCTGCCTTCGGCCCAGGTCATGATCCCAGGGTCCTGGGATCGAGTCCCACATCGGGCTCCTTGCTCAGCAGGGAACCTGCTTCTCCCTCTCTCTCCCTCTGCTTGTACTCTCTTTGTCAAATAAATAAAATCTTAAAAAGAAAAAAAAAAAGGTTTGGGCTGCCAGTTTATTTAAAGATACCAAGGATCATCACAGACTGAAATCTAACCACTGACTGGAAGAGAGTGCTGCTGGTATCTTGTAATCTTCCGTTAACTTTATGGCTACTGTGAGGTGTTTACGTAAGTGTAGACGTAGAGAGGACAAGAGGAAGCAAGAGAGAAAACATACATATTTTCTTATGAAAAATGATCCACGTTTATTGTTTGAAGGAGAAGGTAGGACACAGTCCTGGACTTATGCCGTTGGTGGTGCAAAGGAGGTGAGAGGGAGGCACAGAGCTCGGGAGTGCTGTGGAGTCTGCAGACTCCTAGGGGGTCCTCCGTTAGGTGATGAGAAGCTGAACGCGCCCTCTTTCCTGCAGGGGTGCACTATGTCTTCGATACAACAATAGCAGCGGATTTCAGCATCCTGGAGAGTCAGAAAGAATTCGTGCGTCGATACCAGCAGCACAGCAAGGAAGAGCCAGCGCTGCCCATGCTCACCTCCGCCTGTCCAGGTGAGCGCCCAGGGCCAGTTGCCGCGCCTCCGTGGGCCAGAGGCACCATTTCTCACGGGTCTGCGTTAGGGGCAGGAGCAGAGATGGGTGAGGTCAGAGGTCACAGGCCCAACACACTGGGCGTCCTAGACCAGGAGGGAGTGGAGTGCTGGTGGGGACCCCAGCAGGTCCACCCCAGAGCCCCCCACCTCACTCAGCCCCTGCTTGGTGCACACTGGCCACCTCCGCCCCCTACCCCCCCGCATCTGGCCTGATACTTGCTGCATCCAGGGTCCTGAGCTCTTCAAGTCTGTTCGTGTGTAGGTTTGGAGCTTCTAGAATGTTCTTCCTAGATGATGATGCACTTTCCCTCAGGAGTTCTTTATACCCAAGTATGTCAGAACTCTGACTAGTTCAGGTTCATGTCATCTCTCAAGTTCAGGGACATGAGGTGAGATTTGGTTCAAAACTAAACCTTGTCTACAATCAGCATTGTCCTTTTTGCTTCCCTATGACAGGGTAAAGAGATGAAAGCAACATCAAGGTCAGATGATCTGACCTGGCAGATAGAATCAGGGCTGTGGGCAGTCCTGTGCTGGCTCGCTGGGCATGGCTTTCTCATGCGGGGCTCCTAGGTCTTAGGGTGTGCTTGCTGCCCACACACTGAGGGATGTCGCCTGTGGGGTGTACCGCTGCAGAGCTCCTGGGTGCCTCGTGCCAGGCCACTTCTCCAAGCACGTCCCCTCTTGTCCCGTCCCGTCAGTGGTGGCCCGGGGGAGGGGGCAGTCTGCAGTTCTACAGGGAAGGGCCAGCGCCCAGGTAGGACGTGGGTGCTGTTGTCATCCCCATGCTGCTGTGAAGCCCACGGTCACTTCTCCGTTCTCGTGTCTCCATGGGAGCCAGCAGGGGCTGTCCAGGCCACAGGCCGGTGTGTCTGCCCCTGGGCAGCGTTCAGTAACAAGTTCCTGATCAGAGGTTTCCTCAGGAAAGTGCTAACCTGTCTGGTTTCAGATGCAGGGCGCCAGGGGCCCTGGGACCCTGGTTCCTCCTCCCCGTCCCTGCTCGGTCCTCTGCCCCGCAGGCTGGGCATCCTCCCTGGGCCCCAGCCCTTACCTCCTGCTAAACGTTGCCTGCTGTGTGGTGCCCCTGGCCAGCCCACAGCAGCTTGCCTGCAGCACAGAGATGCCATCTGCCAGAGAGCCGCGTCTGGAGGTGCCAGCCTGGTACTAAGGCCGGGGTGGGCGAGGCCTTGCCAGGCCAGACTCGCGGTGTGTGGGGCCTTGGGCCCCCAAAGGCCCACTGTTTTTGGCAGTTTTTTGTTTTTAATGTTGGGAGGCAAGGGATAAGGAGAGTCCCTCCATGGTGAATGCTGTGAATTGTGTAAGACTGATGAATTACAGACCTGTACCCCTGAAACAAGTAATACATCATAGGGTAATAAAAAAACCAGAGAGTTCCTCCAGGGACCGTTCTCTAGGAGCTTCTGTGGGTCACCGCAGATGTTTCCTGTGCACGCTCAGGCCTACATGCAGGTGATAGTTACGGGGTTTGAGTTTGTTCAGAAGGGATTGTCACGTCGTCTAGCACTCCTGCTGCTCTCCTGGCCAGGAGTGGTCACGGGAAGGCAGCTGGCTGTCCCTGGGGTCTGGTGTGCAGCTTCTCACTCTGCCTCTGTGCTCCCCCGTGATGCTGTGGTGTGCACACCTGTCCATGGCGTGTGCTCTCTCCAGGCCATGCCCAGGAGGTGAAGGATGCAGGCTCTGGCTCCCGCAGGTCTTCTCTGACCCCTGTTCCCCCTGGACGCCCAGCAGTAGGGGTGAGCCCAGAGGGCACAGCGGCCTTCGGCAGCTCAGGAAATGCTCAGTACCAGGCTGTGCGCTTAGGCGTAGAGCATGTGTGCTATTTCTCACTGTCACCTGGGCGTGTGAAATTCTGTCCTTGCCCTAAAAAGTGGGCAGTTGTTGGCTGTTAACTTCCAATAGGTGAGTGAAGCTGGGTGGGCTTTGTGGCTGCTGATGACAAGAACAGCTCTGCAGTGGGCACAGCTGAGTGGGGGCCAGTGCCCTGGGAAGATGCTCCTCTGAGCTTGTTCTCCTCTTTGGGGGGATCCAGTGTACCAGTTTTCACTTCCTTCCACTCCATCCTCTCTGGTCAAGGGCTGGCAGGGGCATCTTCAGTCTAGGGCATATGCACCTAGGGTCCTCGGGGCCCAAGGTGCCACGAATTCCCTGGGACGTCATGTGAAGAGGTGTCTGGCTTTACCCCGAGTGACGGGGTCTGGGAGCTCAGAATTCCTTGTGTGTGACGGAAAGGAGAAGGAAGCCACTGTGAGGAGGTGACAGGACCGTTCTCTCCCCAGGCTGGGTCCGATACGCCGAACGGGTGCTGGGCCACCCTGTTACCCCCCACCTCTGCACCGCCAAGTCTCCCCAACAGATCATGGGCTCTCTGGTAAAGGATTACTTCGCCAGACGGCAGGTAAGCTGATTACCTCCTACAGGGCAGCACATGGGCTAGGAGATGGGGGACGTTCCCACCGGGCACATCCAGGGTGGTCTTGGCCCTAGACCGAGTGGAAACACTCTCTATCCTGGTAAGTGGCGAGGGGAGGCCCTGGCCTTGCCCCTGGAGATGCTTGCAGTGAAGGAGGCCCTGTGTGGGGTCCTGGCCTGTCCCCCAGACCACAGTGAGTAGGCATGCGACTCCCTTAGCCACTTCTGCCTTCACATGATGGGAAAACTCCCAGCCAGGCTCCTAAAGGCCTTCCCACGTCCCTCACCTGCCCCGGGTCCCCCCTGTGGGTGGCACCCCATGTTTAGCTGGTCCCTGTGCTGTCCCTCCCCACTGCAGGCCCCCAATCAGACCCCCTGCATGCCATCCAGGGCCGCCTCAGGAACCCTGGCAGAGGCCAAGCCTGGTTCCTTCCAGAGGTCCCCGACACCCCAGTGGCGCCCATGATGTGGCCCCCTCCTGTGGTCGCTTCCCCAGTTGCCAGAGTGCCCATGGTCCTCCTCGGTTAGAGGATACATCTCTCCAGGGAACCAGTGAGGTCTGGCCCTGGAGAAACTGGAGAACACAGCGATAATAGGGACCCCACAGACCCAAAGCCGTTTTAGGAAGCCACACGCCTTTGACACCCTTGTTCACTTTGGGGGCAGAAAAATGAACTTTGGGACTTTATCCCTCGTGCTTGCCCCGCCCCCACTGTTGGGGGAATCCAGGAGTGTGCCAGTCCTTGAGGGTCACTGGTCCTGTGGGCCTGCTGAGGGACAGCTGGGCACCGTCCTCGGGCTTTGCCCCGAGTAGGGCCTTTCTGCCGAGGCCGCTCGGCAACTTCCCGCTGCTGGTGTGACTGCCGATTCCAGCTCAGCCTCAGGCACCACAGGGCCTACCCGAATAGGTGTCACTCAGGAAGCTTCCAGAAAGTTGGAGGGTCAGCCAGCCCGGGCGACTGTCCAGCAGTGGCTTATCCTTAATGGTGTTTGGTCAGCGTGTGCATAGGTCTGGGGGGAGGAAGCTGGTTCAGCTCTCTGAGCTCTTCCCCGGCGTCTCAGGCTGCTGGACCTTCCGGGCTCTGGGTGGCTTGGCCCCGAGGTGGGCGATGGTGCGGCTGCGAGCGCAGGTCGCAGCTTGGTCTGCAGGAGGCTGGGCTCAGATCCACAGTGGCCTCAGCACGTGAGAAGGCACCTTGGTCAGGGTTGGGGGAGTTGTGGGCACCAGCTTTCAGCTGCCCCTCCTCACTTCCCCACAGCCCCAAGCAGGGTTTGCTCTTTCTCCCCAGAACCTGTCCCCCGACAAGATTTTCCATGTTACTGTGGCTCCTTGCTACGATAAGAAACTGGAGGCACTTCGAGAAGACTTTCCCATGGCTTCCCACGGCTCCCGGGGTGCTGACTGCGTACTAACCTCAGGTGAGGGGTGGGCGGGCTGGGTACGACTGGGGCCTCTGGCCGGTCGTCCTCTGAGGTCACGACAGGACCCCCGAGGGCTTGACTGCAGGGAAGTGGAGGGGGCAGCGCTCGCACAGCATGGAGAAGTCCCATATGAGACGGAGACCCTGCCGACAGCAAACATGCACCTGGCAACACAGTGAGGTGTTCTCATTTAGAGTCAAGCTGGGGGCCCGTGGTGCTCCAGTGACTTTGCCAGCAGCCCCCGTCCAGTGTGCCTGGCGGAGGGCCTGCAGCAGGTTCTCTGTGTGCTGGGGTGGAAATGATTCTCTGGTGCCCTCAAGAGCTGCTCAGCGGAACGCTGCCGTCAAGGCGTGGCTTTCGTCTGCTAACCCCGAGCGGCTGCACTTCAGACCCCCGCACTGTGTAGGCAGGGCGGCCCGCTCTCGGGGACAGTGACTCCTGGGCGTGGGTCCCCTGACCTGAGACTCCAGCAAGAGGACCGCTGTGGAAGGGCCCACCCAGCACACAGGCCCCGGGGGAAGGGAGACAGGAGGGCATCTGCTTACCTGGTAAATGGCGGGTTTTTGTGAGAACCATAGGCAGGCCTCTGTCTTGAATGCAGAATCAGTTTTACTGTTTTTCTCACATGTTGAGTCATCTTGTGTGCATGCAATGCCATGGCGGTTGATGTAAACATTCGCTGTCTCCAGCAAGGGTTTCTGGGGACCCTGGTGTAAAGGGAAGTAGGACAGTGGTTCTGATTCTCAGTTCATCTCTGTGCACATCACCGTGCGCTATGTAAATGCAGCCACTGTGTCTTGGTGCTCTCTCCACAGGCAGCTATACCCAAAAGTTTTCTGCTTCAGAAACAAAAACACGGAGAGACTGTTGGCAAAATCCCTTGTTTCAAGAGCAGAAGGAGGAATTGGACTCTTCTCTTACATTTTATCAGAATTTTTCACATATCAGTGTTCTGCTGCCCTCTGTAAGAGTGACAGTGCCCAAGGGCACCTTAACAGAAGCTCCTGTGTGGGAGATAATCTTGGAAGCAGCTCCGGAGGAAGCGTGATGTCCTGCCCTCCTCACTTCCATGGGCTGGGTGGGTCCTTCCATGGTGCCTTACGCCTCTTCTTTGTCTGTAGGTGAAATCGTTCAGATGATGGAGCAAAGTGACCTCGCAGTGAAAGACGCTGCCGTTGACACTCTGTAAGTGACTTTTGCAGGCAGGGGCACCTTGTCGGTGGCCTCCCTCCTTCATGATGAGGCCGTGGGCGGCAGAGAGATGGGGGTGTGGGGGGCCCCCTGACCTGGGGTTGCCACTTGCTGTGTTGCGGCTCGGCCCCCACCACAACCCTAGGCCATCTTCCCAGCTCTCCAGTGGAACATGAGCGGGGCCCTTGTGTGCAGTGCCACCGACTGGGGGTGTGGGGAGTTGGGTTTCCGTAGGGATGTTTACCCGTCCGCACCCTCCACTTCTGAATTCCATGGGTCCCTGGCATTGTGTGTCTGGACCTGCCTGAGGCTGGGTCATCTCTGGGGAAAAGCGGCTCCCTCGGGTCCCTTTGCACCAGGAACAGCAGGCCCGCGTTCTGCTGTCCTGGTAATCTTCACCGATGACCAGCACTCCCACCACATGCGTGTCTTGGGCTCCGCGCAGGGCGAGTGTGGGCTGCTCGGCAGTCACAGCCCTTTTGTGGAAGGCTGCCCTGAGGTGTATAGAATTGAAGGCGCTTCAGTGCCTGTGGCCTGAGCCTGTGCTTGTTCTTGTCCCCACTGGGGCGCGTGCACACGCTCTCGGTGGCCCTCAGATTCCCAGCTCGGTCCCAAGTGTCCCAGGTGTCGAGGTCTGGGGGACGCGCTGATGGTGCAGCAGACAAGGAGTAGCCAGCCACGCGCACGGAGTGGGGCTTCAGCGGCTGCTTCGGCATCGGGGGTCACGGATGACTGCTGTGCTGATCTTTAAAACTCAGTAACATGAGATCCTTGCCTGAAGTCTAAATATCTGTACAGAATTTCTCTTTTCGTGGGGGATCCTAAGCCTGTGGCAGTCTGACTCCTTCTTGCTGTTGCTCTTCCGCCTGGCAAGGTTTGGAGGCCTGAAGGAGGAAGAGGTGAGGCGCCATGACGGAGCCAGCTCCGACGGGTACCTGGCGCACGTCTTCAGGCACGCGGCCAAGCAGCTGTTTGACGAGGACGTGGGCGAGGTCACCTACCGTACCCTGAGGTCTGCCTGTGCGGTCAGCACTGCTGTCGGGCACACTGCCCAAAGCCGGGGGCATGCGCGCGTGTGTGAGCTGGGGTGGGGGGCTGTCTCATTTATAGGGCTTAGAATAGCCAAGACCAAAAAGCCTTGTTTTCATTCAGGTCTTTCATTTTGCTAACACTTCAAACTTAGATTAGAAAATGATAGTCAGCCGTAGAGGAAGGACTCCAGATTAAAATCACTTTGTTGGGGCGCCTGGGGGGCTCAGTCGTTGAGCGTCTGCCTTCAGCTCAGGTCATAATCGCGGGGTCCTGGGATCAAGCCCCGAGTTGGGCTCCCTGCTCAGCGGGAAGCCCGTTTCTCCCTCTCTCTCTGCCTCTGCCCCTCCTCCTTGCTTGTGCACTCTCTCTCTGTGTGTGTCTCAATTAAAATAAAAATCTTAAAAAAAAAAAAATCCAGGGGCGCCGGGGTGGCTCAGTCTGAGCGTCTGCCTTTGGCTCAAGTCGTGGTCCCAGGCTCCTGGGATCAAGCCCCACATCGGGCTCCCTGCTCCGCAGGAGGCCTGCTTCTCCCTCTCCCACTCCCCCTGCTTGTGTTCCCTCTCTCTCTCTCTGTCAAATAAATAAATAAAATCTTAAAAAAAAAAAAAAAAAGACAAAGTCAAGGGACGCCTGGGTGGCTCAGTCGTTAAGCATCTGCCTTCGGCTCAGGTCATGATCCCAGGGTCCTGGGATCGAGCCCCCATCGGGCTCCCTGCTTGGTGGGAAGCCGGCTTCTCCCTCTCCCACTCCCCCTGCTTGTGTTCCCTCTCTCGCTGTGTCTCTCTCTGTCAAATAAATAAATAAAATCTTAAAAAAAAAAAAAATCCACTGTGTTCATCTTACAGAAACAAAGACTTCCAGGAGGTCACCCTTGAAAAGAACGGGGAGGTTCTGTTACGCTTCGCTGCTGCGTACGGCTTTCGAAACATCCAGAACGTGGTTCTGAAACTGAAGAAGGGCAGGTTCCCGTACCACTTCGTGGAGGTGCTCGCCTGCCCTGGGGGTAAGACGCGGGGTCTGGGCCACACTGCCCCCACAGACCCTGAGGAAGCAGGCCCTCGTGGGCTACCCCAGGCCTTCCTCGGTTCTGACAGCTTTGTGGGACTGTGGGTGCTGCGCTGGTGGTTGTGACACAGTGGTCCCTCTCCTCCCCTTACCACATAGCAGAAGAGCTAGGTGTCCCCTTAGAACGTCCCTGGGGACAGAGTCCCAGAGAAGAGCCGCTGCTCGGGTGGCACCAGCTGAGAGCCTCATCTTGGTTCAGATGGCCCCGCCTGTAGCCAGGTTCTGTCCTGAGTGATGGATTGGGCGGGGGCGGTGGGGAAGACCAACGAGAGGCACCAGGGCAGGGTCCCACAGCAGAGGCCAGGGACTTGCTGGTGGAGGAGGTATGGGTGTCCGGGGAGAGGATGCTATGGTCTCCAGGTGGCTGTGGGGCCACCTGTGCCCTACTTAATGGGGAAGGCCCACAAGATTCAAGCCTGCCTAAGGAGAGGAGGCACGGCCGGGGTGCTGGCGAAAACCTGCCGGCTTCAGGGGAGGGCATGTGGGGGTGTGGAGGAACTGACACAGTGAGGATGAGGAGGCAGTGGTGAGCTGGGTCTGCGGTGGAGGGGGTAGGATGTCCAGCTCCCCTGAGCCACGGGTGGGGGCCGGGCAGGCTCACCTGTGCCCTAACAGCGGGGGAGCGGGGGCCAGGGGTCTGAGGACAGGAGCAGACCTTGGGAGAGTGGGCTCCCTGGGAAAGTGAGCGGAGTCACCTGCCATGGCTGAGTGTCTTCGAGATTTGAGATCAAAAGTGCAGCTGGGTGGAGGGACGCCTGGGTGGCTCAGTGGGTGAAGCGTCTGCCTTCGGCTCAGGTCATGATCCCAGGGTCCTGGGATCGAGCCCCGCGTCGGGCTCCCTGCTCAGGGGGGAGCCTCCTTCTCCCTCTGCCACTCCCTCTCGCTCATGCTTTCTCTCTCTCACTCTTTCTCTCTCAAATGAATAAATAAAATCTTTTTAAAAAGTAAAATAATAAAATCTTTTTAAAAAAAAGCGCAGCTGGTGGGTACTGCCAAGGGACAAGTGGAGAGGGCCTTGGCCAGGGTGGCAGTTTGCTACAAATGCTTTTAAATCAACTTAACCGTATAAATCATGACATTATTTAATACATTCGGGAGTAAACAGCACCAGGACGTGGGAGTTGGACCCTTTATCCAGGCTGTGGTGCCCGGGCGCATGGGCTCTGGTGCAGGGTCGTGGGTCCCCGCCCCCTCCCCAGTCCCGCCCAGTTGGGGACCCACGCCCAGAGGCTTTATGAGACGCTAGTGGTGTGGCTTCCCGTTCGCAGTCTTCCTGCTCTTCTGGAAGTCCAGATCTGCGTACACAGCCAGCCAGTTCTAGAGGCTGGCAGCTTACTTCACTTTTAGGTAAAAAAACGTTTCCTGGATAAGGTATGTAGGTAGGAATCGGAAGCGTAAGGGAGCCTGGGGTTCTTGAGGCCTCGGGGCCCACACGTCCAGAGTCAGCTCCAGGCTCTGGTCCCACGGTGCTGCACACCACTGCTGTTCCTTTCCTGCTCCAGAACCATGCCCTTTTTTTTTTTTTTTTTTTAAGATTTTATTTATTTATTTGAGACAGAGAGAATGAGATACAGAGAGCATGAGAGGGAGGAGGGTCAGAGGGAGAAGCAGACTCCCTGCCGAGCAGGGAGCCCGATGCGGGACTCGATCCAGGGACTCCAGGATCATGACCTGAGCCGAAGGCAGTCGCTTAACCAACTGAGCCACCCAGGAGAACCATGCCCTTTAAAGCGAACGGAGGCAAAGCATAAGGTCCCTGCTTGTCTTTCAGGGTGTTTAAACGGCAGAGGCCAAGCCCAGACCGAGGATGGGCGTGCAGACAAGGCGCTGCTGCGGCAGATGGAAGGCATCTACGCGGACGTCCCTGTGCGGCTCCCTGAGACCAGCGCCCATGTGCAGGAGCTGTACCAGGAGTGGCTGGACGGGGCCGACTCCCCCAGAGTCCAGGAGGCCCTGCACACCATGTACCAGGGCCCAGGGCTCCCTGCGGTCAGCCGAGACATCAAGTGGTAAAGGTTGACCTGGCCGGGAGGCAGGCTCCGTCAGCTGCCCGGGGAGGGAGGCGCGGCTGAGCGAGGGCATCAGACACACTGCAGGGAAACCGCTCGGCTTCTCAGCTGCTACCTTGGTTTTCAGAATTCTCTACCCCTGTTTGCTGGGGGCTCCCTCACTGTTTGATGTGGTGCTATGTCTTCGTGACGTGTGCGACTGGAATATTTTGACATGAGAGGAGGATTGCCCCAATTTAAGTATTCTTTTATCTTAAGACTGAAAAATATCCCAAAGAACAAGAGTGAAGACAAACTATCATCTTTTAGGCCTAAAAAAAATCCAAAAAGTGTCCTGTGAAGAGCTAGGACCCCAGAAGTTCGGGTTCATGTGCCTCAGATCACGTGAGGAGATGACAGGAGGCGGGCCGCTGCAGGGCATGTGGGGCCGCAGTCCACAGTCTGCCCCAATCGGCTCTTATTTTTACCCACTTACATTTCTCCTGAAATGTTTTTGCCAGAATGTGAGTCAGTTGCATCCTTTTGGAATCGGGGGCTGGTACACAAATCTGGGTTTCCAGGTTTTCTGGCCACAGTGGTCCACGTCTCTCACTGCTGGGCTGCCAGAGAGCGGCAGGCGGCAGCCCCTCCTGGGACCAGACCACCGACCTGGGGGCCCTGTGGGTGCTGCTGCTGTAGGCCCCAGACACGCACCTGTTCATTCAGCCACTGAGGTGGACTCACCTTGAGGCGGGGAGGCCTGGCAAGGCTGCCAGGTACCTACAGACGGAAGGACAGAGGTGGGCTACCCATGTAAGCCAGGCCGTGCGATCGAGAGGTGGTCACCTCCGTCCCTCCTGATCTGCTGCGGTCACACCTCCCCCAGCCTGTGCTTCTTGAGGGGCTCTCCTCCTGCAGCCCGTGCTGCTCCTGTGAGCGCACCTTAAGGAGGAAGAGGGAAAGCAGTTGACCCACAGACAGGGCTTGCAAGCAGCCAGAAATGTACGGAATCATGGCGCTCCACGTCAGCGCGTGTCCTTGAAATGAGAGACCTCTGCCAGCGGCCTGGAGTTGGATTTTCAAAGCACTTGGATTTTGTCGACACGAGTGATGATGCTCCTCTTGAACCCTCCATGCCGTAAAGCCTCCGCGGGCTCCATTCCCCTCATCGTGTTCTGTACCGTGTCGTACCAGTGTACCTGTCGGGGTGATAGCTGGGTATTGTGTGAAACCGTGTATTTCTTTCAGTCTGTTCATAATCGGGTTCATCCTCTACGGTAGCTGATTATGGAATAAACAGGTGAAGAGTGGGTCTGTGTGTGGAGAATCCGTGAACCTGCTGCTCCTCTCAGCCAGGGGCCAGGGTGTCACATGGGGCGCGCCCTCCCTCACCTCACCTCGCACTTCTCCAGTCAACAGCTGGCTCAGAGCAGGAGAGCTGTCCTCCTGTGTCTCCTCAGTGGGCCTACAAAGCCACCAGCCAAGTGTGCGGTCAGTTCCTCTTGCTTCAAAAGCAGCCCCTTCCAGCTCCAGCGAAGACCTCCGGTGGCCAGAGCCTGACAGACCGGGGGTTATCGCCCGGGGTGCTGGGTCTCCTCCGTAGCTCATCTTGGGTCATGGCCACCTTCGTCCTGGCTCCAGCCAAATGTGCAGAGAAGAGGGGGCGGCCCCATGGCCAGGCTGGGCTGATGCCCACAGCGTGTCTGCTAGTGAGCAGTGGGTCCCAGTGTGAGGAGGAGGACAGGGTAAGCCCAGATTGACATCACACCCAGCGTCCACTCCATAGACATGCTGTTATCAGGGCTACGGTACTCCCGAGTCACCACCTAGCAGACCGGGAACGTGTCCAGCAGGTTTGCGTGCGTGTTGGCCATCGTGGCGAATAGCTCTGCCCTCCAGTGCCCTGCTCTGGACCATATCAGAGCCCAGATTTTTAATGCCATTTCCACCTGGCCTTAGAGCTTGGGCCAGTTGCCGCCAGTGTAGACACCGGTCCCTCCTCTTCAGCTCCGCATGAGTGAGGAACGGAACGCCCGTTGCCTACACCATCAGTTTGATGCTGGCCGAGGGTGTGGAGCGAGGGCACTGCCTGTCGCAGGCTCTCAGGTGGTGCCGCTGACGGGAGGCTGTCCTGTGGCCTCAGCTGCTGGCCCGAAGCTGAGCAGCAGACTTTGGACACTTGTCCGCAGTGGAAAGACCACTGACTCACACTGAGTCTAGGTCGGATGTGTTAGGTGAGGGAACCGAGGCCACTTGGCCAACAACATGGGCTCCCTCAGCTCGGGGGCCCAACCTTGGTACTTACGTGCACCTCCCTCCACACAGGCGTTGGCTTTGTTCCCAGCCGGCCAGAGCACTTGTCTAAAGCAAGTGAACCCCCAACTCCTGTGTTCAGGGAAGCAGAGCGTATGAGGTCCTTTCGGACAGACTGGCACCTTTTTTTTTTTTTTTAAAGATTTTATTTATTTATTTGACAGAGAGAGAGGCAGTGAGAGAGGGAACACAAGCAGGGGGAGTGGGAGACAGAGAAGTGGGCTTCCCGCTGAGCAGGGAGCCCGATGGGGGCTCGATCTGGGACCATGACCTGAGCCGAAGGCAGACGCTTAACGACTGAGCCACCCAGGCGCCCCCAGACTGGCACCTTATTTTCTGAATAAGGATAAGCCAGATATTTCGAAAACGAGGAGCAAGTGCCAGGACGGAAGACTGACTTGAAAACTGAATACACATCCATGCACATCCCCGTATCGACCTGCACACGTATACGTGCACACAGACACGTATACAGGTCTACACACTTCTGTGCACTCAGATGCACACACGTACACATAAACATAGACCTAGGAGTTTGTACTGGTGTCTGCGAGAAGGGCAGGCTCCCGCCCAGCAGCTGGCAGCTTCACTCTTGGGAACCTTCCCTGAGCGGCACCACACACAGGTGCCCAGTGGGCAAGTACAAGACATTCTTTAGGACATTTGCATTAAGAGTAAACAACCTGCAACACCTAATGAGGTTCCTTGGTGGAGAATGGTTAAGTAATTGTACATCCAAACAGTGGGATTCGAGAGGCAGTTAAAACATAGATTTTTTTTTTTATGCACAAATAGGGAAATACCTGCAGTATGTCACCAAGGAGGCCTCAAAATAGGCCCCTGTCATAATACGTGAGCCAGTGTGGAGAGCTAGGCTCCTCTGGGCCCTCACCTGGGCCCCAAGCGGGACATGAGCCCATTTTCACAAAGACAAGTGGAGAATGGGAATGAGGAGGACGTTGGGGCCCAGGGGGGCAGGACTGAACTCACATTTGTGCAGCGAGCTGGAATGAACCCCAGGGGACCAGCTCATCCAGCTCTCCTCACTGTACAGATGAGGAGGCTGATATCCCAAGAGGGCAGGGTCTTTCCAAGGTCACAAGGGAAGCAGATGCAGAGTTAGGCTCTTCTCCCTTTACTCAGAATTCTTAAATCTGCTCTAATAAAAGGAATTCAACATTTCCTGAAAGTGACAGTATGAGCCCCTTTTGGTCTCCCTTTTTTAAAGTCAAGCTAGAGAGAGGAAGTGCATGTTGAAAAGACAGAGATCAGGAAATCCCTAATGTGCTCCCTCTGGGGAAGGAGCAGGAGCTCTGGCGAGCCACCCACACAACCCAGCTCAAGGGTCCTTACCTGGAGGTCTCTGGAGAGGTGTGCTTAGGAGCGGGAGCAAGAAGAGTCCCGGGGCCCTGTGCACCCTGAGGGCAGAGGTTTCAGGGTCAACCCTCCCTGCACCAGACCATGTCCTCTGAGCCACAGGCAGCAGTGCTCAGGGACAAGAGGGGTCCTGGGTGCGTGGACACACAAGGAAAAGGTGACAGGTGACCATGGAGGGGCCGGTGGGGTAAAATGGAGGCTGTAACCAGGGGTCTCCACATGAGCTCAAAAGAGGAGACCCTGATCTGGAGGGTACCGGACTGTCCTGGTGAGGGTTGCATTGCCCACTACTGGGGACTTGGGGGGTGGGGTGGGCACAAAAGGGCCACAGGTGAGGCAGGTTCTACCGAGATTTGAACTCGGATTGCTGGATTCAAAGTCCAGAGTGCTGACCATTACACCATAGAACCACAAGACATCAGGGCCACCGTGGGGCCACCCTTGGCCTGAGCGCACCTGGAAGAAGGGACACCAAAGTGGGGATCAGGATATAAAAAGGGGAGGGGGACCAAAACGTTGTGCAGGTCCCACTGAGACTTGAACTCGGATCACTGGATTCAGAGTCCAGAGTGCTGGCCATTACACCATGGAACCGGCTGCAGCTATGAGTCCTGCACATCCTGATGGGGAAATGGAAGGGGGACAGGGACAGCACAGGTCTTCAGGCTACCGCCCAGGAAAAGACGAGCATGTAGCAGAGGATGGTTTCGATCCATCGACCTCTGGGTTATGGGCCCAGCACGCTTCCACTGCGCCACTCTGCTTCCCCTGGCACCACCTGGCCAGGCCCTGACTGTGATAGGTCTGGGGGTCACAGCCCCTCCAGGCCAGGGGGATGAGGATGGCAGGCTCCTGCAGGGGCCAGAATAGGGCAAGGCAAATGCCCATTTACAAATAAAGTGGACTTCTGTTTTCCCTCCTTCAACTTCTTGTGGAAAGAAATCTCTGAACTCATGTCCTTTTCTGCTGTTAAAAACAAAAACCAAAAAAGTCAAGAAACACAACAGTCACAGTCCAGAGTGTCCATGTCCCTGGGCCGTGGTGGCAGGTTCTGTAATATGGTAGTGATGGTTGGGTTTTGGAAAGGAACAAAAACAATGTTTCTCCCCATCATTTGAAAATGACTCCTAATTTACACAATTATGAATAAACTGTTCTTTTAATTCTACTTCTCTTGGTCTACTTCTTTTCTGTGACCTATAAAGTTGTTTCTCCAATACAAAACTGCTTTAAAGTGTTATGACACCTTGCTGTTCATCTTTATAATTTGGGAAAAAAAAAAACATAAATAAGACCCTGCCCTTTCAAAGAAGTATGAACTATTCCCCCAAGAACATTCTGGATATAAATCCTTTGAGCAAAAAAAAAAAAAAAAAAATCTTTCATGTTGAACCTTTTCAAGTAAAAAGCATGTACGGAACCTGCCGTTGTAGATAGTGGTCTCCTCTCGCAAGTGAACAGAAGCATCAGGAAAGAGACACACAGCCTGAAACTGCCGAGGTCAAACTGTGAATGTCAACCAGGATGCTCAAAGGACATGGCAGCAGGGAGCTCAATGAGCAGGGTTAGAGGAGGCTAGTAAGCACTCCACCGCTAGCCACTGCACTGGGCAGCCAGAATGCTGAGGCCAGGGAGCAGGTCCTGCCCCCCGCGAGTGCTGAGGCAGATGGAGTGGGCACCAGACAGGAGTAGTGGTCTTCCTCAGTGGAGTATCAGCCCACCTGCCGGAAGGAAAGTGCTGAGGAGTACTCGGCCTTTCTTCCCTCCCCTCTAATCTCCTTGCCAGTGCTTCCCATTGGCTGCAGCCCCTTGGCTCTCTCGCCCTCCAGCTTCCTGGTTGGTCTCAGAGAAGAGGTGAATCTGGAAGCAAACATAAGACGTCCAGAACCGTGGGGGACAACTATAACCTCAGGTGTATAACCACGACCACCAAGGGCGTTGAAGGGAGAGTGAGGGTGAAGGAGGACCTGAAGTGGAGGCCTGGGCAAAGCCAGCTGTCAGGGACTTCCACAGCATTGATGACACACCCAGCAGGGCACAAGGAGCAGCCATCAAGATGGGCTGGCAGTTGCCACAGGGGGTGAGGCTCCCCTCACCCTGTGAGGCTGTGCTGTGCCTGAACCTCCACCACAGGGTCTTGAGGATATTGTCCGAGCCTGATAAATCCAGGCATACGGATCAGTTAGAGACGGGAAGGTGGCCTCAGGACAAGACAGGGCAACCCCACCGAGCAGCACATTGTATGGAAGCCCTGGTGCAGGGACTCGAGGATTGGTGTCAGAGAGCCTTGGTGTCAGAGAGCCTTGCTGATGAAGTAAGTGCGTGGACGGACTTCCTGGAAGGGGCCCAGAATTTGAGAAGATTCAGTTCCACCGGAAAACTCGTCAAAAGGTCTCCACTGTGGAAATGGCTCAATCAGGTGGACGAGATAACCTACAGATGTCCGTCAGACCCTTTCTCCTGCCATCCCAGTGACGGTTGATTAACCCTTGGACCAAATCGGCCTGGGGACAAGGAAGGACGCCCTAGCGCCTGCTTACATGACTGAGCGGCCACCTGTAAACCCCAGTAGTGGCTGTGGGGGCGCGGGGGGCGACGGCCAGCCACCCGAAAGGCAGGTGACCTCGCTGATGCTTTCCCTGCAGGAGACGCGCGAGGCCACGTCGGAACAGACCCTAACTCCGGACCTGGGCTCGTGGACCCCACCGTCCCCGCAGCCCGGGCGACGCCGCTCGTGGTCACACCACGCGCGTCACAGTGAGGGCCAGGCAGCGACCCCAGGAAGGGGCGTCCGAGCCCATCTCGGGACCGTCCTGCGAGCGAGGGTACAGGGGCGCAGCCAGTGAGGTCGCCCAGTCGCCGAGGAGGAGCTCGCGCCGCTGTCGGCGCCAAGCCACGTCCCCCTGGCAGGCAGGAGCCCTTTTATTCATCCCGGGCCCCCGACACGGCCCGCGTCTGCCACCGCGCACCCTCGGACTCGCCGGCCCAGCCCGTCTCACGACCCAACCCCTACACAGGCGCCACGCCCCGCCCGGCCGTCGTCCGTCACGTGGGCGGCCGGTCACGTGCTCCCGCGCACGCCCGTGTCGCGGCGTCCTCTCGCTGCCGCCCCACCCCTCGCAGGCGCGCGTACGTTGGCGCGTGCGCACTCGACGGTGTGGCGTTGCGGAGCGCGGCGACGTTGCGCGCTCCCGGGGACCAGGGGTCTGGCGGGGTGGCGGGGTGGCGGGGTGGCGGGGCGGGCGGGCGGCCTAGGCGGGGGCCGGGGACGCGGGCCGGCTGGGCCCTCGCGGCCGTGGAAGGAACGTAGCGACTTCGGGGCGGCCACCTTCTGCTGGGGGCCGTGATGACTCAACACTCCTGTCTTCGCCACCAGAGCGGCGTGGACTCTGCTCGTCTTTACTCCCCCCACCCCCGAAACGGGTCCGCGGCGCCAGGTCCGTGGGAGCCTCGCCCACCGCGGGTCAGGGTCCGGGAGGGCGGGGGCCAGCGCAGGGTGGGCGGGGCCTCAGGCCTGTGCGCTCCGGAGCACCCTGTTGGTGAAAAACAGAACTAGTTGTGAAGGTGAGGTGGATTAGAGTAAGAAAGGTGATAAACCGCACATTGTACAAAGCGGATAAACGCCACAGGATCCGTACAGTTAACGAAACGTTTCTCTGATCTGTGTATTTGAGGGTGCACAAGCAGGGGAAGGAGCGGAGGGAGCGGGAGAGGCAGGCTCCCCGCCGAGCAGGGAGCCCGACGCGGGGCTCGACCCCGGGGCGCGGGATCACGACCTGAGCCGAAGGCAGACGCTTCACCGACTGGGCCACCCAGGCACCCCTCCTCCTGCTTTTCTTTCCTTCTGCTTTCTCGCGTCCTGTTTAGGAGTGTCCTGGTTCTCAGAATATCTTTCATTTCTGTGTTATTTCCATTATCCGTATTTTCTTAGCTATCATGATTCTTTGCTTTCGTGATTTTGACCATTAGTGCTTTTGGTTTCCATTGTGATACACTTGATTTTTTGAAGTGTCTACCAGACTTCTCATTTCAGCTTTTCCTTTCAGTAACATATTTCCTTCTGGTTGTATTTGGATTTCCTGTGGTCAGTATTTTAAAGTATGCATAGTTAGTCTGCACTTAAGGCAAACACCGCAACTCAAATGCATTTGAAAATTGCCCCTCTGCGGTGTTGGGCTCTGTGACGGGTATGACCGAATAACCACACAGCACATGCAGCGGCTCGTGTGAGTGCGGGGAGTTCTGACACTGGGACACCTTGCTTCCTTTAGGCCCCTTTGCTGTGTTGTTACCAGTTTGAGTGTTATTTCTTCTGCAACTTGCAGACATTGGACAGGAGGCCTCAGACCGCTAAGATGTGGTCTGCGCTGGCTCGCCAAGACGACTCCTCCCGCTGTGTGCTTACGAGCGGAGCCGCACAGCACAAGCATTCGGAGACACTGAAAAGGGAAAACATCTGCTGGGATGATGGGGGCTACTTGTGCAGAACATGTTCCTACATGAGCGTGCTCCCATCCGACCTACATTCATGGAATAGGACCCTTGCTCAGTTGGGACATCTGATGTTGGGGGGGGGGGTGCTGCACTCTGCTGGCTCAGTATTTCAAACCTTGCTCCCCACCCCACATGCTCCTGGTGTCTGGGGCTGGAGGACAGGACCCCCTTGGGGCAGCCTCTGGCCCTGTGAGAACCTAGGCAGCCGGCCGTAGCAGAGCTAGGTGGAGTGCACTGCAGACCCCAAGAGGCGCCTCCCCCAGCTTCCTCTCCAGGCCCCCTGCGCAGGGCTGTGTTCACCTTCTACCCTGCCTCAGGGTGGCACTGGAGTGGACATCCTAGCTGAGCAAAGGACCTGTCCCCTAATGCTGCCAGCTCACCTCAGCCAGGGGTCCAACCCCAGCCGTGTGACCCCATGCAGCAGGCTTCACCTCCCACCATCCTGAGTGAGAGTCTCGATGGTCACCCATGGTGGCTGGGGGTTTAATGAGTTGGTGTGTGCCAAGTGCCCAGAGCAACACCTGGCACTGTCGGGTTGAAAAGGACGGCGCCGTGGCCTAGTGCTTGCAGCAGTGGTAACAATCAGAGCCAGAGACTTGACCTGGTCGTCCCAGCTACTCCCTCCCTGTAGGAGGCAGGGACCTGGACCCGTTCATGCTTCCAACCTACCCCTCTCCACTAAGGCCCCCTCAGCACACACACACCTCTCTGGTCCTGAAAACACCACCAGTGACCAAGAAACCCTTGCTCTGATCGTGGCCAGTCAGCCCAGGACAAGATGCCCAGCATCCTTAGCCTGGGGGAAATGCAGCACACCCACTAACAAGGCTGCCCTTACCACGTGTTGGGAAGGTGGGGCAACAGGAACCCTCACACTCAGGTGATGGGAACATAGAATGGTGTGGCCACTTTGGAATTCAGTTTGGCAGTTCCCTCATGTTTCTCCAAGGAGTTCCGGTTCTTTTGTTGGAGGATGGTGTTTACTGCTATTTCATGGTGCAGATGGTGTCCCTGTGTCTGTGCCATCTCGGGGTGCAGAGACTGACCCACGGTATCCCCAGGTCTATGCCATCTCTGGGTGCAGAGACTGACCTGTGAGGCATCCCTCTCTGTGCCATCTCGGGGTGCAGAGACTGACCCACAGGGCGTCCCCAGGTCTATGCCATCTCGGGGTGCAGAGACTGACCTGTGCGGCATCCCTCCCTGTGCCATATCGGGGTGCAGAGACTGACCCACAGGGTGTCCTCAGGTCTGTGCCATCTCGGGGTGCAGAGACTGACCTGTGGGGCATCCCTCCCTGTGCCATCT
>NC_058417.1:59403207-59417044 GCF_002201575.2 Neomonachus schauinslandi
TCGGGGTGCAGAGACTGACCTGTGGGGCATCCCTCCCTGTGCCATCTTGGGGTGCAGAGACTGGCCCATGGGTTGTCCCTGGGTCTGTGCTGTATAGGGCTGCAGGGCCAGGAAGTACAGGAGTGTGCACTAACCCATGGATGCAGGCATGTCTATGATTGTCTGTGTGTCTCCGTGAAGGTGGGAATGAGCTCCACTCGGGCCCAGATCCATGGAGTTTCTTCTAGTCTCTCCTTGCCCCTCTGGAATTCACTCTCCAGTATCAGAAATCCTCCTTGCCCACTTTTTGAAATTATGGTATTTCTCTTCTTGTTACCCATTCCTTAGAGGCAGGATCTCTGTTTTCTTTATTTTTGTTTCCCAAATGAAGTGGTGTCTGTCTCCTACAGGTGTAGCTCTACACAGGTATTGTTGAATTGAAAGGGAACAGGCGTGTGCCCAGTACAGCTTTGATGTGGGCCGTCAGAATGCTCTCCAGAGCATCACCTCTCTTTCGTGCACCCGTCCCAACGGCCTGCTTTCTCTTCCATGTCCCACCCCTGGCCCACGGACCTCCAGGATGAGGAGGGGTTTCATCCTGACCCTCAGAAACTCAGGAAGGTTTCTGCACGGACCAACAAATGGCAACCAATTGGAATCAGTATTCACAATGTCACTTTCCCAAACTAACTGCATCAGGCAAGTGCTGAGAGCAATCAGGAGCTCCACTGAGGCTGAGCCCCATCAGGAGAACGAATGTGCACAGTGATTGTCCCACTGTGAGCTAGGAATGAGGCAGTTCCGGTGAAGGAACAATTCTCACTGCATGGCAGATGTCAGGGTGGCTAATGGAAGCAGGGGTCTTGCATGTGGGGGGCTGGGCGTGTGTGTGTGGTGGGAGGAGGGTCTCGGGGAAGGGGCTGGCTCTGTGTGAGAAGCTACTCCTCCAGGTAAGGCATGCTGCTGGCTTGCATCAGGTCTCCTGCCTTCCTTGGCCTGACAGGCAGCCTGTGTCCCCTTTGCTCTCGGTGGGCCCTTGGCATCTGGCACAGGAATGAGGCTGGGGACAGGAAACGCTTGCCGAGTGGATGTGCCAGTGAACACGCACGTGGGCGGTAAAGTAGCGCAGGAGTCAGAGCCTGGCGGCGTCTCCTCTCCGGAGACGGGAGGACCAGCCGTGCCCAGGATGCTGGGAGGCCACAGGGAGCTCCAGGGATGGCTGAGCTGGGGCAACGAGGTCCCTCTGTTCAGAAGCCCCCGTCAGCTGTGCTGTTTAATTCATGTCTGTCCTACCGTCTGCGTTTTGTATGTGTTCCATGGGCACCTTTGGGGGACACCAGGTTCAGCACAGAGATTCGGAAAGGTGGCCTGGAGGAGGAGACGCAGCTGGACCTTGATGCTAAGGGCAACTGGTGTAGGGCTGGCCAGCCATGGGACCCCAGCCACTACGAGGACGCCGTGCCTTCATACCGGCCCCCAAGCAGGCCCCCTAGTGCTCTTCCCAAACTCAGATAGACATGGTTGAGAACACAGGAATGCAGGGCAACTTGTGTAGGGCCTGCCCGCCCCCTGGTCACCTTCCGACGACTGCTTTTCTGGGAGCATTGCCTTAACCAAGCAGGTAAATACACGTAGCTCCTCCGTGATGGCTTCCATGATGTGTGTGCAGGGGGCACATCCGGGCACACCCATCGACCCCCTTCCTGCCCCTGGAGTGCACAGGTGGGAACGTGCCTCTCCCCGTCTCCGAAGCCCCGAGGGATGTCTGTGGAGAAGACATTTTGATGAAGGAGGCCTTAGAAACACTTTCAGGTCCAGTTCATATCCGTACATTTATCAATTTTCTTCTAAAAATTGGTATTATAAGATGTATCTCTAAAGCTCTCATTTGTTTAGGATGAAATTCAGTTAGGAATGTATGTATTATTCATCTAGAAAGCGCACTCTTTCCTAAAATCAGATGGAATTTAAAACATTTTACCAATTTTTACCTTTTAAGTGATCCAGTTATGTTTTCCAACCTTAATTAAAAGTAATTTTAAATTGAAATTACAAAGCGAGACATACTTACTAATTTTTTAATGGGAAAGGACAGAATCCTAGGAAATGGGAGTGGCTCCTGTTGGCGGTTGGTGAATGTTGTTGTGGACCTTTCTTGGTGACCAGGCAGTAAGTCAGCCCCCTCCACGGCCCAGGCACCACACTTGGCTCTCACCTCTCCTGTCGCTACACCTCGGCCGATTCACTCTCTGCTTCCTTCCAGTAGTCAACTGGCCACCACTGATGTACGTCAGAGTCACGTGTTGATCTTCTGTCACAGACACCTGTGTGCAGTCAGTTCTAGAACTGCAGTCGCCACGTCAGAAGGCAGGGCCACCTTAAACTGTGCTAGATTCTAAATGACTATTTTTTAGTCTTTTTAAAGATTTTATTTATTTATTTATTTGAGAGAGAGTGAGCGAGGGGAGGGGAGAGGGAGAGAGGATCCCAAGCCAACTCCCTGCTTTGTGCAGGGCTGGAGGCGAGGCTCAATCCCACGACCCTGAGATCACGACCTGAGCTGAAATCAAGAGTCAGACGCTCAACTGACTGAGCCACCCTGGTGTCCCAGGTTGTTTCACTTTCTGATTATTCTGAATAAAGCGGCTGTGAAGATTCTTGTACAGGCCATTTTGCAGGCATAGGCTTTGCTTTCTCTTGGGTAAGTACTTAGGAGTGGAATGGCTGATTGTGTGTGTGTGTGTGTGTGTGTGTGTGTGTAACTTTATACAAGAAACTGACACACTGTTTCCCAAAGCGGTCGTCCCATTCTGTGTTCCCACCAACAATGTATAAGAGTTCCAGTTCCTTCACATCATCATCCGCACGTGGTAAGGTTGGTCTTACTGATTCTAGCCGTTCTACCCGTTATGTGGTTGTGGTTTCAATTTGCGTTTCCCTGATGCCTAAGGATGGTGCACATTTTTCACATGCTGACTGGCCATTCATCTATCTTCTCTTGTGAGGTAGCTGCTCAAGCCTCTTACCTATTTTTTAAAATTTAGTCTTTAAAATTATGGAGTTACAGGAGTTCTTTTATGTTTTTATTTTTTATTTTATTTTATTTTTTTAAAGATTTTATTTATTTATTTGACAGAGAGAGACACAGCCTGAGAGGGAACACAAGCAGGGGGGTGGGGGAGGGAGAAGCAGGCTCCCCGCCGAGCAGGGAGCCTGATGCGGGGCTCGATCCCAGGACCCTGGGATCATGACCTGAGCCGAAGGCAGACGCTCAACCAACTGAGCCTCCCAGGCACCCGTTTTTATTTTTTTTTAAGATTTATTTATTTTAGAGAGAGAGAAAGAGTTGGTGTGAGCAGCGGGGGGGCAGAGAGAGCGAGAAGCCGACGCCCCGCTGAGCGCAGAGCCTGACACGGGGCTCAATCTCACAACCCTAAGATCATGACTTGGGCCGAAACCGAGAGTCAGCTGCTTAACCGACTGAGCCACCCAGGTACCCTGACATGAGGAGTTCTTTTAAATTCTATGTAGGTATTCTTGTCTGGCATATGTGTTATTGATATTTTCTCGGTCTGTGGCTCATATTTTCGTATTTTTCATAGTCTTTTGAAGATCAAAATGTAAACATTTTTCGTAATTCTGGTTTATCCACCTTTCCCTTTTGCGGTTTTCACTGTTTGGGTTCTAAGACCCCAAAAGCACAGGATAGTCTATTCTGTTTTGGCGGTGGGAGCTTCCTGGTCTTAGCTATTACGCACAGCTCTGTGACCCAGCTCAGGCTGTTCTGTGTGGCGTAAGGTGTGGTGAGTTCTCACTTGCGGTCGTTGCTATTATTTGGTATCCAGTTGTCCCAGTGCTACCTGTCGGACAGACTTCCTGAAGGAAACCTCCTCCTGCACTCACAGCATTCTGGACACAAAATGTGTGGGCTCCCCCCCCCAAGCAGTTCTCCAGGCCTCTGTGGATGCCACCTGGGCGTCCTACGATTTCCCCTGTTCTGACACCAACTGCCCAGAGTTAGTGCAGGCCCCACAGACCGTGGGCTCTGGCCACCAGATGGCCCCCTGCTTTAGACGCCATTTGTAAGTAATGGGTCCCAGGGACCCCACACTTCTGACTCGGCTACAGATCAGGGGTTCCTAACACTCTTCTCAGGTTCAGTAATTTGCTAGAATAACTCACAAAACTCAGGGACATATTTAGTTATGTTCCCTGGTTTATTATAAAGGATATTCTAAAGGATAGAGATGAGGAGATGCATAGGGTGAGGTCCAGGAGGGTCTTGAACACAGGAGCTTCTGTCCCTGTAAGTTGGGGTATATCAACCCTTCACAAACCTGGAAACCCTCTGAACCCCGCAGTTTAGAGACTTTTATGGAAGTTTCATAGCAGACTATTAACTCAACCTCAAGTCCCTCTCCCAGAGGATGGGGGACGGAGCTGAACATTCCAGCTTCTCATCCTGGTGACCATCCTCCATCCAGGAGCCCACTCAGAGTCACCTCATCAGAAAAAAAGATGCTCCTATCACATAGGAAATTCCAAGGGATTTAGGAGCTCTGTGTCAGTAACTAGGGGCAGAGACCAAACACATACTTAAGCCTCACTTCCCTTCCCCTATTAAATAACTCTGACACCTTTGTTGAAAATCGGTTGATTCCAGGAGCGCCCGGGTGGCTCAGTTGGTGAAGCGTCTGCCTTCGGCTCAGGTCATGATCCCAGGGTCCTGGGATCGAGCCCTGCATTCGGCTCCCTGCTCCCGAGGTCCTGGGATTGAGCCCCGCGTCAGGCTTCTTGCTCAGCGGGGAGTCTGCTTCTCCCTCTGCCTCTGCCCCTGTTTGTGTTCTCTCTCCCTCTCTCCCTGTGTCAAATAAATAAATAAAATCTTTTAAAAAGTTTTAAAAAAAATCAATTGATTCTGTATGTGGAGGTCTATTTCTGGACCTTTTATTTTGTTCCACTGACTTGTCTATTCTTATACCAATACCACACAACTTTACTACAGCTTTGTATTCATTTGATTACTATAGCTTTATTAGCTATCTCTTATAGATTACCAAAATCTTCTCTTTAAAAGCCAAATTAGAGAAGGCATCTTTTTTTTTTTAAAGATTTTATTTATTTTTTTGACAGAGACACAGCGAGAGAGGGAACACAAGCAGGGGGAGTGGGAGAGCGAGAGAGAGAAGCAGGCTTCCCGCCGAGCAGGGAGCCCGATGGGGGCTCGATCCCAGGACACCGGGATCATGACCCAAGCCAAAGGCAGACGCCCAACGACTGAGCCACCCAGGTGCCCTAGAGAAGGCATCTTATATTCATTTGGTGCCTATAGCTACCGCAGCTTTCTATTGATTTACATTAATACGGCCACCAACCTTTCAACCTGGTTCTCTTCCAAGCTCATTCTGATTTTCTTCGGTCCCCTGCATTTCCATATGAATATAAAAATTGGCTTGTCAATTTCTACAAAAAAGCCAGTTGAAGTTTTGATTGGGATAGATCAAACAGGGCATTTAGCAAATCAATATTCAAGAATCTGTTGCTTTTGTTTAGTGATCTATATAGTGGCAATATAGTTACTTAAACCAATTGAGGTGAGCTCTATATTGACAGGTACTTCTCTGTGTATACCATGACAGTGGAAAAATGGCATTGGTAATTATGCTCATGGGTACTGAGAGACCCTCCGAACGCCCCTGAATGGTCAAGAAGGGCAGGTCACATCAGTAAGGTTTTGATGTCAGGTGGTTGTGATGTTGTGATTGTATTACAACGATTTGAAACTTCATGATCATATAAATTTGGATTTCTTTTTTTTTTTTTTAAAGATTTTATTTATTTTTTGACAGAGAGAGAGACAGTGAGAGAGGGAACACAAGCAGGGGGAGTGGGAGAGGGAGAAGCAGACTTCCCGCCGAGCAGGGAGCCCGATGCGGGTCTCGATCCCAGGACCCTGGCAAGGCAGACGCTTAACGACTGAGCCACCCAGGCGCCCCTAAATTTGGATTTCTTTATCAAGTAGACTGCAGTTCAGTTCAGCGATGTGATGGGTGTACGAAATACCTACTGCCCACCGGGTGCTGGGCAGACGCTGACTGAGGAACATGCCAACAGCCTCCTCCTGCCCTAGAGCCCAGGGCGTTTAAACAACCATAACAGTGCATTCTTCTCAGAAGGCTGGGTAGCAGAGAGTTTATGGTTATATAATTTTTTACACCGTAGTACTTGTGTTTCTGAAAGAAGAAAACCAGAAAATGTGAAATTTATCATTTATTTAATTTAGTGCTTACATCCATGATAATACTTTTTAAATTTACAGTATTGATTATCAGCATGGCCATATTTTCGTGAATATTCCTTATATTTTCTCTGAAAGCTTGGCCAAAATAAGAATATGTGTTTCCTTTGTGTACCCCACAGCCAGGGACGAGTTGAAAGCAGCTCCTGGCAGCCAAGTGGATGAATGGAGTTACACGATTTCCTGAGACAGACACGTATGGGCATGGCATTGATCACTCAGAAGTATAAATGGAAGTCTCCCCAGCTGGGGAACAGGACCTAACATTACAGAAATGAAGTAACAATGGAAGGAAGGCAGCAAGAACATCACCAATCCAGAGTTCCTAAATGTCACAGGTTACAAAATCCACACACACAGTTGCCACAGTGAGGGAACACAGTGGACCCTTGGGCCACATGGGTTTGAACCCTGTAGGTCCGCTTACAGGTGGGTTTTTTTTTTTTTAAAGATTTTATTTATTTATTCATGAGACAGAGGGAGAGGCAGAGGGAGAAGCAGACCTCCCGCAGAGCAGGGAGCCCGATGCGGGACTTGATCCCAGGACTCCGGGATCACGACCTGAGCCGAAGGCAGACGCCTAACCATCTGAGCCACCCAGGCGCCCCAGGTGGGTTTTTTTTTTTTCATTGCAGTGTAGTACCAATCTATTTTCTCTTCCTTATGATTTCACTAACAGTTTTTTATTCTAGCTTTTCTTTGGTAAGAATACAATATATACAATATATAAAACGTTTAACATACAACTTACTGTTAATCAACCATTTATGTTATTGGTAAGGCTTCTATCAACAGTAGGCTATTAGTAAAGTTTTTGGGGAGTCAGAAGTTATACCAGTTTTCGACTGCGCTGGGCGTTGGTGCCCCTAACCCTTGAGTTGTTCAAGTGCCAACTGCACTTTACGTCAAGAGGGAATTGGATCGATGGGGAGGAGGGTACCTGCGTGTAGGCAGAACTGTATGAACAAGAGTGGGGCATGGGAATAAACAGGGAAGGGGCTGTTGGGTGGGGGGGATATGGCACAGGCAAGCTGTGGGCAGAGCCCAGCAACTGGGGCGGACACAGGTCCCCCACACCACTCGGGAGTAGTGAGAGGACATGGAAATTTGGGCAAGAGCTGAACAGGGAGAGCCTCCGTTTGCAGGACACGCAGACTGCTGGGTCTGGCTTTCTCCCGGTGCAGGTATTTCAGTTCAGGCAGAAATGCTGAAACATGGGGTTATAGGCTTAGGGCCACAGGACTTTCAATCACAGGTTGTAGGAGTTCGTTAAAGAAACCAGTTGCTGTGCTGGATTTTGCTCTGAATTTTTGTTTCTTAAAGCCTATCAAAATTCACAGTTATAACATTAACAAGCACCCCTTTTCACTGTGAGGGGCATGTGGAGGCGGCCCTGCTTTTGCCTCCCCAAGTGAAGTGGTGTAGAGCAGTCCGGGCTGTGCTAGCCTGGGCCGGTTACCCTCCTGGTGCCTGCGCTGCCTGAGGGTGATACGCAGGCCATCACAGCACCCGTCAAATCCCGGCGCCACGAGGACGGCCCGAGTCAGTGTCTGGAAAGGCCCTTTAAGCGGGACCTGGCACAAAGCAAACACCGCACGGTGCTTGTTAACTGACACACACTTCTGACGGCGCCTTCTCCAGCGGGGCCTGCCCGACATTCCCCCTGGAAGGGCCAGGCTTCGTCTTACTCTCTTTTCCTTCCAGACTTTTCTTCCTGCTCGTTCTAATAACTACATAGCCAGTGTTAACATCTTGAACTGTGTCTGTGGGTTCTTTTGTTTCTCATTTCAGTTCTGTCCATTTTTGCTTTGAGCATTTGAAAGTTATGTTGTTGTTGTTGTTTTTTAAAGATTTCATCTCTTTAAGTCACCTCTACACCCAGTGTGGGATCCGAACCCATAACCCCAAGATCCAGAGTCGCAAGCTCCACCGACTGAGCCAGCCAGGCGCGCTGGGAGGTATGTTCTGATATGCACTGAGGATTCTTGCACTTTCCTGCTGAGCTGACCCTGTCACTACGGACCAGTCTCTCCTAACAGTCCTGACCTGAGGTGGCCCAGTCTCACGCCACTGTCACCGGTGATTGTACAAAGTGTGTTTGAATGATGCTTCTTTTTCCATCCTTGTAACTTTGGCTTGTCTTGGTCTTTAGATTGAAAGTGTGTTTTGTAAACTCCTAAGTCAGGTGGGTTTTTTTTTTTTTTTTTTCCTTTTTACTCAGTTTCTGGCTTCTAATTGTAGTGTTCCATGCATTTACATTTAACATAATGATTGACATAGTTGGGTTTAAAGCCACTACCTTGTTCTATATTTGTTCTAGCTGTTCTTTTTGCCTTTTTTCTTGCCTGCTATTGGACTATTCATATATTTTTTAAATTCCATTTATCTCCTCTGTTGTAGTTTTTACATACAGGTTATTATATAACATTATATATAATACATACATTTATACTTACTTAGGGGCTGAGCTAGAAAGTACAGTATATACCCTTCACTTGCCACAGTTCACTTTGAAATCATACAACATTTGATCAACCACATAAGAACCTCGGAACAGTGAAATAACACTGTCTTGCTTCCTAAACTTTTGTTTCCTTGTGATCATATTTTTTTTATTTCTGAGGGTTGCATTGTCTCATCTGGCAGCCACTAGCCACGTGCGGCTATTTAAACATCCAGTCACATCAACTATAACCAAGTACAACTTTAAAGCTCAGCTCTCAGTCACCCTGGCCACACTGGCAGTGTGTGCGAGCCCCCGGGTCGTGGCTCCCGTCCTGGACACGTGCTGTGTCGGGACACTCCCAGTACATGGAGTACATGGCGGGGAATGAGCACCCACAACACATGACTACATTCTGCTTTGAGCATTCATCTGATAATCTTTTAAAGAAATTATTTAAATGTCTTTTAGAGTTACCCACGCCATCACCTGTTCAGGTGTCCTTCACTCCTTGGGGCAGATCTGGGACCCCACTGGGGTCACTTTCCTCCTGCCTGAAGGAGGTCGGTATCTTTCCGAAGGCCAGCTCTTCTGGTGACGATTTTCAGCTTTTGTTTATCTGAAAATGCCTTTTATTACAGATGTTCAAAATTAATTACGACCTTAATTTTTGAGGATATTTTTGTTAGGTATTGGATACTGGTCTCAAGGACTGTTTGACCTTTAGCATTTTGCGGATGCCATCTTTTTGTTTCTGGCGCCCACGGCTCTTGATAAGTCGTTCTCAATGAAGTCTCCCTGAATGTAACGTGTCTCTTAAATTTTTGTTTTTTAGGGACACCTGGGTGGCGCAGCTGGTTGAGCATCCAACTCTTGGTTTCGGCTCATGTCATCATCTGATTGTGAACTTAGGGTCATGAGATCAAGCCCCACATCAGGCTCCACACTCAGCAGGGAGTCCACTTGGGATTCTCTCTCTCCCTCTGCCCTTCTGCACCCCCCCCACTCTCTCTAAAATAAACAAATAAATCTTTAAAAAAATAAATTTTGTGTCCTTTTAGGACTTTTATTTTTACCTTTGGTTTTCAGAAGTCGGACTGTGATATGCCTCCAAGTGTGGTTCTTTGAATTTGTCCTCCTTGGAAACCCCAAGGGTGCTAAACTTTTTGGATCTGAGGGTCAGTGTATTCTTACTAATTTGTAAAACTCTTACACAGCCTCTCTCCAAATGTTTCTGTTGCTCCATTTTCTTTTCCCTCCCTTCTGGACATCCAGCTTTACGCACACTGGACATTTGATCTTGTCCCACAGTTCCTAATATTCCTTCCTGTTATCTTTCTTTCTCATTCTAGTTTGTTCTGTTTCCAGAGGATGGAATTTTGAGTTGAAAAGCCCTCTCTTCAGCTGTATCCAGTCTGGTGTTCAGAAAATTAAACGAGCTCTTCATTTCAGGTGTTTTGCTTTCCCCTTTGCTACTGGTGGGTGGCCCTTACTCCTAGGGTGTGGCCTTTGTGGTGTCTCAGGGCTCCCCGGGCAGCACAGAGACCTAGCACCGCCCAGTCCTACAAGGCCTCTGCCCTCATGTAGCACCTGCAACTAGAAGAGGTTCAAAGAACAGTGCTAGGTCGCTATAATGAGACTTCCTCTACTTCTGTTTACTTATGTGTATGCCATTTATGAAAAACAGGGATAATACTGGTTCTGCGCCCTGCCTCACTCCAGCAATTCTCATCACCGGATATGTGAACTAGGTGTTGAGGGGAAAAAAAGCCCCAGACATATTAAGAAATAAATCTCCAGGGCGCCTGGGTGGCTCAGTCGTTAAGCGTCTGCCTTCGGCTCAGGTCATGGTCCCAGGGTCCTGGGATCGAGCCCCACATCGGGCTCCCTGCTCAGCGGGAAGCCTGCTTCTCCCCCTCCCACTCCCCGTGGTTGTGTTCCCTCTCTCCTCGTCTCTCTCTCTGTCAAATAAATAAATAAAATCTTAAAAAAAAAAATCTCCAATATACTCAACTTTTTAGTCTTAATCAAAACCTGCATATGTTTATATTGCTCTCATCAATTATGTTAACAAAAGTTGTAATACTAATTCAATCCAAGAGAGATGTTTTAACATGACACTTATATTTGCAGGAATTGCAAATTAATGTATGTATCTGTGTATGTGTGTGTCTCCAGGGGTAAATAATAAGCTCATGAATAAATACTCAAGCATAAACACTTATGGTATTTAGGATAAAATTTGTGGGGGAATTTGAATGGAAATGAGTTTGGGAGTAAAGGATTTTTTAAAAAGATTTTTTTATTTATTTGAGAGAGTGAGAGAGCAAGGGGGGGGGGTGGGGAAGAACAGAGGGAGAGGGACAAGCAGACTCCACACTAAAGCACAGAGCCCAACACAGGGCTGACACAGGGCTGGATCTCATGACCCTGGGACCATGACCTGAGCTGAAACCAAGAGTCAGATGCTTAACCTACTGAGCCACCCAGGCGCCCCAGGAGTAAAGGATTTAATAAAACTGGTTAACTAAGAGACTGTTTATATGTTTATAAAATATAGGCTAGGGGGTTTCAAATCACAATGGCATTCAGGATCCATTTCATACATCTAAGGAATGATGCCATAATTTATTTAAAAAGTCAATATTTATAATATTTGAGAAATTACATCCACCGAAATTATTTAAACATGGAAAATTTTGCTATTATCTTGAATGTGGGGGCTTACAAGATTTCACAAAATTAGTTTATTGGATACTATGCAAAAAGCTTTGAGGACCATGGGTCCAGCAATTTCTTTCTATAGTCTGAATCATTACAAGAGACACAAATGGGTCTCCCTGTTTTCAATTTTGTCACATGTGGCAAGAAGGTTGACATTTTTTTTTTTTTAAGATTTTATTTATTTATTTGACACAGAGAGAGAGAGAGACAGCTAGAGAGGGAACACAAGCAGAGGGAGTGGGAGAGGGAGAAGCAGGCTTCCCGCCGAGCAGGGAGCCCGACGCGGGGCTCGATCCCAGGACCCTGGGATCATGACCTGAGCCGAAGGCAGACGCTTAACGACTTGAGCCACCCAGGCGCCCCGAAGGTTGACATTTTTAACAATTAAACTGCTTGAACAGTTTACTTCTTGCTTGAACTGCCCCCTGGTTTCCCACTTCTCTAAATGAGAAGCTCTGAAGTGTCTTCTGAAATGCTCTGTGTTTGTCCTGCCATCATTCATGGGCCTTCGGCCTGGGACACACCAGCCTATTCCCTCCTCAGAGCAGTTGCCCTTCCTCTTTGCCCGGAGGTTCCTGAGGTCTCTGGTGCACATCCTTCAGGTGTCAGGTCAGATGTCTCCTCCTCTCCTCGTCTCTTGGCCCCAGCATGCTGCCTTTCAGCACACACTCTTTGGCTGTCCTGTGTACTTATTCACATGTGTACCGCGGATCCTCTGTAAGCATCTGCTCTCTCCTTCCACCTGTGTCTGGCATAAACTAGATGCTCAGGACACATCTGAAAGAACAAATCTTTGTAAAGAGTCTGCGTGTGTGTCTTCCACATCTCTGCCTTCAGTTTTTTGACATGGAGAGCAGCAGGTTGCCTACCTGTGAGCGTCTTCTGGTGCTGCTTGCCCCCTCCATCACATGGGGTCTGAAGGCTGGCTTCCTTTTGGTCCTCTTACTTTCACACACCCTGATGGGACACGTCTGCCTGGTTGCTCACTGCTCTCTGCGCCTGGTGTACAGTGGAGGCCTATCAAGCATTTGGAAGGGGTGGAAGGCCCGACTGATTTGGAGCCCTTCCTCGCTGTCTCAGCACTTGGTGAGTCTTCTCCTCAGAGCGTGGGGTCTTTACCATTTCTACTTGCTTAGGGCTTGGCATCACCTAGCTTTTATCCAGGTGCCTCGGGTCCACACTACAGGGATGTAGCTGAAACACGTCAGTGCAATGTCACAAGCTCACCCTCTGTGTGTCTGCCAATCTGGGCTTCCTGCACGACGGCCGGCCGGTGCCGGCCAAGGCTTGTGAGGATTTCGAGGAAGCTTGCGGAAGTCTGCTAACAGCATACAGCACACGCTCCAAACACCACCAATACCTTTCCCCCGGCGAAACTTCTGGAAGCCAGCCGAGGGGCGACGTCCCGAATGAGTGCACTAAAGCACAAGGCGGCAACACGCTCCACGGTCGCTCATCGGCGATCCGGAAACACTCGTTACACTGCTCATATGCCCGTTCTTTCATTCGACTGTATTTTGTTAGTTATTTTTACAAGACTTTAAGTCGTCTACACCGACTGCGGGGCTCGAACTCAAACCGGGAGGTCAGGAGTCGCGTGCTCTGCCAGCCAGCCAGCCCGGCACCTTTGTATTTTGTTTTTAAGTGACAGGCTCTCCCACTTACCATTTCCATACTTGTCTCAAGACCACCAACACACAAATACTTGATGAAACTTGTTTCTCTGTCTAGGACATTCCGCCACAGTCATGGCTCAGAAATTCTGGACTAAACTGCGAGCACAGATGGTAAATGAAGCAAGTCAGAGTTCCGTCGGGGTGGCGTGGGGTGGGGTGCCCCAATGCCTCCCGTGGGCGCTCTGAGCACCTTCTTGGGCCCAGGTGAGATACGTCCCGCAGCTCCCCGCCCCGGCCTCCCGCGCCCCTGCATCCCCGGCCCTCATGCCCCCGGGACCCCTGGCCTCCCGCGGTCCCGGCCTCCGCGCCCCCGACCCCCACGTCCCCAGCCTCCTGCGCCCAGCCCCCGCGTCCCAGCACCGCGGAGCTGACTTGGCCGTCGACGGTCTCCCGCGGACCTCCCGAAGGGGAAGCAGTTTCCTGCTCTGCGCAAGGCCGTGCGGATGCCCGCGCAGGCCACGAGCGCTCCTCCCACCCCGTGGCCCGAGCCGCGGCTCCTCGCGGCAGACGTCACGCGCCCCCCGCCCAGCCCGCGACGACCTCGACCCGCCGCCTGTCGCCCCGGAGCTCCGCGCCAGCCACGCTCTACCCCGGGTTTTCCAGGCCGCTGGAAGCCGCGCCTGCGCCGGGCGCCGCGGCCGGACGTGCGGGCGCTCGGCCGGCGTGCCTCGCCATTGGCCGGCCGCCGGTAGCCCCACTGCTGCGCGCCGCCCCCAT
>NC_058417.1:59417444-59572677 GCF_002201575.2 Neomonachus schauinslandi
GCGGCCTGGCCGGCGGGGCCGCCGACCCGCGCGAGCCGTGCGGCCCCGGCCCGGGCGCCCGCCCCGGCCTCGGTCCTGCCCGCGGGGAGGACACGCGTCCGACCCAGACCCGCAGCCCTGCCCGTGCCCGCGCTGTCCGCGGCCAGAACCTCGACCTGGACCCCGCAGCCGGGCCGGAGCCCGATCCACGGCCCGGGCGCTCCGGCCTCTCGTCCGCGTAGCCGGAGGCCCGGCAGCTGGGCACGTGGGCCGATGCACCCTCTGGGACCTCGCATGTGGTGTTCGTGAGGGCGTGGAGGTAGTACTGGGGACACACGGCGCGGTCTCGTGGGTGCAGCGGCCCCCCGCTGAAGCCTGTGTTTTCGTAACTTAAAATCCGAGTCTTGCAGTGACGGGCTGCTTGAGACTTCTTTTTTGTGCTTCAGGTTTTCAGTAGTGAAATCCTTCAAGTGCATGTTGTGAGCTGTAAGGGCCCCTTTGTCCCCATCGTGTTTTTAGTAACCCTAAAAATTGCGGACTCTGCAAGCATGATTCGTTTTTAAAGCCGCGCTGTGCACCGTAAAGTTGGGGGGAAGCTGGACACTCCTAACAGGACTTTGCTTTTCGGTCCGTCGATTATTTAGAAGCTGTTACGAGGTCACGTAGGCTGTTAGGTGAGCTTCACGGGGAGTTGTCAGCCTCCCTACGAAACGGTTTACTTGGTTCTCTGGTTTTATGAAGTTACCGTTTACTTCGAAAAACAAACTTGCTGCCTGGGAAATAGTAATTACTCCTCAGGGGCTCCTTTCTGGATCATTGCAAATAAAGCCTTTGTCCACAAACTGAAATTTTTTAACTGCTTTTAGTTGCTGGAAATGCTGATAAGAGCTGTTCCTTTTCTTGATTCCTTGATTTTTGTGCGTGTGTGCTGTCTCGTTGCTTCCATGGTCTGGGAGGTTGCACCAGCCGTTTCTGAGTCTTTGATGGGCGTGTTTCGGAGAAGGCTGTTCATGTGTGTGTACTGCAGACTGGGTAAACTCAGTGGTAGGGGCCTGTTCAGTCAAACAGTTCGTTGTTTACAAACAACTTGAGGTCACCGCAGAGGATTTTGTATCTTTATTCTGAGGGTTTTGAGGTTTTTAAGGAAAATTCTCTTATTGTCATCAGCCAGAACTGTTTATGTTGACATGCTAAACAGGGTAAGTTGACCTTTTGGTGAGGGAGCAGAAATCAGACTTTTTGAGGGGTACAGTGCCACCCAAAGAAGGGCTGCGTAGGAGAGGCGGTGCGGTGGAGGCAGAGCCTCTGACCTTCACCTCCAGCTTGTGCAGGGGCAAGAGTCTCTGGGGCCGCCAAGGCTTCCATGAGCCCTGCACTTCTTATGGGCCCAGGGATTTTTTTTTACAGAAGGGTTTTGACATTTTTACAGCGTGAAATAAGTAGGTAACTGGTAGGACTTTGTAGTGCGTCTCTTTTTGTAAGGCATCATTCCTACATGTTTGCAGAGTGGTAACATTATTGATGAAATAAACAGTGTAAAGACAGTTGGTACTAGCTCAATGTAGATAAATTGTTTTAAAAAATCTTTTTCTTGAAATTAAACGTTTTACAAGTTCTTTTTAAGTCAAAGTCAAGTTGTGTAAGTTTAGTATGTGTGCTGCCGAAGCGAGCACTCAAGTTGTGTAAGTTTAAAAGCATGTGAATTTAGAGCAGTTACGCAGATTTGTCCACTGAATTGAAAATCACTGTACAAGTTAAAAAAACACGACAATCCATGGTTGGTCTCTTATTTGAACGACAGTGATTTTAGTCCAATTCCAATTTTTGAGTGAATTTGTATTTTGTAGTTAGTGTTAAAATTTTACATACAGAGAACTTGGGAGAGTACGTAAGTAACTTAGGCTGAAAGTATGATTTGTCATTTTATTAAAATAGCAAATAATGTATTAATTTAGGGGGAATAGAGGAAGACGAGGTCCATGATCCTGTGTGTTGGCTGTTGTATTTTAAACAGTTTGGGTAGGATCTGTTACAAATGGTTTTTCCATGATGGTTGGTGAGCAAAACCGGGATCCTCAAGTGTGTGTGTGTGGGGGGGGGGGGGGTTGCTGAACATGCCCATGAGTGCCAGGGCATGTGGTTTTCCAGAAGACAGGTGATTTCCACAAATCCTTGATTTTCAGCCAAGTATGTGACGCTGTGTACAGATGCATAAACTTTTTCCTCTCCAGGAGCATCTAACTCACTGGAGGTGCAGGTGTTATTGGTCCTGGGGAGTTCTCTGGGGTGGGCTCAGTGGAAGAACCCTGGGCCACCCGTGTGTGTGTGTGGGGGGGGGTGCTCCTGGAAGTGAGCTGGTGGAGGTGGCTTTATCGGTGTCCCTGGACCAGTAACCTGGTGCTGAAGAACTTAGAATTTAGGCTGGAAGGGACCTTGGGCCTGGTTGTGGAGTGTGAGGTTTGCCTGGGCCTGTTGGAAGCATTTTCAGTATGGTCAGTACAGAATGAAGAATGTCCTCTTTGAGGACAGGGTTCTTACTTGTCTAGGGACCTGGTCTGGTGCCTGAGTGGGCAATAAAGTGTTTTAGGAAGATCTGCTAGGCAGGAATGTCTGGGTGTGTTGTTGCTCTTGCTGTTGCCATGGTAGCAAACTAAGTATAATTTATAAATAAAAATAAGCAACTCTTTAACAGTTGTTCAAGTACTTTGAAATGTCAAGTGAATTTGATATATTTTTGATCAGAAAGGTCCTAGAATACGTAATAGCCAAACATAAATAGAATAGGTTGAATTTGTTATTGCCCCAAACTATTTAACATATGAAACTACAATTGTGTTTATTTAGAAAAGTGACCCTGTTCCTATGCTAAATGAACTGCCAATCAGTTCGTGATACAGTGCTACTTTCTTGTATGGCATGTTTTAACTTGCAGATTAAGTTTGGTAATGTCACATTTGAAGACTTTCTCATTAAATCAGGGATAGCATCCTCAAAGGTTGGGACTGGAAAGAGGTGAGCAGAGAGTGGCTTCTGGAGCTTTCCAGGCAAAGATTCCAAGAAAAGAACTGAAGGAACTCACAATGACGTGGTTGTGCTTAGAAGTGGGGATGGGCCAGAACCGGGGTTCCCAGAGAATACCAGTAACAGAAAGAGGAGAATAAGCAGAGTGCCAGGTGAGGAGATGGCCTCAAGAAGTGACTCAGATGTCACCAATGTCATGTTCCACGGAGATCCATGGGCTTGGTGGTCAGGACCTCTTGGAGGATGAGGAAGGAGGCTGGGTGTGGGGCTCAAGAGTGAGGGGAAGTGAGGGTGTAAGAAGTTTGTGGGGCAGGGGGCTATTGTAAGGAGGGTGGAGGTAAGAGTAGGCTTAGGAGGAGTGGAGACCCTGTGGGTCACCAGGGCTAAGTGGGTGAAGGAAGCCCCGAGAGATGCAGCTGAGGCCTGGTTGGCCCACAGAGGAGACACAGACGAGGTGTGAAGAACAGGGTTCCTGGTAGGAGAAGATCCAGTGGGGCTGTCTTTGAAGACTAGAGCAGACCCACTAGTGTGGTCTGTTGTGTTTTCTTGTTCCAGGGCTGCGGGGTTGGCTGAGATGCCTTCATTTTATGACCTAAGACTGACCAACTTGTATACAAAGCTGAGAGCAGGGAACCAAGATGGCTGGACCCCGGGACCCAGGAGTGGGTGATGCGTAGTGGCATATACACAGCAGAGGGGCAGAGGTGCTTTGCACTTTCAGTGCTCAGCGTACAAATTAATTGCTCTTTAATGACCACTGTGTGCTTTTCTTTAGAAGCTATAATATGCTTTCATTATATTTTATCACTGATATTGGGAACATAGGGCAGCTATTTTTATGTAATTGTTAATTTACTAAGTTAAAAATAACCCAACAAACTGGGTTAATTTCTACTTCACCTAGTATGTAGTAATTCTTCCAGTCGTAAAACTCAGCTTATTTTATTTTATTTTTATTTGTTTTTTTAAAACTTAGTTTATTTTAATGTTTAATGAGTGGTTTGACACAGTTTAGATTTAAAATAACTTGAATTTATAACACATTTTGAGAAACAAGCCTATATGACAGGACCTGTAACCTGCAGTGGTCGTATGTGTCTGACTGCATCAGGAGATGGTGAGGATGGGCTCTGGAGCTGGACACTCTGGGGCTAGATTCCACCCCTGCCACTTAACCTGTCTGAATTTTCATGGTCTCTTGTGTAACATGGGATAACTGTCTGACGTTGCATGACACAATTAGCTCTATGTCTGTGTCCCTCCTCCATCAGGGGCTGCGTGTGTTTTGTCCATCACGGTGTCCTGGTGTGAAGGAGCCCGTGAGGACTTAATGTGCCAGAAATGTGACACGAGGGCAGCAATGTTCCTGAGGGCCAGCATTCTTCATCTTGCTCATAGCTCTATACACATGCACACATGCCTGCAGTAAATTGATCTAGGGCCTCTTGGAGTAGTGAGTGAAGTTTGAAGTTCCTTCAGCTGGGAGAGGTTGCCCCCTCCTTCCTAGCACCGAAGCATAAGAGCAGGCGGTGGGATGTGGTTGGTGTTATCCAGCAGGCTGGGCCAGGAGAGGTCCATTGGGGGTACCCTTCCTCTGGAAACTTCTATTCTGGTTCTGTTCTGAACCAAACTGTAAGCATCACCATAAAACTTTCCTGATTCAGGAGAAAAGGAAAAGTGCCTTTGCCTTGGGTACAAAGTCAGGGAAGGGAACTGATTAAAAGTTGTGTCCTGTTTGTGGTCTGATTTGAAGGATACTTGTTCATTAATGCCATTGGCTAAACTGTTATTTTGGAAATTAAGGATGGCTTCTCTCCTCAATTGAAGAACTTTGTAGTTTACAATGTACTGTTTTTCTTTTTTTAAAGATTTTATTTATTTATTTGACAGAGAGAGACACAGCGAGAGAGGGAACACAAGCAGGGCGAGTGGGAGAGGGAGAAGCAGGCTTCCCGCGGAGCAGGGAGCCCGATGCGGGGCTCGATCCCAGGACCCTGGGATCATGACCTGAGCCGAAGGCAGACGCTTAATGACTGAGACACCCAGGCGCCCCTGTTTTTCTTTTTAAAACTGCTTTTTTATTGAAGTGTAAGGAACCATATATACTTTTGAAACTTGGGCTATGGTTTCTTCCTGGGAGTCAGTACAGACCTGAAACTGGGCTCCTCTGCTGGCCTGTCATGTCACCTGAGTGCTTTCCAGGCTGATAGTGGTGCTCAGGACCCTTAGTAGTAGGTCATGGAGCCTGTTCTCAAGACTAGCAGGCCCCCCCGCCCCTTTTTGCTGTCAGGCTAAAGGAGGCAGAGATGTTCCCTCCTCATCATCTTGTGCTGTAACTCACCTTGCTCAAGTCTCTTTCTGCTGGTCTTCCAGGGTGTGGGGACTGGGTCCTGTATGTGTTTGTATCCCTCTGGAAATGGCACAGAGCTGTCATCACTTGGTTTATATCCAAAATATGTGTACCCACTGAGTGCTGATTTAGGATGTTACTGTTACGTGAACGTTCTCAAGGGCTGATCATCTATCTAGTGATGGGATTCCAGTCAGACTTGATTCCCCAATTACCAGTTCCTCCCATCTAGATCCACAGTTGCAGAAGCTCAGCAAAGCTTCATGCATAATTGGTGGAAATATTCCAGAAGATGAGGCTATTATAGTAACAACAGATTTTCCATTGTGAAAATGCAACAATTCTTGTTTTGCTGAGGAGAGAGAAAGGTGTTTTTGTTTTTTGTTTTTGTTTTTTTTAAATGAAGAAAAGATGGTTTCTAAAATAAGGACTCTCAATGAAAGCATCAACATCTTGGGTAGTATTCTTATCTGTTTAACTTAATTTCTGCATAGCTCATGTTTTCTTTTCTTTTTTTTTTTTTTTAAGATTTTATTTATTTGCGAGAGAGAGAATGAGAGACAGAGAGCATGAGAGGGAGGAGGGTCAGAGGGAGAAGCAGACTCCCTGCTGAGCAGAGAGCCTGATGTGGGACTCGATCCCGGGACTCCAGGATCATGACCTGAGCCGAAGGCAGTCGCTTAACCAACTGAGCCACCCAGGCGCCCCTCATGTTTTCTTTTATGTTTGGGTTTTGGAGCAGTTTACAGTATCTTAAATAACGATAATATAGTAAGTCAGCTTCCCACACTTCTGGTCCCAGTTTTTGATGAGGATTTTTTGAATATGCTAATGAAACAATACACCAGGGCTTAAGGCACACATCACCATTTCTGTGATTTGAAGCAGTTTGAGCACCACAACAAGGTGCTAACTGCTGTCATCCCAGGAAGTGCCCGCATGGGGAGATTAGGAAGCACTTTTTAGAAACCTGCCTTTCTTGGGGTGCCTGGGTGGCTCAGTCAGTTAAGTGTCCAACTCTTGATTTCAGTTTAGGTCATGATCTTGGGGTCATGAGATCTAGCCCCAGGTCAAGCTCTGTGGTCATCGTGGAGTCTGCTTGAGATTCTCTCTCTCCCTCTGTTCCTTCCCTCCCCCAACCCCTTGCGTGCGTACTTTCTCTCAAAGCAAGCTGCCTTTCCTATATGCATCAATTTCTAGAGTGTATGTGTGGTGCTCTGCTGAGAATTCCGTAGGGATTTTAGACATTATTTGGCTTTTTTTGTCATTTGGGACAGAATGTTTGTGTGTCTTACCCAGTGAAAGGTATCAGAAGTACAACAGTGGTTCTTACCAGGACCCCCTCCCCTCCCTGGGACATCTGGCAGTATCTGGAGACATGCTAGGTTGGCACAACTGAGAGTGGGGTGCTGTTTCTGGCATCTAGTGGGCCGGGCCAGGGACGTTGCTAAAAATATTATAATGCACAGGATAGTCCCTCCCCCCCAACAGATAATGATCCAACCCCAAATGTCAGTAGTGGGGAGGAAGACCCCCCCCACACACCCGGAGCATAGTCTTAGGGTAGTTGATAACAGCAGTTGGATATTATTCTTGGCGCTATTGTGAGTGAATCTTAGTAATTTTTTACAGATCATACCTATGTAAAACCTTGAAGCTAACCAAGCATCTGTTTCAAAATTCAGTGGCAGGCCCCTTTCTAAAATGAAGCCTGATGTGGAATCACTCCCTTTGCAGTTTTGGAAGGACACGCACAGAACACCTTCTATAAATCTTAGCTAGGTTATAAGATTGGTCTTAGTATTTTAAGGAGTAGCCCACTGTTCTCCCTCTTGGAATATGTACTCTCAGGCATATCTTATTGGTAAAATTATTCTGAAAACATTTACAGTTAATTGGGGAAAAGAGACATTGAATTGTTCTGGTGGGGTGTTCTTGGTTTTCCTGAAAAAATGAACTGATGATATGAGGGAGTATGACATTAGTGTCATACCAAAGACTACTGTCAGATGCCATTTTCTCATGGTATTTTGTTATAATAATTGGCAGCTTGAAATTCATCTTTTGACTTTTACCTGAACAGATGGGATACAAAAAAACCCTAAACAAATAAGTTGGACACTTACTGTTATATTTTTCTGGTCTTTTTCTGTATATAGTAGCATTTTGAGTGTGTAGGTGATGTTGAGTGTGTAGGTGGTGCAAAAATACTGCATTTTTGCCTGTGTCCTGTATTTTCTTTGCAAACATTTTTGCTACATAACTAATTGACTGTAAGGCAATTTTGCTGTAAAAGATAAAATTGTGAAAAATAAAAAGGACATTTATTAAAAAGGACTCAAAGAAACATGAAAAATGAATAACAAAATTAAAAAGACTTTATTGCTGAGAAGACTGGTTGAGTGTATCTCAGTGCCTGGTGTCCAGTAGGTGCTGGGTCAGTCTTAGGTCCTCTCTCTGTTCTGTGGAGGCAGCTTTCCAGGGTCTTCACTTAAGAGCCACAGCTCCGAGGTTGCTTGTTATTTCCTCTGTCTTTCCCAAACCTCTCCACCTAGGAAAGATTGAGGGTGAGGTAAGAATGAGTAATGCAGGCATTCATTAGTGAACAGTCTCATGGCAGTGCTTGGACAAGGGAGGTGAGAGCCTCTTCCCCATGTGATCAGGCTATTTAATCTCTCAGCCTCAGAGTCCTCTTCTGTAAACATGGATATTACTGAATCAACTTCATGGGTTTGTGGTGTGGATTGCCTTTGCCTGATACAGGAGAATTGGCTGAGTAAGCATTAATATTTCTTTAAAGAAAAAAATTTAAATTTCTTGTCGCGAGTATTTTGATTGGAGAGTTTAACCCATTTATGTTTAAAGTAATTACTGTAAGGGAAGACTTCTGCTCTTTTGCTGTTCTTTATGTCTTACAGCTTTGTTGTCCTTCATTTTCTTCCTAACTGCTTGATTCTATGTTTAGTTGATCTTCCTTCCTTCCTTCCTTCCTTTCTTTCTTTCTCTTTCTTTTTCTTTCTCTTTCTTTCTTCCTTTCTTTCTTTTTTTCCTTTCTATATCTTTCTTTCTTTCTTTCTTTCTGTAGTAAACTATTGTGATTTTCTCTGTGGTTATCATGGGGATTATATTTAACATCCTAAATTTATTTATTTATTTATTTTTAAGATTTTATTTAGTTATTTGACAGAGAGAGAGACAGCGAGAGAGGGAACATAAGCAGGGGGAGTGGGAGAGGGAGAAGCAAGCTTCCTGCCAAGCAGGGAGCCTGATGTGCGACTTGATCCCAGGACCCCGGGATCATGACCTGAGCCGAAGGCAGATGCTCAACAACTGAGCCACCCAGGTGCCCTAACATCCTAAATTTAAAGCCATCTATTTTGAAATGATATCAACCTCAAAAACTCTCCTCCTGTATATCTCCTTCCTCCTCCCTTTTATGTTGTCACAGATTATGTCTTTATACATTGTGTGCCAAATAACATATTTATAATTTTTTTATGCATTTGTATTTTGAATCCTATAAGAAATCAAAAGTGGAATTACAAACCAAAATGACAATAATATGAACTTTTATATTTTCTCATGTATTTACCTTCACTGGAGCTCTTTATTTCTTCATATGGTTTTGAGTAACTGTTTAGTGATCTTTTATTTCCACCTGAAGGACTCCCTTTAGCTTTTCTTGTAGGGCAGGTCTAGTGTTAATGAACTCCCTCAATTTTTTTTTTTTTTTTAATGAGGAATGTCTTAATTTCTCTCTCATTTTTGAAGGACAGGTTTGCCAGATATAATTCTCAGCTGACAGTTTTAATTTTTTAATTAATTAATTTTTTTTTTAGCACTTTAAATGTCATCTCACTGTCTTCCGGCCTTCATGGCTTCTGATGAGAAATCAGCCATTAACCTTATTGAGTCCTTGTATGTGACAGGTTACTTCTCTCTCGCTGCTTTCAAGATTCTCCCTTTGTCTTTTGGTGGTTAACTGTAATGTCTTGATATGGGTCCTTTGAGTTTATCCTACTTGGAGTTTATGGAGTTTCTTGGGTTTGTAGGTTTTTATGTCTTTCATCAGATTTGGGATGTTTTCGGCCTTTATTTTTTCAAATATTTTCCTTCTACCTCTTTTTCTTTTCTTCTTTTGGGACTCCCATAATATGTATGTTGGTCTACTTATTGATGTCCCATGAGTCCTTTAAGGCTCTTTTCACTCTTTTTTTTTCCCTTTCTGCTCCTCAGACTTGATAATTTCAATTATCCTATCTTTAAGTTTGTGGATTCTTTGTTCTGCCTTCTCAAACATGCTGCTGGACCACTGTGGTAAATTTTTCATTTCATTTACAGTACTTTTCAACTTCAAGATTGCTGTTCTGTCCCTTCTTATAATTTCTGGGTTTTTTTTTCCTTTGTATTCCTTTGTAATTTTCCTGACTTCCTTTAGTTCTTTGTGTTTTTGTTTAGTTATTTGAGCACATAACATGACATGGTTGTTTTTTTGAAACTTTTTTTTTTAGATTTTATTTTAGAGTAATCTCTACACCCAGTGTGGGGCTCTAATTTACAACCCTGAGATCAGGAGTCATGTGCTCTACCAACTGATTAAGCCAGGTGCCCGTGACATGGTTTTTTAAAGTCTTTGTCTAGCAGGGCCTGTCTCACCTTCTTCAGAGACGGTTTCTTTTCATTTATTTTGTTCTTTTGACTGAATCATGCTTTCCTGTTCTTTGTGTGCCTTTTGATTTTGTTGTCTTTGAAAACGGGACATTGGGCTATTACAACGTAATAACTCTGGAAATCAGATTCTCCTTCCCTAAGGTTTGTTGTTTTTTATTTGTTGAAGGCTGTAGGAGTTCTCTTTGCCTAGTGACTTGTCCAGACTGTTATTCCAAAGACTATTTTCCTTCACAGTGTAGTCCCTGAAGTCCTGTTTCATATCTTGTGTTTAACTGGTGTTTCGACAGAGATTTCCTGAACATAAGCAACTCTCCTATCTCCCATTCTTTGCATATTGGCTCTGTGCCTGGGCCCTCCTTCAGCTCTTGATCAGGCTTGCACTGTGCCTAGGGATCAGCCCAAGGTGAAAACCTGGGGTCTTCTCAGGTCTTGTATAAGCATGCATCTTGCCCTGGACACGTGTGCAGTATTCTGAACTTCCTGATATGACCTGCTACTTCTGAATGTCCTGATTTCCCCGAGAAACTCTCCCTAGCTTTTGCCTTAGCAGTGTATTATATGTTTAGACTAACCTTTTGCCACAGGTTCTGAGGTTGTTATTCAACTTGCAGTGTTTTCAAGCTTTTTCAGCCTGAGTTTTGAGTTAAATGAAACACCAGAGGAGTGCCTGTGTCATCCTTCAGGTAGTCTGTGGCAGGTTAGAATAGACATACACAGTAAACAGTGAACCAAGTCTGTTCTGTTCCCTAGAACCCGGAAAACAGCCCCATACTGGCAACCCTGGCTGTTACCACTTTAAGACTGTTTTTACTTTAAGACTATTACTTTAAGACCTTTTATGTTTTAAGGCCATTTGTGCTTCAAGATCAAGGCCTGCTGCTTCCCTGCCAGAGAGAGGCAGGGGCAGCAAAATCTAAAACCTGCCTGCCGTTCCGTGGTACCTCTTTCCTGATTCAGCACTTGGTGGTTGCAGACTTCTGACTGCCTTGCAGAGTTTTCACAAATTGGTTCTGACAGTTGCTGCATGTTTTCCAGTGTTTGTGTGTGTGTTTATGTGTGGGGTGAGGGTGAATGAGAACTTGGAGCTTCTTAATGAGCTGTTTTGCTGATGTCACTCCTGATGGTCAGTTTTTCTGAGTGAAAATTTTAATTCTTTTAATTCTCATTTTTTGTCATTTTGCACTGAGTGTGAAATAGTAGCAGTTCTTTTTCTTGGATTTAGTGATGTGACAACATTTTAATAAAATCAAATTTATTATTCCATTTTTAAAAAGTGAAATTTCTTAATTATCTCGAGTGCAAAATAACATGAAAGTCAGCCTGTCATTCTTAATAAGTCAATCTTGGCGGGGCGCCTGGGTGGCTCAGTTAGGGAAGCATCTGCCTTCGGCTCAGGTTATGATCTCAGGGTCCTGGGCTCGAGCCCCACATCAGGCTCCTTGCTCAGCAGAGTCTGCTTCTCCCTTTCCCTCTGACCCTCCTCCCCCCTTGTATGCTCTCACTCTCTTTCTCTGTGTCTCAATTAAGGTAAATAAAATCTTTAAAAAAATTAAGTCTATCTTGGCTATTAGTAATTTGAATCAGGAAATATGAAATTCTTCATTGGTCTTCTACTGTTTTTATGTTGATTTCATTTTCTTTAAAATCGCCCCTCCCAAGCCAAGACCATAATAGTGATTTTTGTTAAAGAAATGTTTCCAAATACCTGAGTCCTAGGAAGAACATTTTGCTTTAACATAAAGGAAGAAATAATTTTGCATTCAAGTTATTGTAATGTTTTAAAATGTTACCATGTATGTAGCACGCCAGTGGGGAGGGTAGAATTCTTACCTATGCTTGGTGATGAGGATGGGATAGCAGCTGCCCATGAGGGCACACTGGCTTTCCCAGCACCTGCTCTCAGTTGCTCTATGAATTCTGTTGAATTGACTTTTTTTTTTTTTTTTAAAGATTTTATTTATTTGAGAGAGAGAACGCCCAAGTGTGATTGGGGGGGGTGGGGTGCGGGGAAGAGCAGAGGGAAAGAGAGAATCCTGAGCAGACTCCGAGCTGAGCGTGGAGCCTGACACAGGGCTGGATCCCATGACCCTGAGACCATGACCTGAGCCGAAATCAAGAGTCAGCCGCTCACCTGACAGAGCCACCCAGGCGCCCCTCTGTTGAATTGATTCTTGTCCCTATTTTAGGAGAGAATTGAGGCTTGGAGAGAGTTAATCCAAAGGTGTATAGCTTAGAAATGCTAGATTCAAACCCACATCCAGTTTTTTTGCCATTGTTTTTAATCACTAAGCTCTGTTCAAAGCCAAAAAACAGCCATTAATTAGAAGATTGGAAAATCTACAAGACAAACTAAAATAGGTTTTTATTTTTATTTATTTATTTATTTTTAAAGATTTTATTTATTTATTTGAGAGAGAGAGAATGAGAGACAGAGAGCATGAGAGGGAGGAGGGTCAGAGGGAGAAGCAGACTCCCCGCCGAGCAGGGAACCCGATGCGGGACTCGATCCCGAGACTCCAGGATCATGACCTGAGCCGAAGGCAGTCGCTTAACCAACTGAGCCACCCAGGCGCCCTAAAATAGATTTTTAAATTGCACTAATTTATCTAATGTTTTTTTGGCATTTAGATTATGTAAACTACACTATGCCCAAGGAAATACCATATAGCCATTAAAGTGTATTTATCCACATAGAAAGAAGTTCCCATATTTAGCCAGAAAAGTTCAAGAACAGTATGTGTGGAGTAATTGCATTGGTGGAATTGTATGTAAGTGTTTGTGTGTGGTATACCCAATGCATATCTGGATTTAAAACGCCGTTAAGGGGTGCCTGGGTGGCTCAGTCGGTTAAGCATCTGCCTTCGGCTCAGGTCATGATCCCAGGGTCCCAGGATTGAGCCCACATTGGGGCTCCCTGCTCCGCGGGGAGTCTGCTTCTCCCTCTGCCCCTCCCCCTGCTCATACTCTTTCTCTCTCTCTCAAATAAATAAATAAATCTTTTTAAAAAAATTTTAAAAAGATTTTATTTGTTTATTTGACAGGGAGAGAACAAGCAGGGGCAGTGTCCTGGGATTGAGCCCCACATCAGGCTCCCTGCTCAGCGGAGGAGTCTGCTTCTCCCCGTCCCCCTGCTCATGCTCTCTCTCTCACTCACTCTCTTTCAAATAAATACATAAAATCTTTAAAAAATAAAAATCAGTTTTCAAAAATCTGAGGTTTGCCCTTCTGCTCTAAAGGAGGAATAAGAAGTAATGTGGAATCAGTTATTGGTGTAAATGCTACATGGCCCCCACATGTTGAGGTTTCTGTGTTTTGTTTGAGTTGCTGTCATAGGGCAGTATAATAGGAATTTTAGTCCTTCTCTGGCTTTCTGATTAGCAAAGAAAATCAGATTCATGAAAAGTAAGTTGTTGAGGGGCGCCTGGGTGGCTCAGCCATGTCTGCCTTCAGCTCAGGTCATGATCCCAGGGTCCTGGGATCGAGCCCTGTACCGGGGTCCGTGCTCGGCAGGAGGCCTGCTTCTCCCTTTCCCACTCCCCCCTGCTTGTGTTCCCTCTCTTGCTGTCTCTCTCTCTGTGTGTCAAAAAATAAAAATAAAATCTTAAAAAAATAAGTTGAGTTATTGGGGCTTGTGCTAAAGATTTTCTTTTCTTTTTTTTTTTAAGATTTTATTTATTTATTTGACAGAGAGAGACACAGCGAGAGAGGGAACACAAGCAGGGGGAGTGGGAGAGGGAGAAGCAGGCTTCCCGCGGAGCAGGGAGCCCAATGCGGGGCTCGATCCCAGGACCCTGGGTTCATGACCTGAGCCGAAGGCAGACACTTAACGACTGAGCCACCCAGGCGCCCCTTTTTTTTTTTCCTCTAAGATTTTATTTATTTGACAGAGAGATAGCGAGAGCAGGAACACAAGCAGGGGGAGTGGGAGAGGGAGAAGCCGGCTTCCCACCAAGCAGGGAGCCCGATGGGGGCTCGATCCCAGGACCCTGGGATCATGACCTGAGCCGAAGGCAGATGCTTAACGGCTGAGCCACCCAGGCACCCCCTGCTAAAGATTTTATCTATGGACACAAAGAAAGCTTTTCTTTTTCATTTTTGAAAAAAAAAGAGGGGTTGCTTCTCCTAATAATGTGCCAGACCTTCCTGTCTGTTGTTGGCATCTATGCTTTGGACAGTTGAGTCACTCTTCTCCTACCCTGTTGTAATGTGTCTTTTTTTTTTTGGATGTCTGGGCACCTGTCCTTGCTCTGGTTGGGGTGAGCCCAGGGGTCTTGGGTGGTGATTGAGGCAGCGCAGGGGCTGCAGGGCACTTCTCTTGTTTAAAGGTAAATACTTTAAACTATAGTACAAACATTGTTTCTTTCTGATCTCAGATCTCTCCTTCACAGTGAGCTAGAGTCCATGAGGAAACTCTGCTTTTTTTGAGTGGAGTGCATAGTGGTTGAGCTCCTTCATGCAGAGCTATGACGTGAGGGCCAAGGAGACATGGCTCTGCCTTGGCAGAGGCAGAAATGTTGTTGTAGTCACTGTGAGGGTCAGGGAAAGGCAGGGGCAGGGAGGCCCGGGGCAGTTGGCATAAGACAGTGTAGAAAGCTGTGTATGTCGACAGATGGGCCGGGGGCCTGGGGCTGGGTAGCACCTTGCCTGTCTGGGAGTTTGTCCTTCACCATCCAGGGACCTCTGGTGGTGAGCAGAAGGGTGATCCCATGACCACATAGTGGGCCTGTGCCTGAGGAGAGGGGGGCTGGAGATGGATGGCAGAGCCAGGCCTGAGTCTGGCCACTGGTGACCAGACACAAGCTAGCAGGGGTTTAAACAGGAGGCTGGTCTGCAGAACCTTGGGCAGACCATGGGACAGAGATCTTTTGGGATCTAGAAGGGTGACCCAGTGCTTATCACTCAGTTTCTGGCATCCACCACAAAGGCTGGGCATTGCTGCCCCTCCACACGGATCCTGTTTCTGCAGAGAAACATGCACATTCTTGCCTTCAGATCAGGTTTTGCAGCCAAACAAATAACACCAAAACCAGGCTTTGGGGATTTCAGAATTGTAGATGAGTGATTGTGAACCTATAGAGTGTATTTCTCTTTTGTTCTAAAAATGCAAACTCACTGTGGCTCTTGTCTTCATGGTTTCTGATGGCCAGCAGAACCCTAGCCATCACCTCTGCATTCCAGTCAGCAGGATGGGCACTTCCCAAAGTCCCAGGTACTTCTGTGCATTTTCTTGCCTCATGCTGGGATTTATGGCTGTACTTGGCTACCTGGGAGTAGGGAAGTAGGCACCCATAGGTGCTCTTGCAATGAGGGAGGAGCAGGAATGTTGGGCAGCTTGCAGAGGTGAGGGAATTGTGGGTGCCAGGCATGCTTCTGGGCTCCAGTTGATGGAACGTTGATGCTGCTTGATGGAGTCTGAACACAGGAGGCAGAGCAAGTGCTAAGCCCTACTGGGGAGTATAACACAGAGTCTCCTGGCTGGCTTCTGTGCATTTGGGCATTAATATTCTAATCCCGTGGGTTGTTTTTGTTTGTTTGTTTTTTTGTTTTTTTCTGGTTTTGCCCTTCATTTTTTACTGCACCTCCTTCATTCTGTGTGTTTCTTGTCTTGGGCCCTTTTTGGTCTGTGGAGTGCTAGAATCCAAGCTGGGTGAAGTAGAAGCTCCACCATGGAGATGTATGTGCTGAGGTGGTCTGAGGTGCTTCTCAAGGACTGTGATGTCTCTCTTCCGCTCTGTGGTATTTCTCAGTGGTGCTATCCTTAGTCTCCACAGACATGAATTATGAGTTCACTCCTGGCTGGAGGGAGAGGAACCGAGGGAGGGGAAGGACCTATGCTTGTGTTCTTCAGAGTCACCTGCTTGATAGTGTGAGAAGACGTGGAAGCACACCGCTTGGTTCTGCGTGGGCCTTGAGCCACAGTGGACGGGGTGCCGAGACCAGCAGCCTCATCAGGACACGTGGGTGTGGAGTGGCACCAGGTCTTTGTCAGAGGGCAGTGTGTGCCCCGTGAGGAGGTCCTGGGAGTAAACCCACACCTCATAGCCCCCCTAACCCATGGGAAGTGGTTGGATTTCGTTTGGACCTGTTAAATTGGAGGTGATGAGAAAAATCCCTCAGGGTTGTACTAAGGCACAGATTACTTTGGTTTTTGCAATTTTGACATCAGCTGTGAAAGTACATCATTTTATGTGGTAAACCCAGTAAGGAACAAGTAGGATGTGCTCTCAGACTTGTGGGGCCTGTTGTCAAAGTGTCCCTCCCCAAATTCAGGATTCTTATCCCTTCATGCCCCATTATCTCTTTGCTCCCTCCCTCTAGGAAGCATGGAAGGTACAGGATTGTGTCTGTCTCACACCCCCTTGCTGACTTCATTACCGTCATCATGGTGACATGTTGGCCCTGCTTCTTGGTGGTAGAATTAAAAATATCCATGCTTGACCTCCCTCCCCCTTCAGAGACTGGTTAACTAGGGAAGTGGGGGCCATGGGGTGTGTGTGTGTATTTTGAAAAAACTCTCCAGCAGCTTCTGGCAGGCACTCAAGGTTAGAAAGCACCGTTTGGGAGAAAGAATTTAAAACTTAGCAGTTGGTTGCAGGTTTTTTTGTGCTGGAGTGCATCAAGCTAATCTGGCACTTGGTTGAGGGCCAGCCACCAGCCTACTGATTGGGACTGTGGGCTAGAGTTTTGGGTATCCATTTAGGAGAGTAAGGTCCAAGGAATTCAAATACTTGTTGAATTGAATTGGTACGATGCTGGTGGTCTTTAAAATGTTCAAGTAAAGTTTATTTTAAAATATTAAAAAGTTCTAAGTAATATAAAATAATGCTTGTGATAGAACATTTTGAACTGTAAAAATGGTTAAGAAAAATCACCTATAATCCCACCACCCAGAGTAGCCATTGTTAATACAAAATATATGCATTACTCTATGAATAGTTTTGAATTTTTTATTTTTTGAATTTGCTTTTAAATGGTAGCTTTAAATCCTGTTATAGGTAGGATTTTTGTCTCCTTTTTACTCAACGTGATTTTCCTATGGTGTTAACTCTTTAAACATCCATTGTAATTGGCTGCAAGAGCTTCTGTATATATATATATATATATTTTTAAAGATTTTATTTATCCATTTGAGAGAGACAATGAGATAGAGCATGAGAGGGGGGAGGGTCAGAGGGAGAAGCAGACTCCCTGCCGAGCAGGGAGCCCGATGCGGGACTCGATCCCAGGACTCCAGGATCATGACCTGAGCCGAAGGCAGTCGCCTAACCAACTGAGCCACCCAGGCGCCCCAAGAGCTTCTGTATATTTGACACGTATGATTTACTTTACCATCCTCCATTATTCAGCATTTAGATTAATTATTTTTGCTATTGCAAACAATATTGCAATTGAATTTTAAAGTATTAGATTCTTGGTAATGATGTTCCTGTGTTGAATGCATATTTCCATTTTAAGTGTTCCCTGCTTTCTTTTTATTAAAAATATTAAACATGTAGTACCATTAAGTTCATTTTGCAAAAGGAAAGATCACCCCGAGTCTGCCATTCCCACACTCATCTTCATTATCTGGAATCCTTTTGTTGTCCATTCTCTGCATGTGGATGCAGTGCATGGGATGGGTGAAAGGTGGCAAGCTGTTCTGGACTGCTGCGTGGGGGCTCCTCTATGTAGCATGTTGGGGTATAAAATGAAAAAAGTGTTCTGCACCATGTTTTATATGGAATAAAAACCCCACCAAATTTAGGGTATTTCTTCAGCCAGGCCCTCCTGAGCCAGGCTCTGCCATGGACACAGTGAGGATGGGCTCCCAGCCCAGCAGTCAAGATGAGTCCTGGAGAGTCTTCATGTTCTCTATTTCTTGGTTTATTTTCTGGCGGAGAGAGAAAACACTTGGGAATTTTTTTAAACTAGGAGGCAGTAAGGTTTCTTTTTGAAGTGGAAAACTTGACATGGGGATAGGAGGAAGAAATGGAGGAGGACTGAGGCTTTTACAGCTATGAAGCTGACTTTTGAATCAAATATCTGTATTTAAATTTGGCTTATTTGAAGTTACTGGTATTTTAAATTTGCAGCTACAGCTTGAATGCTGAATTTTATTTATTTAAAAAAGATTTTATTTTTAATTTTTATTAAAAAATTTTATTTTTTATTTTTAAGTAATCTCTATGCCCAGCGTGGGGCTTGAACTCACAACCTTGAGATCAGAAGTTGCATGCTCTACTGACAGAGCCAGCCAGGTGCCCCTAAATGCTGAATTTTATTTATTTGTATTTGTATTTCTACTTATTTTTCTTTTAAAGGAGGGGGGGAGTGCGCTGAAGAGAGAGAGGGAATGCGTGCATGCACTAGGGGAGGAGCAGAGGGAGAGAGAACCTTAAGCAGGCTCCACACCCAGTGTGGTGCCCACCCGGGGCTCGATCCCAGGACCCTGAGGTCATGACCTGAGCCAAAATCAAGAGTTGGACCCTTAACCGACTGGGCTACCCAGGTGCTCCAAGTGCTAAATTTTAAAACTTAAAGTTATGTTGAGATGAACTGCAAAGAATAATGTGTTAAACATTTCTTTTTGCTTATATGTAGAAGCGAAGAAAAGACATTAAAATTTCAGTAAAATTAAGTTATTAATTGTGCACCTAGTGACATTTGCTTCATTGTGTGTGTCATTTGTCATAGTAAGCAGAGGTTTAGAGAAGGAGCAGCACAGATCTCATTGAGTACACCTATAAACACTACTTTTTGAAATCTCATTCCTAGCAGCGTTCTTTCTTTTGGTTGTACCTTCTTTTTAACATAGTCATGGACTGCTAAAAGCTAACTACTTCAGAGTGAGACATTTTAAAAGTTATTAATAATATTAGATACAGTCCTTCCTCTTCCCTTCCCCCTCTCAGAGAAGAATTTGAAAAAATGAGTGGAAAGGTGAGACTATAGAAGAAAGTGCTTGACAGAATCCCCTTCTGGGCCAAACCTCCAAATGTTTTATACTGTATAATTGTAGAGTATGAGTAAAGTTTATCAGTTTCAAATGTAAGAGAAACTAATGTTCATTGTAGGGGCGCCTGGGTGGCTCAGATGGTTAAGCGTCTGCCTTCGGCTCAGGTCATGATCCCAGGGCCCTGGGATCGAGCCCCGCATCAGGCTCCCTGCTCGGCGGGGAGCCTGCTTCTCCCTCTCCCTCTGCCTCTCTCCCTGCTCATGCTCTCTCCCTCTCTCTCTCTCTCTCTCTCTCTGTATCTCTGTGTCTCAAATGAATAAAAAAAAAAAAAAATCTTTAATGTTCATTGTAGAAGATGTACAAGGGGCAGAAGAAAAAACTATATATGTACTTTCTAAAACAACATTTTACAAGTATTTTTTCCGTATTTTATTAAAATTTATTTTAAAATAATTTCAAACTTACACAAAATTTCAAGAACAATATAGAGATTTCCTGTATACCCTTCATCTGTACAGACCAGTTTTTAATACTACGTTTTTCTGAACCGTTTGAGAGTAGGTAGTCTACATTAGGCACTTTTACTATCCTTAATAATACTGAGTGTATTTTCTAAACAAAGAATATTCTCTTATGTAACTACAGTCCAGTTACAAAATTCAGGAAAAATGATACTGATATGACATTTGTATTTAATCCACACTCCATGTCCACCGTTTTCATTTGCCCCAGTACTGCCCCTCCTGGTCCCGAGGCCCTCCATGACAAGACACGGTCTGCCGTCACACTCCTTAATCCTTGGGCTCCTTAGACCTCTTAATCAGCTTTTATTTGTCTCTGATGACATTGATAGTTTTGAGGGGTACAGGAGTTGTTTTGGAGACTCTGCTTCCATTTGGGTTTGTGTGAGGTTTCTCTGATCTCTTGACGACAGTGTGGCCTGTGCAGGCCCTTCTCAGGGCCTCAAGTCCCCAGGGGCATGCAGCCCTCAATGTGGTGTTAGTCTGGCTGGCCAGTCAGGGAGCTGCCGTTCCACCGTGTGATTCCACTTACCCTGCAGCTGCTCGGCTCTCCCTGCCTGTCCTAGCCAGGCCAGCTGCCATCGTGTGGAGACGTGGTTGCCATGAGATAATGTTTCCCTAAGAGTTGTGGGTCCAGAAGGTTCACAGCATCCTGACTAGGCCAAAGGCACAAGGTGTTGGTCCTGAACAGTCTTTTGTATGAATAACCCACCATGATATTACTGATTTGACAGGGCGTGGGTCACGTGCCCAGGCTCTAAGGCCAGCGGTCTGCAGGACAGAGCATTTGCACCCCTTTGCTTCAGATGTGGGAGGTGGGCCCTGACACTACTTATCCTGGGGTATTCCCTCAAATAGAAAAGATGTTTGGATGGTGGGTAGCCCAGGTGACAGGTGTTTACCATATGGAAGCATGAGTGAAGACTCTCTAGAATCTGTTCAGGAACACTAAAGGTGGCACACAGCAGGGAAGGTTGCATCTTGGACCATGACCAACGAAATAATGTTATCTAGTGAATGGTAAAACACGGAACTGAAAGCTGTTGCCTTTTGGAATGGGCTAGACCCTTTGAAATGGTTTTGAGAATTGGAAGTAAGAGATTTCAGTGTGATTGTTTTAAGCTCTGTGTCTTCTCTCCATTCCTTCCTCCTGTTCATGTTGTTCTGTTGCAGGTATGTGTCCCTCTGCAGCTAATTGAGTTGAAGCCTTCTCGCCCTCGCCAGCTTGTCCATACCAGAGGAGTATGGTTATTCCTCTGAGTCCCGTGCCTCTCCCCTGGGGGTGTTCTCCAGGCCCAGACCCTCCCCAAGGACCTTAGCTGACTGCATCCGCTCCTCCCTCCTGTGTGCGCAGCAGTGCTGTGAGGGCTGCCTCCTCTCAATTGGCATAATCTTTCCTTTGTTTCTTCATGGCACCATGGCAGGGAGGGAATCCACATTTTCACAAATAATTATCAAGTTGGCACTTCACTCTGTCTTATATTCTCTTGTTTATGCTCACTAACAAGAGTGACGGCAGAAGGCACATAGCAGTAGAGAAGCAGTGAGTGGCTTTGCTGGCACTTGGCACCTGGGTTTGCTGAGTGGAAAAGCATTCTGATTGTTAATACTGTGTTGGCTGGAGTACAGTGGCCCCCTGGGATCGTCCGAGGTGGCGGGTGGCACACTGGCGTGCCCGTGCAGCTCTGCAGCACCTCTGGCTTCGCTCTCAGCGAAGGTGTGCGGCCAGCCAGCCTGTGGTAGGGAGAGGGCTAGGCGTGTTCTGAAGAGATTGTCAAAGAAAGTACTCCTGAAATAAGCAACTTTATAGAGTTAGGATTTTAAAAAATAGTTGCGGATTCTAAATATCTAACAGTTAAAAATTTTTGTTTATTAAATTAAATCTAGGGGCGCCTGGGTGGCTCAGTTGGTTAAGCATCTTCCTTTGGTTCAGGTCATGATCCTGGAGTCGGGTCCCGCTTTGGGCTTCCCCCCTTGTGGGGAGTCTGCTTCTCCCTCTGCCCCAACTCGTGCTCTCTCTCTCTCTCAAATAAATAAATAAAATCTTTTTTAAAAAATTAAATCTGTATGTTACAACTTGACAATTTGTGTGACAACCGGATGTGGCACTCGAAGGAAAACTTCTGATAAATGTCTGAAAAGGGCCTTACTGTGCTTAGCGTACTGTCTAAACTGCATTGTATCTTTAAAGCTCATGTTGGCTTGCCAGAGATTAGAAGGGAGAAAAAGAGAAAAGGAGCCTGCAGGCGGGGGAGGTAAGGGGGCAGAGTGTGGCCAGAGCTGCATGGCCAGGAGTTGGTCTCCCATTGTGCGGGTTGTGCTTGCTGTGTTGTTCGTGTTTTTTTCTGTTTACTCCTTTTAAAACTGTCTCTGGCTACTCTTAAGGTTATTTACCTTAGGAAGGAGATGTGAATGAAGTCAGTTAAACTTCTTGAGTGGATTTAAAGACATAATGTTGCCAGTGTGGACGCACACCCCCATCATAAGTCAGAGGTCACTTCCCATGTGGGGGTTTCTAAACCTATTTCCTCCTTCAACTATTTGGAAATGCCAGCTAAATGAAGCTGGATATGCTATTAGAATAATATTTTGAAATGTCTTTTTTGTTGTTCTGGTAATAGACTTTAGAGCAGTTTTAAGTTCATAGCAAAATTGAGCAGGAGAGAACAGAGATTTCCCATGCACCCCCTCTCCACACACACAGCCTCCCCCGCTATCAGCATCCTCATCAAAGCAGTGTATTTGTTGCAGGTCATCATCACCCAGAGTCCATAGGGTACATTATGGCTCGCTCTCACTGCTGTGTGTTCTACAGGTTTGCACAAATGTATAATGACACTTGTCCACCATTGTAGTCTCATACAGAGCAGTTTCACTGTCCTAAAATTCCTCTGTGCTCTGTTCATCTTTTCCCATTTCCACTTCTATCCTTGGTACCAGCTGATCTTCTTACTGCCTCCACAGTTCTGCCATTTCCAGAATGTCATCGAGTTGGAATCATACACTATATAGCCTTTTTCAGATTGGCTTCTTTCTCTTGGGTAATATGCATTTACGTTTCCTCCACGTCTTTTCATGGTTTGAAAGCTCACTTTTTTTTTTTTAGTGCTGGATAATACTTGATTGTCTGAATGTCCCACAGTTTATTTATCCATTCACCTACTGAAGGACATCTTGGTTACTTCCAAGTTTTGGCAGTTATGAATAAAGCTGCTATAAACATCCATGTGCAGGTTTTTGTATAGACACATTTTCAGCTCCTTTGGGTAAGTACCAAAGAGCACCGTTGCTGGATCATATGGTAAGAGTATATTTAGTTTTGTAAGAAACTGACAGACTGTCTTCCAAAGTGGCTGGACTGTTTTTGCATTCCCACCAGCAGTGATAAGTTTCTGTGGCTCTGCATCTTTGCCAGCATTTGGTGTTGTCAATGTTCGAGCTTTTAGTCACTCTAATAGGTGTGTGGTGGTTTTTCATTGTTGTTTTTTTTTTTTTCTTTAAATCAAATTCATTGGGGCATAACTTGTGTACAATAAAATACACCAATAATGTACAATTCAATGAGTTTTGACATATGATATACCTGTATAACCACCACTGTGATCAAAATGTAGAACATTTCCATTACCTAAAAAAGTTTTTTTTGTCTCCTTACAACCTTTAGCCCCAGGCAGTCACTGATCTGCTTCTGTTACTATAGATTAATTTTGCTTGTTTTAGAATTTCACATAAGTGGAATCAGAATATATAGTATTTTGTGTCTGACTTCTTTCACTCAGCATGATATTTTTGAGATTCACCCATTTTGTTGTATATATTTCAGTTTTGATTTGCCTTTCCTTGATGACATATGATGTGAAGCATCTTTTCATATATTTGTTTGCCATCTGTGTATTTTCATTGGCGAGGTGTCTGTTCAGATCTTTTGCTCATTTTTAAATTGAGTTGTTTTCTTGTTGAGTTTTAAGGGTTCTTTGTATGTTTTAGGTAACAGCCCTTTATGAGCTGTGTCTTTTGCAAGTATTTCCTCTAGTTTGGCTTCCCTTCCCATTCTCTTGATAAAATGTCTTAAAAAAAAAAAAAAAAGAAAGAAAGAAACAATACCTATGAGTTGCTTACTATGTTCCAGACACAATTGTAAGTGCTCTTTACAAATTTTTTTAAAATTTGCAGTAAAATACACATTACATAAAATTTACTGTCTTGTGGTGCCTGGGTGGCTTATTTAAGTGTCCAACTCTTGATCTCAGCTCAGGTCTCGATCTTGGGGTCGTGAGTTCAAGCCCCATGTTGGTTTCGGCACTAGGCGTGGAGCCTAATTAAAAAAAAAAAGCATCGTAACCACTTTCCAGTTGTGCAGCTCAGTGGCATTAAGCGCTTTCTCATTGTTGTGTAACTGTCATCACTATCCGTCTCCAAACTCCTATCTTGTAAAACTGAAACTCTGTCCCTATTAAACAATAATGCCCATTCCCCTTCTTCCGCCCCCCCTCTCCCAGCCCCATCAAACTACTTTTGTCTGTATGAATTTGACTGCTGTAGGGACCTCATATGAAATCATACAGTATTCGTCCTTTCGTATCTGGCTTATTTTACATAGCATAATGTCCTGAAGATGCATCTGTGTTGTAGCATGTGTCAGGATTTCCTGATGAAATGTCTTTTTTTTTTTTTTTTAAGATTTTATTTATTTGTCAGAGAGCACACAAGCAGGGAGAAGCAGGCCCCCTGCTGAGCAGGGAGCCCGATTGCAGGGCTGGATCCCAAGACCCTGGGATCATGATGAGCCAAAGGCAGACACTTAACCAACTGAGCCACCCAGGTGTCCCGAAATGTCTTTTTTAAAAAAGAGAGGCTGATCAGGGTGCCTGGGTGGCTCAGTTGGTTAAGCGACTGCCTTTGGCTCAGGTCATGATCCTGGAGTCCCTGGATCGAGTCCCGCATCGGGCTCCCTGCTTGGCAGGGAGTCTGCTTCTCCCTCTGACCCTCCCTCCTCTCATGTGCTCTCTCTATCTCATTCTCTCTCTCAAATAAATAAATAAAATCTTTAAAAATAAATAAATAAAAATAAAAAAGAGAGGCTGATCAAATTATTGAGGGCCAAACGTGACCCAAAAGCGGGATTCTAGTTGCCAGTGAGGCAGTAGGTGAAAAAGAGCTTGTTGCATATAGACAACCCCTTCTTAAAGAGGGCTTCGTGGGCGCTTCTCTGGGGGTTCCATGTTGGGGAGGTAGAGAAATGGTTGAGCAGAGAGGCAGGCACCATTTGTCTGCTTGCAGCCCAGGGCTTGCTTATTTACTTGTTTATTTGAATAGTTTAATAGTTCTGGGGTCTACTTTTGAGAGCTGTCATTAGAAACCAGAGCAGTGGTAATGCCATAGGAAGGAGGGAATCTTGCTGTTTTTAGTTTCCACTCTTTGGTAGCTTTTAAATTTTATGTATGTGAATTCATTGCCTATTAATGACAACAAAAATACCAATTGATATTCTGCTCTGGACAATAGCTTAGTGGAGTTATTCTTTTTGAACCAAGCCATCTGATTTCCCCTTAAACAAATTGGAATATTTCTGGAGAAGTTTTTAGGAAAATGGCACAATGCCTAGCCAACAGGCAGTATATATATACAGCTCCCACCCTCAACCCATGGAGCCAGAGGTGTTTTGGAATCAGAGTAGTTTGAATCTTAGAAAAGTAGTACAATGTGTGTACTGTATATTATTTCATACTCCCAGCACCCTGTAATTCAACACATTAGAATTTCTGTCATGAAATACATGAATATTCTAAGCAGGATAATTAAAGGCTATAATTAGCTCCTTCTCAGTTTGGGTCAGAATTGGCTACCAGACAATTTCAGGTCAGGGTTTTTGGAGCTGTTTGTCTCTTGGAATTTGTGAACAAGGGATTGTGGACTTCTATAGGGTGTAGGGCTGCTTGACGGCAAGTCATTGTAGTAGGGTTATGAGGAGCAAGATGCTGACAGGTGGCTGTCCTCATTCAGTAGCTTTAAAGCCTCCAGCTCTAAGTCTGCAGTCCTATTTCTGTCTATTTCAGGTGCCCTCCTTTCTTCCTCTGAGTCGGTGTGGTCCCTCCAGGGTGGTGGACTCACCCTGTCCTTGGTCTTTTCTGCTTCTCTGCATTGGTGGAATTATGTCTCTGTCTCAGTCATTTCACTTGGACATTTCTCACACCTGTCTCTTACCCTTCCTTCTTCTACATAGCTCTTGCCTTAGTAATTTCTCACCTGGACCTTGAGAGTAATTTCTTGATTGCCCCCTTCCATAACATAATTGTTGTTGTTTTAGTGCAGTGCACACACAAAAAATTGCACAGGTCCTAAGTGTAAAGCTTAATGACAACCCGCCATGTAATCTGCCCCCAGTTAAGAAACATTGCATGCATCATCAGCATCCCACAGGGGCCCCTCCCAACCACAGAACCATTGTCCTGAATTCTGAACTAGAGATTGTTTTGTTTGCTTTTGAACTTTGTATACCTGGAATACATGGACTTCAGAGAGTACCGTTGGCTTTTCACTGAATAAAATGGTTGTGAGATTAGCCCATATATTTGTACTTAGCTGTCAATCACTCATTCTCATTGCTGTAAAGTACTCAGTAATGTGAACATACCACAATTTGATGTTCTGGTATAGTTGGACAGTGAGGTCGTTTTATTTTGGTCTCTTATAATGGACAGTGCTGCCGTGAGTATTTTCTAGATATTTTTTAAGTTGGAAGACTTTTTGTAATTGAAAATTGGTGATTCCTGTAGCTGTGTTTTGATGAGCACGCACATTTCTGTTGGGTGTGCTTCTTGGCTCCGTGGCTGTGCTGGCTCACAGGATGTGCATATGTTCAGCTTTCGTAGGTGCAACCACTTTGGAAAATGCTTTTTTTAAACAGTTTACACCCCGTTGACACCGTGTAAGGGAGCATTCAGGTGGCTTCACAGCTTCATCAGCGCTGGCATTCTTTTTCATTTTAGGTTTTCTACTGGGTGTGTAGTGGTGTTGTTTTGTGGTTGTAATTTGCATTTCTCCTGATGACGAATGATATTGAGGATCATTTCATGTGCTTATTGGCCATTCAACGTAGTATTTTCAGAATGCTTTCCTGCAGGTTCCGCGGATGTACATCTCTTGTGTGCAGCTCACCTGACAAGTGAGAAGTGTGTGTGCATGGGCTCACCATCAGAACACCTCAGTGTGGTGGAGGGTGGCCCCATGTCAGAGCTGCCTGTTCAGAAAGCAGACCTTGCCATTCCCTTCCGGGTTATGTTTTTCTGTTCCTATAAAGTGGGAATTAATCTTTTAATAAAGTGCCCAAAGGATGAAATGCCTTACCCCAATGTCAAACATATGTAAAAACACACCATTTGATGAGGAACTCAATACAGTGGTCTCTCCTGTGACTGTAATTGGCAGCCTTATTAATGATCTAGAAAATACAATCCTAGGGTGGGGAAGATGGTTGAAGGTGGTCAAAGGGTACGGACTTCCAGTTATAAGATAAATAAGTCCTGAAGACATAATGTACAGCATAGTATCCATAGTTAACAATATTCAGTTGTATATTTGAAAGTTGCTAGGTGAGTTGATCTTAAAAGTTCTCACCACATGCAAACAAAATCGTAACTGTGAAGTTATAGATGTTAACTAACCTTATTTGTGGTAATCATTTTGTAATACATACATATTAAATATATACCATATCAAATCATTACATTGTACACTTTATTTTTTTTTTGAAAGATTTTATTTATTTATTTGACACAGAGATAGAGAGAGAGCACAAGTAGGCAGAGAGGCAGGCAGAGGGAGAGGGAGAAGCAGGTTCCCTGCTGAGCAGGCAGCTGGACATGGGGCTCGATCCCAGGACCCTGGGATCATGAACTGAGCTGAAGGCAGCCGCTTAACCGACTGAGCCACCCAGGCACCCCTACATTGTACACTTTAAACTTAATACCATTTTATATTGCAATTATATTTCAGTAAAATTAGGGGGAAACCTCCCACAATCTCAGACACTGTATTCCTTGTGCTTGGAACTTCACAGGTAAAACAAAAGTGACATCGTCTCTAGGATATTAGTCTCCAGAGTCGGTGTGTGCACCCCAGAAAGAGATTGAGATGATCTTTTAGAGTTTAGGAAGAAAATATACTTGTTATTTTTTTCATCCTGTTTGCTATTTTTTTTTTTGTTTTATAGTGTATAATATGGTAGTATAACTTACACACATATGAATATATTGTTGCCAGATTTTTTTTTTTAGATGACAATTTTTTGAGGTATATTTTACATAGGATAAGACAAAGCTATTTTAAGGGTCCCTTTAAAAGAGTTTTGACAGATGTATGTACCTGTGTAACCAAAACTCCAGTCAAAATAATAGAATGTTTATTCCCCAAGATCTTTCTCCTGCCTCCTTGCAGTCTTGCCTCCTCACCCCACTGCCAGTGACAAGCCCCAGGCAGTCACTCATACGCCTCCATCACTGTAGACTAGTCATATCTTTTCTAGGATTTCTTATTAATTGAATCATGCAGTGTATACTCTTCAGTTTATCTTTTTTTGATTAACCTTTCTGAGATTCATCCATGTTGCTTGTTTGGGCAGTTTTTCCTTTGTCATTGTTGAGTGGTATTTGAGAAGTATTTTCTTGTATGGACATAGCGCCATTGGGTGATCCATTCACCAGTTGCTGGTTACCTGGGAAGTCTCCAGTTTGGAATGTTTTGGATCATGCTTCTGTGAACATTCATGAACAAGTCTTTGTATGGACAGATGCTCTCATTTCTCTTGGCCAAATAAGCTGACAAACTTTTCAAAAGCTGTCCCACCATTTTGTACTCCAGCAGTGTGGGAAAGTTCTAGTTGCTCTGTATCCTGTCAGTGCTTGGTTTTGTCAGTCTTTATATCAGCCATTCAGTGGATGTGTAGTAGTAACTCATTGTGGCTTGATTTGCATTTCACTGATGACTAATGATGTGAGCATCTTTTCACATACTTGCTAGCCATTCCTGTATCATCATTGTCTTCTTCTTTTTTTTTTTTTAAGTAAACTCTAGGACCACTATGGGGCTTGAACTCATGACCCCAAGATCAAGAGTGGCATGCTCTGCTGACTGGGCCAGCCAGGCGCCCCTGTATCTTCTTTATTAGAAGTCTGTTTAACCATTTTGAATGGGTTTTTTTGTGTTCTTATTGTTGAATTTTATATATCCTGAACACAAGTCATTTGTGAGATATATGTATTACAAATATTCCTCTTATTTTGTTCTTTGCTCTTTCATTTTTTTTTTAAGAGTGGGAGGGGAGGGGCAAAGGGGGGGATCTCAAGCAGACTCCCTGCTGAGCACAGAGCCCGATGCAGGGCTCGATCTCAGGACTCTGAGATCATGACCTGAGCCAAAATCAAGAGTCGGACGCTTTCCTTTTAAAGATGGCAGAAAGTCTCGTGTGTTCTGGAAGAGCAGAGGTTAAGGGCTTAGGAGGAGGGTCGGCCAACTCCCCTTGTTCCCACAGCTCACAGGTTATCATTTAGAAAGCTAATGTCTCCCACTACCCACGAACACCTCAACCTCTTTCAGGTTTCCACCCTTAGTCTCAGAAATACTTGCTCTTTATATAAGAATTTAAAATGTATGAGTGTTGAACCTAGGTCATCGTTATAAACAGATTACAATATAATCAACATCTCAAGCTGCTGATTTTTCTTACAAAATCAGAATCAGGGGCACCTGGGTGGCTCAGTCAGTTAAGCATCTGCCTTCGGCTCAGGTCGTGATCCCAGGACCCTGGGATTGAGCCCCGCATCAGGCTCCTTGCTCATCAGGAAGCCTGCTTCTCCCTCTCCCTCTGCCTGCCATTTCCCCTGCTTGTGCTCTCTCTCTCACTCAAATAAATAAATAAAATCTTAAAAAAAAAAAAAAAAAGTCGGACGCTTCACCGACTGAGCCACCCCACCACCCCCCGCCTTTTCATTTCTTGATGGCTTATTATTCATATATTGTACATATTCATTTGTTGACTCCTGCTTCACTTTTCACTTAAATGGCACAATCAAAGCTCTTTGGGGGCTCCTGGTTTTCTGCATTGGCTGAAGGAAGTGCTATAAACTGAGTACAGGGAAGAAGCCCAGGCACGCACTAGGGCTTCTCTTACGAGTGAAATCTGGGCAAGATGTGTGTGTGCTGGAGAACCTGCTCTGGTCTCAACATGAGTGTTTGGGCAAGTTTGGGATAGAGTAATCTCAAGAGCAGTCCCACCTCAGAGGAATGTTTCTTCTCATTGATCACCTACTGTATGCTCCGTGCACTTGTCTGCTGCTGCTGTCAGTGAGACAGAGTCCACCCAACCGTCTGCACCAAGAGCCATGGATGTGGCCTTTCACACGAAAGAGGGCTGATGGGGTTATTTCTCACAACTAATGGAAGTCCTCATTAGTCTGGAGTGAAGCACTTAGAAACTACATAGCTTATGAAATAAAGCTCTTACATGTGGAGAGGGCTGGCTGTGGAGGCACGTGCCAGATCTTAGGCCGAGGGATACTCTGAGGGCAAGTGCAGACCCTCCCAGATACCCAAGGTGTCCCTTCCAAGCCCCGTCTGGGACAGAGGATGGTCATGGGAGGAGGTTGTTGGTGCAGGAGGGCAAGATGTAGGTGAGCTGGGGCTCCAAGCCTCAGGCCTGTGCTCCATCGTGTCACTGGGCTTCACTCACAAAACGTAAATTCAAAAATGAAATTATTGAGGATTTCAAGATGGTGGCAGTAGAGCATTAAACCTCATTTGTGGGCCCTTCTGAGCTCAGCACCTGTGTGACTGAACTGGCACGTGCCCCCAACAGCCGGCCCTCTCCGTATGTGAGAGCTTTATTTCATAAGCTGTGTAGTTTCTAAGTCATTTTGAAGCCAAGCGTGGCAGTGAAGTGCTTCACTCAAAGATCGGGCTCAGCAGGTGGTTCCTGAGCCCCAGTTGCAGGTGTCTCATTGAAGCAACAGGCTTTGAGTCTCTGATTAGAAGATTCATGCTGAACCTCATAAAGACTAAAACAGCCTGGCCTGCTTTAATGCACACCATCGCATCACATTTCACAGGTTTTCATAGAAAACTAGTGTTTTAGCAGTTTGCAAGGTAAGAAGTTCAAGCTGAGGTGATAGGTGAGTTGCTTGAATTTCATTGCTGAGGTGTGACAAAAGTAAGACTGCTTGGGGTTTCTGATTTTTTTTCCCGGTGTATTTTTCATTGTCCTGAATTGTCTCAAACTTGGTCAAGCACTCTACTTAGAACTTGTGCCCTTTAAATAGCCACTGCTTCCTCTGAGAGGCAACACGGCCCTTCCCTGGGCTGGCATTGCTGTCCCTTTGCAACCCCTTTCTGGGGCAGAGGAGTGCTCGCCAGACTCTGGGGCCATCTCCGAATGATGGTGGTGGCAGCCTTGGGCTCCTGACAGGGGGGCCTGTCAGCAGGACTGATCGTGGGGTGGGTGTGTTGTTCCTTAGCTTGTGGCAGAGGCAGCGTGGGGTAGGGGGTGACTGATGAGTCACTGGTGAGTTTGATCAGTTAGGGGCAACAGTTCAGGAAAGGCGGCATTATAAGTTTCAGTGTTTCTTTCACACAATTGAGGAGACGAGTGAAAGAGAATGGTGCGTAAAAGTGTCTCTTTGGCTTCAGTCTTCCTCAGGGCTCAGGATGAGGAACTTTCTTCCATTTTTGCAGGAAAAAAAGAAGCGTGGCTTGCTGTCAGGGCTCAGTTGGGACTGGAACCCATTTTAAACTCCCGTGGTAATGATCCTTCTTTGAGTCCCTAAGGTGGTTCTCTCTCTCTCGATACCAGCTGGCCGGGTTTCTCAGGCTCCTTGTCTTCTGTGACGTGGCGCACGTACCCTCTCTGTGCTGAGGACACTGAGGCGGGTCTCCAGCTGGGCTTCGCTAAGGGCTGGGGGACGTCTGCCTGGGGTGGTGGCTGAGGGACACCTCTCACGTCATGTGTCCACTTAACCTGTTCCTCATCCACCCCACCCACCAGCATCTTAGTAATTGGTACTGATGTCCCCTGAGCCATCCTGGGGTCTTCTTCCCTCAGCCACACTTAGCAGTGTAGCCATAGGCTGCTTGCTTCTGTCTCTGAACCCAGCCCCCTCTCTGTCCTCCCTGCCCCCGAGGTGCAAGTGCCACACAGCCTGGGCTCCTAGGGAGCCTCCTCACTGGCTCCCTCGTTCCCACTCTTACCTCCCAGTCTACTCTTCAGTGTAACAGTCTACACGTTTCCTCAAATGTGGAGGATTCTGCTGCCCTCCACCTTCTTAGTGATCATTGCTGCTCACACCAAGTCTTTGATGGCCCCAGAGCACTGTCCACCCCGTATAACACATTTTTATTAACACAGCCTTTTCCTTTGCCAGTTGTGAGATTAAATTATGAGATTTTCTCCCCCTTCACATTAGATTATCTTTGTCACTTGTTAAAGCTGAATGACTTAGAGCAACTGGTCTCTTCATTTCTTCCCCTGGAAAACAGGTCAGCAACTCAGCTTAGTGTCTCTGGCTAGTTGCGTAGGCGAAAGGATTTGAAACGATTTTCCAGACGCCCCTTTGGTATTGCTCTCGTGGGGGAGGTGATGTTTTATTGGGGAGGTCCTTCCTGTGGGCCCCTTCTACACAAGTGTGGCTGTGGGACTCGGCTCCTACCTTCTGTTTTCTCTCTCTGCCTTGGGACCAGCAGTGTCTTAAATGGGGCCACCACAGTAGCCTGGGTCCCAGAGGGAGGGAAATGTGGAGCAGACCAGCTGCTAGGTAGTGTGCAAATGATAGATGCTAGATCCAAACCTTTGCTGTGAGCCACAGAGATCTGGGGGCCATTTGTTACCACAGCAGGACTCAGCTTTGCTGGCTGGTAGATGTTGGGTGTCAGGACACTCAGTGCTGTGCTGAAGGAACATGGCTTGGGAGATGCTGCTCTGTGAGACTATTGCTGCATTTAAGATGGGACACATGTTCTTCCAAGGGGAGAAGAAATCCAGAGTATGGAATATGGTGTCACCACAGACCACACAGCTTCTTAGGTCAAATGTGAAGCCCGGTGATGGGGTGGTGTGTATATGTAACAGATGTCACCTGTGCTGGGTGAATGAGAGTATGCAGGTGTCAGGGTCACTGTGTGAATGTGGCTGTGGTGTTGTCCTGTGTACCCCCAAACTGGGTCGTAGTGCTTATGAGGCCCAGGACGAGGATCAGGAGTCAGTGAAAATTACAGTGAGGTGAATTTTTTTTTAAGATTTTATTTATTTATTTGAGAGAGAGAGAGAGAACAAGCAGGCGGAGGGAGAGGGAGAAGCAGGCTCCCCGCTGAGCAGGGAGCCCGATGCGGGACTCGATCCCAGGACCCCGGGATCATGACCTGAGCCGAAGGCAGACGCTGAGACTGGGCCACCCAGGCGCCTCAAGGTGACATTGCATTAACTGTGTCAGGTGTCCTGCAAAGTTGTGCTTGAAAATTGATGGGATTCTACAATATCATAGACTCCCGCAGAAGAGAGATGACGACGAGGGTTATGTCCCAGAGCAGGCCTTCAGGTTGTCAGTGGCAAAGGCCACTCAGGTGTGGACTGGTACTTCTGTGAAACACAAGCAGGTGAGCAGCTGGGAGAGTCAGATGGTTTCTGAACATTGTGTGTATGTGTGTGCGCGCGCGTGCGCTCACCTTGTCACAGATGTCACAGACGTTCTGGACATCGTGCACAGTTCCTAGCCTGGCATACCTGGCCTAGGTTACTGAGCTTTGCACTGGACGTTTTTAAAGTTTCCAAAATCATTTTCTTTTTCTTTGAAATCACTTCAGGCTTCTAGAAAAGCTGTAAAAATAGAACAGAAAATTCCCATTTTCCCAGATTCCCCACACCTGCTTTATCTCTCTCATTTTTTTTCTGAAATTTTTTGAGAGTAAGTTGCATGCATGATGGATTTTTACCTCTAAAGTATTTCCACATGTTTCCTAAAAACATTCTCTTCCATAACCACAGCACAGGCACGAATGCCAGTTAGCGTTGGTACAGTACTGTGGATCTAGCCCACTGACCTTGCTTAGACTTCAGCGGTCATTTGCTGATGCCCTTCACTGGAAAAGAAAAACCAGACCTGTTTCCGGAATGGGGTCACAGTTGCATTGACCTCTCTTCTCATTTGTCACCACCCTTCAGCCTTTCTTTGACTCCTGTGGCATTGACATTTTTGAAGACGACAGGCCAGTTCTTATGTAGGATGCCCCTTGATTTGGATTTGTCTGATGTTTTTCCTCCTGGTGAGATCGTGTTAGTTATTTTTAGCAAGAAGCCCAGAGGTGAGGTTGTGTGCACCCCACGATGGGGACACTGCTGCCACTTTGAGCCATGGCGGGAGGGGGAGCATCTGCAGGTCTCTCCCCTGCACCACGGCACTTACTCTGGTTCCTTCCAGAGTGGTCTCCTCATCTGTGAGGCACCAGACCGAGTTGGTGCTGTGTGGGTAGATCACTGAATTAGGTAAAATAACAAATTGTGAAGAGTTTTTAAAATTTCTGAAATACTCTTAAAAATTTGAGTGATTCCAGGGAGCCTGGGTGGCTCAGTCGGTTAAGCGACTGCCTTCGGCTCAGGTCATGATCCCAGGGTCCTGGGATCAAGTCCCACATCGGGCTCCCTGCTTTGCGGGGAGCCTGCTTCTCCCTCTCCCACTCCCCCTGCTTGTGTTCCCTCTCTCGCTGTGTCTCTCTCTGTCAAATAAATAAATAAAATCTTAAAAAAAAAAAAATTTGAGTGATTCCAGAGTTAACCTAATAATGACTGATTTGCATCCAGATGTGTGTTTTTGAGTAGGCAGAAATGGAGCACACTCGTGAGATTTTTCCAGCTCAGGGACTGTGTCTGAGTGATCCGTGCCACAGCAGAGAAGGATGTCAAGAGGCTCTCTGCAAATCTCATTATTTAGAGCTCTAGACTGAGGCCACTGGTGTGCAGATCTCACTTGTAAGAGTTCCCATTTCAGTCACCAAGTATAGGAGAGTGAGTACGGGGAGGGAGGGATACGTGCAAGTCTGAATCCATGTTAAAATGATTAACATTTGTTCAAGTAATAGAAACTTAATTTTTTTTTTAAAGATTTTATTTATTTGAGAGAGAATGAGAAAGAGAGAGCACATGAGAGGGGGGAGGGTCAGAGGGAGAAGCAGACTCCCCGCCGACCAGGGAGCCCGATGCGGGACTCGATCCAGGGACTCCAGGATCGTGACCTGAGCTGAAGGCAGTCACTTAACCAACTGAGCCACCCAGGCGCCGAAGAAACTTAATTTTTTACAGGGTCCTTTGCATATGTTTGAAACCATCAACTGTTGTATTGCTGTCAGTTTTGATTTGTGGTTCAAGATGTGCATCTTCTCAGTTCTCAGAGGTGCTCAGTACCCCCAGGCTGCTGTCCTGTGATTCACGCTTCTGGTCGTTTTCACTGAGGGATTTGTGATTTTGCTATCTGACTAGCTTGTCTTACTATTCATTTCTTCATCTTTCTCTTTCCTCTATTATTTTGTCATAATTGTCAGGGTCTTATGAACAGATGCATATTCTTATATTGAGCTTCATTACAAAGCTTTCAGGATCACTTACATATATATAATTTTGTTTTTAAGAGAGTGAGTGTGCAAGCAAGTGTGCGTGCATGAGGCGGGGGAGAGGGACAGAGAGCATCTTAAGCAGGCTGCATGCCCAGCACAGAGCCTGATGCAGGACTCAATCCCAGGACCCTGAGATTATGACCTGAGCCAAAATCAAGAATCAGACGCTTAACCGACTGAGCCATCTGGGTGCCCCTCAATTAAAGTATTTTTAAAGAACACCTCATGTTAGGTATTGTGACGGTAGGTGTGAGACATGGGCACTCACACCCTTGCCACTGCAGGGAAGTGGATCAGGGTGCACAGACAGGATGGGCCTTCCAGCCCTGAAATTCAGGCCACTTGGTGGTGGTGTTGGGAAGGCAGAGGTCTGAGGGGGATCCCCTCACCTGGGTTTATCTTCACCTTCATGCTACTGTAATGTTTTGCCGCTCTTTTTAGTTTTGTGAGGCAACTAATTAAAATTATTCTGCTGTTTTTTAATTCTAGCTTAGAAAAGTCAAGTGGTGGTCCTTCACCTACCCTGAGGGGAGTGAGGATTTCAAAGCTAATTGAACGCCATAGAGAACCTGAAAACAGCTGTGGTGTATTTTGCTTTGAACATAGCCTACATAGAAGAATCATTTATATCTGTAATGTGGGTACTAGTGTAATCACAACCCAGGTAAAGAAATAGGCCATTGTTAGCACAGAAGTGTGGAAAACAGCCCTTGTCACATTATCAGCATTTTGCTAATTTTTTTTTGTTTTTAAGATTTATCTACTCATTTGAGGGAGAGAAAGCGCATGTGAGTGGGGTGGGGGGGCAGAGGGAGAGAGAATCTCAAGCAGACTCCCTGCTGGCACAGGGCACAATGTGGGGCTCTATCCCATGAACCTGAGAGCATGACCTGAGTGAAATTGAGCGTTGGACGCATAACCAGCTGAGCCACCCAGGTGCCCCACCGTTTTTTTGTTGTTGTTGTTGTTTTTTAAGATTTTATTTATTTATTTGAGAGAGAGTGAGTGGGAGGGAGGAGGAGAGAGAATCTGAAGGAGACTCCACGCTGGGCGCAGAACCCTATGTGGGACTCAATCCCACGACCCCAAAGATCATGACCTGAGTCGAAATCTAAAGTCAGATGCTCAACTGTCTGTGCCTCCCAGGCGCCCCATTGATGGCTTTTTCAAATAATAACTCCTCTCTGTTGAAGGATACTATTTGTACAGAAAAGCATATGTATCCTAGAACAGGTGTAACTTGATGAATTTTCACAAAAACTCACCCATGTAATCAGAACCCAGATTTAAAAATAAAGTTACCAGGATGCCTGGGTGGTTTTAAAGTATGTTTCATGGCTCATACGTGTATGAGAAGAAGCTTCCTCTTAGATGAAAGCAGAAAGATTTCATCGTTTTCACCTGTCAAGGGGGTGGGGTTGGTGGCAGCAGTGTCCAGTGGTGGCCAGGATGGAAGTCTCACATGCTGTTGGTCAAAGGCTATCAGCAGGTGGCCTGACAGCGCCTTGCCTCAATTTGGACACCCTGTGTGCACGTGGGAGTTTGAGGTTCCTGACAGCACCTGCGCCATGGAGACAGTGGGGACAGTGTCGATCATTACCTTTAATCGGAAGCCTTGGGACTCAGATACAAGGAAGGAGGTCCTTGATGGGGCAGTATGCTGTCCCTAAGGCAGCACTCAGCTGTTTGTGTGTGCACGGATGCTGTGGGTGACACTCTGGGAAAAGTACAAGCTGAGGACCAGTGTGGAGGGTGTGGTCTTATTTTGTGAAAAGCAGAAATAAAGGCTGGGAGACATGTATGTGCCCCATGGGGGAGGGAAGAGCTCACTTTTCTGGAGTTCCCCTGTTGGAGTTGTGCACAGTGCTCTCTTGCTTCTGCACCACTCGGAGGGCGGCAGGTGTGTATGCTGTTGCTCTGCGTGAGGCTGGCCTCCTGTAAGTTCTCAGAGTGGCAGTGGGACAGACAGCAGGGTGGACGATACTGTCTGTAGAAGTAAGTGTTGACATCTTGAAGTGGGGCTGAAGGTAGTTTGTTTTTTTCATCTTAACAAACATCTGAGTTTTTGCTAAATATTATCTGAATTAATCACCAGGACGCTTTAAGAGGGAGATGCTGCCATCTCTGTTTTATGGGTGAGAAAGCCACAGAGAGGTAACTGCTCTACCAGATGGAGGCCTGCGCACTGGATGACAGCTTGTTCTGACAGCCTGGCCTTCATGGTGACGTGGGTGGGGGGGGAGCGTGATTTGTCTGAGGACAGGGGCTCAGGTACTATATATGGGAGGAAAAGGAGGAAAACTTACCCTTCCACAGTTGTCATATATGTTGTGCTAAAAATTTAGTGGCCAGTGGGCTCCCAGTCACCTTCTCTAAGCCTAGAGTTGATTCAGATCTCATACCAGCAATAAAGAGGCAGTTGCAAGGTGTTTAACTGTGGTCTTCTCGTTTGTTTTAGTCATGTGATCTTGTTTTAATTACCTTTTTAATATATGAAGCTGGGCATTTTTTAATTCCACAAGTGTAGACTGAGGGAGGAAGGAAGGATTACCTAAAAGGGTTGAGGGAGGATAAAACTTCTGGGGGCTGGCTCTTTCACTCGGCACGGCACCCTTCGCGGTGGCTGCTGCACCAGTAGCTCATGCCGTTTTGTTGCCGAGTGGTGTTCCGTGATGTGATGAACCACAGTTTGTTTACTCCCATCAGAGGACCTTGGAGTAGTTTCCCATCTTTGACCGTTCCAAAGAAAGCTGCTGTGAGCATTCCTGGGCAGGTTTCTGTGTGAATGTGTTTGTTTCTCCTGGCCCAGCTTGGTCCTCGTCCTCTGATACACGTGTGTGACTGTAGGAGAAACTGCCAGGATGATGTCCCAGAAGGCTGCACTTTTTTACCTTCCCACCAGCAGTGTAGGAGAGACCTCTTCCTCCTCATCCTCACCATTACTTGGTGTTGTCTTGTAGGTTTTACCCATTCCAGTATTGAGTGATATCTCATGGCAGTTTTAATTTGCCTTGCCCTAATGGCTAGTGAGGTTGAACATCTCTTCATGCTTATTTGCCACCTATATATCTTTGGTGAAGTGTTTTTTGTGTTTGTTTTTTTAGTTTTTTGCCCATTTTCTAACTGGATTGTTTGTTTTCTTACTGTAACCTTTATAGTCTGGATATGAGTTCTTTGTTGATATGTGATTTGTAAAAATTTTCTCCCAGAGGGTGAACAAGGCAAAAGGATGGCCTGTCTTTTTAGTGTCTTAACAGGGCTTCTGGTAGAGCAGATGTTTTCAGTTCTGATGATGGGTATGTTCTGAGATGAGAGCTGATGGCATAGCAGATAGGCTGGGTGAATCCTGTGTTTCTGGCCTGAGCAACTGGGTGATACCATTCACTGCCAAGGGGAGCTCTGGGGAGGAGCTGGTGTGAGGTCTTATTAGAGATGCCCAGTGTGGGTACAGAGGGCAGCATCAGGAAGGTGGTGAGAGATGAGGTCCAGAGTGTAGGAAATGTGGATTTTGGAGTCATTTGGGAGTGTGTAGAGGTGAAGGTCACAGGCCTGGCTGAGCTTGCCCAGGCAGTAAATGTGGACAGAGAAGCACAGAGACGCTGTGAGTCTTGGTCTGGGGCATTAGACATGGGGATGTAAAGGAGAGTCCAGTATGGATTGAAAAGGAGCCCCAAGAGGTAGGAACAGGGAAGGGTGTGGGTGCTGGGTGCCAGGAAGGAGGCAGTCACTTAGGTTCTGCTCTGTCCAGTGAGGCTGCAGGACTGACTGGTGTGCCTCATGAGGGAAGTAAAGAGGCAGGGAACCTGATGTCAGTGCATTCGAAGGGGGGAGTGTAGGGGGAGGAGACCAGGCAGCAAGTGTCAAAACCTTGCCAAATGGCATCCTTTCTAGCCCTCAACTAGAGCATTGGGAAGAATTACCTTGAAAATGTCACCAGAAGTGGGAGGGACCTCTGCTCTCCATGGCACATGCTGGATCTTTCCGTGGCAGGTGGAGCTGACCACCAAGACAGGTGCCCTGGGATGGATATACAGAGGTCAGCTGAGTACCATCGGCTGGTTGTTTGGCCATTTATATACACACAAATCAGGCACTATTTAACTGGATGTGAGATCAGGGAGAGACCAGGAGTTTGTGGAGCTATTTTTAAATTTTATTCTTTAAAGATGTTTGGCTTGCATTACTTTTTTTTTTTTAATAAATATACTTCAGTTATATCAAGGAAGCTATATTAAAGGTAAACCAGAGTATTGAACTGTAAACCTTTTCCTCCAAAATTTAATATCTCTGGCTCTTGTTTGCTCAGTAAAAAAGGTGATAGGATTCTTCAAAAGGAATGATTTTTCTTTCTTAATTAAGAAACAGCCACAAAATTACATTGTTTAATGACCCAGATAGACCTGTGTATTTATTTGCAAAGGAATAATGCAGATTAAGTCACGTTTGAGTCTTTTTTCTCCTTATATTTGGCTGGTCTAAAGAACGTATTTATTTACTAGTGTTATAAAGTCATGAAATGCCTTTTTGTGGTTTCATTCATTAAGCGAATCGTAACACATGCGGGGAGCTTGAAGTGGGCTTCTCGGTGGCTTCTCCACAGAAGATGAAGCTTCAGTGGCATTTGGGGACACTTGGGCTCTGTGTCCTGCTACGGGTGGGACACCCCATCCTCCAGTCTGGCAGACAGGTGCTGACAGTTGGCTTTTCTTTTTCAGGTGCACGTTCAGGTTCCCGAGCACAAACATCAAGATCACGTTCACTGCCCTGTCCAGTGAGAAGAGAGAGAAGCAGGAGGCCCCCGAATCCCCGGTGAAGCCTGTGCAGGCCCACATCTCACCCCTGACCATCAACATTCCAGACACCATGGCCCACCTCATCAGTCCCCTTCCCTCCCCCACGGGAACCATCAGGTACAGCAGCTTACGTGGTGGGTGGGGGTCACCATAGGGTCGGGTTGCGGGGGCGTGCCTGCTGAGCCCTCCACGACCACATCCCAGTTTCATTCCTCACCTCCTGCCTTGGGACTTGAAGAAGCCGTCATAAGTCACAGTAACGGGCAGGAGCACATAGCAGTGCCGCTCCCTTCTGGGGTGGACATGACGCGGAGAGGGAGGTGTGATGGCGCTGCACATACCAGTCAGTTTTCGAACACCCTTTGCTCCCAGTTTCCTGCGTGTGAAACACAGTTCCCAAATGTTCTTGGTCTTCACTTAGGGACTCTCTGTATTTGAGTTTAAGTTGAAGGGGCAGGTGATTACCATTTTGGTCTAAACTCTGAGATATGTTTTCATTTGCATTTTGAGATTTTTTAGTTTGGTGCAATTTCTTTTTATTTTTAAGATTTTATTTATTTATTGGACAGAAAGAGTGAGAGCGCACAAGCAGGGGGAGCGGGAGAGGGAGAAGCAGGCTCCCCGCTGAGGAAGGAGCCCGATGTGGGCCTCGATCCCAGGACCCTGAGATCATGACCTGAGCCAAAGGCAGTTGCTTAACCGTCTGAGGCACCCCGAGTTTGCTGCAATTTCATGTAAATTCTGATGACTTGTACTTCAGATTGATGAGTTTGATCACAGCGAAGAGCGACAAACTTGTGTTCGTCATGTCTTAAGAGAGACTGGGTGCTTTAGGGAGCAGAGGTGAGCGGCTTTGGGGCACACTGTCGGTGCAGAAGCCAGAGTACAATGGTCAGGGTGTGCTGAGCTCTCAGGGGACAGTAGCTGAGGGTCAGGTCAAGAACAGCCACGGGATCGTGCTGACATGTGTGCTTGGAGCAGGTTAGATTGCTGCGTGTGGTTGAGGTGGAACTCTGCTGTGAGGCATCAGTCCGCTAGGTTCTCTTGGCTCTCGGAAGAGGGGAGGAGTGATCTTGGCTGTGAGTGATGGAGATGGAGGTGCAGAATGAACACCGTGCTGCTCTCTTGATCAGGCCCCTGCCGTCCAGGTCTGTCCAGGGCACGGCTGGGCGGCGGGGTGGGGTTTGTCTCGTCTGCCCAGGCTGACGATGCGTGTGGCAGAGCCAGGGAGGGCACATGGAGAACTGGCGGCTCTGGCTTACGCCTTTCAGCTGAACACTTCTATTTCCTGTCTTAAAAGTGAGCATCAGCAGTAGGCCTTCTGGGAGGCTGTGTGTGTTGGTTTATTTGTAAGTGGAGGGAGTGGTGAGTGGGCTGGTTGTGCTCCTGCGGCCGCAGGCCTGGTGTCTTGCATGGCAGCGGCCGTCGGCCCCTCCCTCCCCTGCCTCCTCCTGTGGCTGCTCTGCTGGCTGTCCCACTTAGCTGACTACGTCTGCATGTGACTGTGTGGACCAAACAGCCACTGTGTCCATGCAGAGGCAGCCGCCGGCAGCCGCGTGGCCAGATTATTGCTCAGCACTGTGTGAAAGTACGCTAGTTCACAGAGGAAGAGGAGCAAGCCCTGTGTCCCACAGTGGGAGAGCAGCCGTGGAGGTGGCACCCCAACTCACTAGACAAGCGGCGTGGACACTCGGGGGGCCGGCAGGGGGAGGGAAACAGCTCCTGACCCAGCCTCTCCTCGCCTTCTGCTCTGTCTTCCTCTTACTTTCCTTGCTCGTCGTCCGTCCTCACGCCCCGCTCCCTCACACTGTGGCCAGCGTTGAGCGGTGTAGTGCCCTCACTGGGCAAGACAGCCGTGTGGGAGCCTGGCTGTGGACGGCCTATGGTGAAGCCGACTTGCCTTTTCCAGACCCAGCGTCCAGCCCTGTAGGGCCACTCACCTTCCCCACGTCAGCACTTCTTACACGTTAGCTAGTCTTCAAGACGGTGAAGTGTAGGTTCCGCGCAGTCCTGCCACTCCTCTCCCGGTACTTTGAGAGTGGTTCCTGGCCTGAAGTAAACACCCATCCAGTGAGTGTGTGCTCCTGGGGGAGCGGCTGGTACTGCTGTGGAGGGTGCCAGGCCAGGAGCTTGTCGCCCCCTCCCCTTGCCTCTCCTGCTCCACTCTCAGCTCAGGTTTTTGGAGGTAACTCCTGTTTCTTAGGTATTTTTTCCAGAAATTTTCTGTATATTTGCAATACTTGTCTTCCCCTCCCCCCTAAATACAACTCCGATCTAACTGCACATACTGTTGTATAACTGGATGGATTTCTTAGACTGTCTTACCTTGGTGTCCTGCTTCCATGGCTCATTGTCTTTTTAAAGTCTGGTCCTGCATAGAAAAGGGAACAGGAGCTCAAATGTGCGGTTTGGGGAATCACCACAGATGAGTATGGATGGCCTTCAGTTATCACCGAGATCAAGAAGCAGCACCCCAGCCCTGCCTGGTGAAAAAAAAACACACGTGTTTAAAAATGGGTTTCTTGGGTGCGCGGCTGGCTCAGCCGATAGAACATGCAACTCTTGATCTTGGAGTTGTATGCTCCAGCCCCATGTTGGCGGTAGAGTTTACTTTAAAAATAAATAAATAAATAAATAAATAATCGGGAAAAAATAGGTTCCTGTTTCTGTGTTTGGGGTGTCTTGTGTCCAACTGACCTGACACATGTGCTCCAGGGCCTGATGCTGCCTGGGTCCATGTCCATGGCCTCATCCCCTCTGTGTGCTGCCTGGGCTTGGCCTGGCCGCCTTCCTCTCTCTCCAGACTGTCCCTGACCTTTCTGGTGTAGCTGGAGGCCATGTCCTTGATGGGAAGGGAGTCAGCGGAGCATGTGCTCTGTGTCCCTCTGCCAGGCTGGAGCCCTGGGGCCATCACTTTTGGTTCTGTGTCCTTGGTAAGTTCCAGAACCATCGTGAGCCTTAGTTTCCTCACTGGTGAAACAGGTGGACCACCACCCCCTTTGAGAGTTTGTTTTCTGATTATGTAAAATAACACATGTGAAGCAGATACCTGATTTCCCTGTGTTTCCTGGAGTGACCCTAACCTTCACAGAAAACTAGTGAGGCCATGTTCCATAGGAAATTCTGATATGCTCGTGTTTTGTACTTGAAATCAGAACGGGTCATGGAAGCACAGTGTGACATATGTTCTGTAATAGACTGATAGCAGTGACCTTTTCCCATCCACAGTGCTGCAAACTCCTGCCCATCCAGCCCGCGGGGAGCAGGGTCTTCGGGGTACAAAATGGGCCGTGTGATACCAGCTGACCTCAATTTAATGGCCGACAACTCACAGCCAGAGAATGAAAAGGAAGCTTCTGGTGGAGACAGCCCAAAGGTAAATGTTTTATAGCCTTGAAACAGAACCCAGGGGCCATAACACAGCCAGCTATCCTCACTTCATTATCTGCAGGTCTATGAACACCCCGACCAGGGCCTTTGAGAAGTGCATGTCAGAGTGGATGCATGGCTGGTTGTGGGGCCCCTCCCTATTGAGCATGTTCTTGGGGTGGGGGTCTTGAATTCTTTTGGTCATTTAGCACTGGGTGCTCCCCATTGGCAGCTGTGGACCCAGGTGTTGAGAGCTGAGCCAGTGAAAGACAAGAGAAGCCTGTGGTCCTCACAAGGAGATGTGCACTGTGGCCCAGGAAACTGTTCCTGGGATTTCGTCCTGCTGTCACAGATGTGGAGGGTTGTGCGTGCACTTTGTCTGAATGCATGTGTGCACAGAACACACATTTTTGAGATGGTCCACGCTGTGACCCTGCATGTTTTTATTCTTTGACCCAGGAATGCCCCTTCTAGGACTGTGTCTAAAGGAAATGGCAAAAATCTCAAACATAAGTTTATATAAAATAGAAAATTTAAAGCAGCCTAAATGCCCCATAAGAGAAGAATGATCAAGCAGGGGACTATCATGCAACATAGCTAACAATGTGGAAGTGTCCTTGGCATAATGCTGAGTGAAAAACATAAAGCAATGCATAATATTATTTTAATTACTTGTGTATAAAATGTGATGTATTTGCGCAGTAGAACACGGCATGGCCATGGAATGGATGTGCCGTAGCCATGCCTGTCTGCTGCAGCCAGGAGCCTCGTACTCAAGGTGTGCTGGGCAGCGGAGGCAGGCACAAAGAGGCACCCCTCTGTAGGATTCCATTTTGTCCATTTGCCTATTTAAAATCAGTCAGAACTAAATTGTATTTTTTCAGGATGCATTCTGAGATGATAAAACTTGTAATTAGTCACGAGATTGTGATTACTATAAAATGTCATGAATAATGGTAGAGGCTGTGGGCTCAGGGGGCATATGGAAGCTTCTGGAATGTGGGCTGTGTTCTCTCTTGATCTAGTGTTGGTTGTACTGACATTCACTTTATAAAAATTTGTTTTCAGCTGATAAGGATGTATTATGGGCTTTCCTGTCCGTGTTACATTTTTCAGTAAAAAAAGTTTTTAGGAACATATAGAAGAAAGGTTAACAAGGAAACACACTGAATGGCATAAGCGCAGTGAAGAAGGCTTCGTGTTCTCTCCCTGGTCCCTGGGGTGGTCTCCAGTGGTGCCAGTCTGCCTGGCCCTTTTGTATAGAGCTCAGAGTGTGTCCACTCAGGACAGATGGGGCAGAGCCCAGTGTAAGTGCTCAGGAAATACTAGCTATTTAAAAGTGGGGTGCTGGGGTTGTAGATGATTCTGTCTTTCTTTGTGGAACATGTCCTCACCGCTGGCTGTCAGGACGGAGCATGGCCTGGGCAGCTAAAGCCCATGTTCCTCTCTTTAGCAGGTCTGTCTTCCTGCCTTGTCTGTCTGTCAGTCCTCTGCTTGTCTCTTCTTTTACTCCGTTTGTGTTTATCCCTAAGCAATGTCTAAATTGCTCATTTTTTAAACCTCATGTAACAAGTATTGTCTTGAATATATTCTTTTGCAGCTTCCTGTTTGCATTCACTATTTTATGCTTCGTGGTTCATTTAAGTTGATTCGTACATTCTCCAGTTCACAACCAGGGGTGGACCCTCTCCCCAGTGGGCTTATTATGCACATGTATGTGGGGTTCTGAGCTGTTACAGTGACAAGGAGCCACTTGTGGCCTGGAGTGCGCTGGAAGCAGGGATGTCCATGTTCTGCGGTGTGCACAGCGGCCCTGCACACTCGGGCGCCTGCCCGAGTGCCTGAGACGCCAGGGTCGGAGCCCGATGTCTGACATATGGTGCTCCCCTCTGTGGGGTTTCCTAATGTGAGGAGCTTCTCAGTTGATGGGATGGGGCAGTTCTGAGTGGCTGTCACTTTGGCCCTCGTGTGTGTGAGGACCCACCAGGGCCTGGGAGGGAGTCTCCTCCCCTCACCATCCTGACTCTTCACTTGATTGCTAGATCCATGTGACAGGCCTCTGGCCATGATTTAACATGTGTTGCCCTGGACTCTACTGAGGTCAAATAGCTTTTTTGTTTTCCTTATGTTTTTCATATTTGCCGTGTGGAGTTTCTCCTTACGTGGTTATAATATTTGTTTTTACACTGCCTGTACACTTTTCCATTTGCTTCCTATAAACTTGCCAAATGCTTTTCAATCAGATTATATTGTTTTGATAGTAAGGAAAACTAAGCATTTCAGAGGAACATTTGAAAACATCAACAGTCCTGAATTTTAGTGAACTTAAGTGAAAATTTTGATAACTTCAATAATCTCTCTTTTTTTTAACTTAAATACAGGATGATTCAAAGCCTCCTTATTCCTATGCACAATTAATCGTACAAGCAATTACGATGGCTCCTGATAAGCAGCTTACTCTAAATGGAATTTATACTCACATCACTAAAAATTATCCATACTACAGGACAGCGGACAAGGGCTGGCAGGTAAATCTGTTTCGGTTTGTTATGAAATGTTGCTGTGATATGTGGGTAGATGCTGATTGACAACTGAGAGAACATTTAAGCTGCTTCCCGTACCTTGGGCACAGGGCAAAGGTAGAGGGAGACCCTTTTTTGCTAAGGGAGGAGGAAGTGTTGGAGGCCACTGTCCCCACGCTCTGACCTCCGCGCAGAGCAGAAGGAATAGTGGCTCGAGAAGCAGACCTCAGCCTGTGGTTTTTATGGTCACTGTCCCCACGGATGGGAAAGGCATGGATTATTTGAAAGGTTTCCCTTCAACCATTGCAGTTAACTCCCTGTGTCTGAAGTAAAGGAAAGTTAAAAACCCAGCCCTTCGCTTAGGCTTCCTTATCTGCATCTGCTGGCGTACCTAGCTTCTCGAAGTCTACACAGAGATGGTTTTCAGACTTTTATCAAGGAACCCTTTCTTCAAAAGACCTTTTCCCATTGGGCCATACATGAACACAGATAAATGTGGTGCTGCCCTGCGTAAATTGGGGAGCCCTCCTGCTTGTGCACCTGTGCTTTCAGATCATCCCTGGGCTGTCTGGAACCTGGGCCTTCTCAGAGGACTCTGAAAAATCGGTGCATATTTCCTTGTTCAGCTTTTTAGTTTAGTTTAGTTTTTAAACTTTGACACTGTAGTTTTTTTCTTCTTCTGTGTGTCTGTGTTCTGTGTGTCTGCTTACTGGATGTATAGTAGGATCTCTCTAATTCAGGCAATATGGGAAAGGCAAATCTGAAATACAGAATATTAAAAACATAATAAAAGAAGAAACATAGGTTTGCAGTTCTTGAATTCATTAAATCACAAGGAATGGCAACAGTCTTCCTTTCAGGCTTAGTGAGTAAATGATCCTTTGAGAAATGTGTTTGCTGAACCATAACCATAACCTAGTGATGGAGGTGGGGGGAACCTTTTTCTGTTTAATGAGGGGCAAAAACTTTTTTCTTCCTCCTGTAGACATATAAACATGTTATAATAAAAATAGTCCATCAGCCAAATCCTGAACATTTCCTTTGTAAGGGGTCTTTAGTCATGTAAGGGTCTTTGATTGTGGAAGGTACAAAGTAAGACCCACCCTCCCCTCCCAGCCTGGGGCATCTGCACCCTGCTTGCCTCCCTGTGCACGGCTAGGTGGCATTTCTTAGTTGGCAGTGAGGAAAATGCTGGATTTGGAGAACACTTTGATATCCAGCTACCTGGCAGGTCTCTCAGCACATTGGACAAGAAATCCTTGTGATACTGACCATATTTTAATGTAGAACAGTGAGCTTGTGCTTCAGAGAAAATGTAAAGCAGAGGAAGCAGAACCAGATGATAATCTATGTCCGTGTCTGGTGATTGTACCTGGAACAAAGCTCCTATGTGTGGGCAGGTGAGGTTTCAGAATGCCCTGTCAGGAGTGTGGTAGGGTTTCGTACAGCACATTCTGTGCAGAATTCTGGTGATTGGAAACAGCAGTTAGCTGGGCTTAATGGGAGTGAGTATTTCCGAAAAGCCTTTGAATAATCTCTTTCCCTGTGTTTCCTTAACATCCATTGATGCGAGAACTGCCTCCAAGCATCATGTGGTTTTCTGGCCGAAGGGCAAAGGCCAGCTCTCCGGGGTGGCCTCCTCCTGGCTTCGGTCTTGTGGGGAGTTAGTCGGGTCAGGTGCGGTCCCCACGTGCACTGATTGCCCCTGGCCGCTGGAAGTGACTTCGTAGCATGCTGAGAGCGGAGAGAACAGACGTAACTGCTGCAAGGCAGGCACCCTCTCTGTTCAATTGTCATTAATTTTTTTATTGAAACATCTTTTCTGTCTAGATCAAGGTCCGTAAGGGTGACTGTGCGCCTCTTGCCCATGTCAGGCTGCTCCTGAGACATTTCGCACCTCCTGGCTCCAGCATTTTAGCAGGAAAGGGATTTCCTGCTGCACGCCTCCCTTTAATTTATGGACATGCACTCAGTTTCTTTCTGTCCTCAGAGGTCCTTAGCTGTCCCCAGTACTGACCCACACGTGTCCTTTTTCTGTCATGAGAATTCTCTGAGGTACCCTTCCCAAAGAGACCATGCTTAAAGTCTTTGTATGTATGGAGACCTTATTCCCATTTCCTCACTCTTGGTTTAAAACAAAAAAGCCTTTCCATTTTGCAGCCTTGTTCCATAAAAGAGCCCGATCTGTTTTCTTTGCTAGGATTTTCTTTGCATAGAGAGTAGGGGGAAGACTGTCACCTAAAACAGCCCATTTTTAAAATGTGGGTTTCCAGGGGTTCCTGGATGGCTTAGTTGTTTAAGCGTCCAACTCTTGATTGATTTCGGCTCAGGTCATGGTCTTGGGCTCGTGGGATCAGGTCCTGTGTCAGACTCCGCGCTCAGCGGGGTGTCTGCTTAGGGTTCTCTCTCCCTCTGCCCCTTCCCCCAGCTTGTGCTCTCTCTCTCTCTAAAATAAAGAAATATTTTTAAAATTTAAAAAAAAAAAAAAGTGGGTTTCCAGACTGCCTCCTGCCCTCCCCTGTGGGGTGAGGGAGGTGGCTGTGCAGGGAGAATGGGACCTGGTGGGCTTGAGCCCCGTGCTCTGCATCAGTTCCTAAGAGATGTGTGTGTTGACACTCTCGCCATGCCTGTTCTGAGTACCTAATGGAAGTCCACAGCTACCTTTCAGGCTTACTTTTGGTATTTTGCATGGTCTACCCATGGCAAAGCTTTTTGATTGGTCTAGAAGAAACTCCAGAATAAAACAAGATCTGACTGTGTCTGGAAAGATGGCATATTTCTTTCCTTTGGTTGCTTATTTATGCCAGAATGTTTTCTTATTGTTTATAATTATAATTTTACCCAGCCCAGAGTAGAGGTACTTGTTATGATTAGAAGATTTGAATTTTGGGCCTTTGGGCCTCTGAAAGGACCAGAGCTGGTTTCTTGAAATAGCGGGAGTGCTTTGGGTTCACCTCATTCTGCACATTGAACTCTCCTTCTGGAAGGTACTTGACATGTCCTCATCAGTTTCTTTATGAGTCCTTAGTAGAGCGTTCAGTGTGATTGGGACAAACAGACAGAAACTAGAGTCTAGGCAGGAGTGCCAGAGGTGCTCATGGAGGACAGTGACCAGCTCTGCACCTTTCCCCTGGGTCTGGGTCAGCTGAGGAGCCGGGAGGGAGGAGGGGCTGTTGTTCAGGGTTCTGGGAAGCAGCCTTGAGTAGGGGAGGATTTGGGGGGAAGAGAATGTGCTCAGTATTGCAGATCCTTTTCTCTGTAGTTCATTATAAAGAATAACAAGCTGCCTTTTCTCTGCATATAATAATTTCTGAATCATTAGAGTCCAAGTCAGTGTGATTTTAGTATATGTAGCTTGACTTGATCAAATTACAAAGGTCTTAAATTACCTTAGAAATACAGTTACTTTATTCCATCTCTGTCTGCATTAGATACCTCTTACTACTTACTCACATTTTCTAGTCTTTTTGGCTAGAATATCACAGCTTCTTTGTTCTGTAGGCTCATTGTGAGTGGAGAGGAGGTTAGACCCTGTTGTGATGGTGCCTAATAGGTTCTGTCGCATTTTCAGGACAGAAAATACCAACTTCTTCCTCTCGGAACTTGTATACAGCTTGTCGGTGGCGTGAGGGTCCATAGTCCCCTGGAGTGGCACTTCCTCCCTCCAGATGCCCCCTGTGCTCACTTCCCTTTTTCCTCCTAGCAACACTACATTACAGGATTAACAGCCTTTGGCGGGGGCTCCTCACCTCCCACGTCCTTCACTGCGGCTTGGCGGTCACTTCTGAGGACCTCTTGACCCTCACTGGGCAGTCGTAAGGATTGTCTTGTTCACAGGGAGAGTGTCATGGTCTGGGTTTGCTTTTCTCAACCCATAGTCTTGGAGTCTACCTTCTTTCTCCTCCAAACAGAATGTCTGCGTGTATTTGGAGGAGGATTGTCTTCTTTCTCTGGTGGCGGCACCAGTAACAGTTCGATTTTCTGGAGGAATTAATAGAAAGGTATTGTTGGTTATTAGCTAAACCCTGTGATAAAACATAGTAGTAAGTATCTGTGGTTATTAAAATATTCTAAATCTCACAGAATGCATTTATTTATAAACAATTTCACAAAACACAGACACAGTCTAGCCTGTACCTTCATGTTGCCAGCGAGGTGACTGGTTTCCACGTGGTGTTTATCACAGCCCATGACTGGTGCGACACTTGAACAGTCCCCGAGACGGGCTGTAAAGTAGAATTTGATACATTTTGATTTCTGAGCCACCTCTGGCAAATGCAGTATTTCAGGCTGTGGCTAACAGTTCTGTTAGAAGGTTAGTTGGGGGGAATTTAAAGTGATTTTTGAATAGCCCAGAATTTTACTCTGAGTTACCACCATTTTGAAACTTTAGTAGTTTAATTTTTTTTAATTTTAAATTTAAACGTTAATGTAAACACATGAAATGATGTGGATGCATGACTTTCCTCTAGCTGTTCCTGACTTTTTGGAGGGCTCAGGATCAGGTGTGCTGCCAAGAATTATTCAGGTTGCAGCGGGAGCTTTCCTGAAATCGTCTGTAAACTGTGAGCCAAGCTTTTTGTAACAGAGTAGAGTAGGGGTTGAGAGAGAAATTTTCTGTATGTGCCTCACAAGATTATTTTGTGGATCAAATTTAAAAAACCGATATGGAAGCATTTTGGAAAGTTCTCTTGTTACCGGAAGATGGTGTCTATAATACTTCCCAACCTTTAGCTCATATTTCTCCTTTGCTGGTTTACTGAATACTTGATATTGGATTAATTCATTTTAGATGGCTGTGACAGACTCCTATAAGCTAATTCTGTGCTCAAAAAGATTTTAAAGGATTGGCTTATTTTGGCTCTGTTCATCTCTAAGAAGGGAGAGGCCTGCAGGAAATGTCAGATGACAACAGTGATAATCCTTGGTTTCCTACCTGGAAAAAAGATGGAAGTTGACATTTTTCCTGTTGGAAATTGCCTCCTTCCCTTTGGTGTCGATTTCCCACCCTTCCTTGTTCCCCAGGTCCCCTTCTTGCCCCTGGTGGCCACCCTGCCACACTGTTCCCAGAGCCGTGTGTCAGCCTCCGGTGGAGGGGAAACACCCCGAGCCCCTTCTTCACTCAGGGGAGAAGGGCTGGTTCCTTCCAGCACAGTGCTGCTTTTAAAGTTGTCTGCCCTCTGCAAGGGCTGAGTGCTAGGTTTCTGCTTTGCAGGGCACTAAAACTGGGGCACATTTTGATTTCTCAGCAAAGAAATATATGAATTCTACGTATTTTTTTATGTTTCATAGAATTCAATTCGCCACAATCTCTCTCTGAATCGTTATTTCATCAAAGTACCACGTTCCCAGGAAGAACCAGGCAAAGGCTCATTCTGGAGGATAGATCCTGCCTCTGAAAGCAAATTAATAGAGCAGGCTTTTAGGAAAAGACGGCCTAGGGGCGTGCCTTGCTTTAGAACCCCTCTGGGACCGCTCTCCTCTAGGTAAGGAAAAAAGACAAACAAAAAGACCTCACTTACTGGTCAGTGAATTTACCTTCCATGTATTGGTCAATTTTCCTTTTGCAAGTGAAGGAATTGCCAAATGCATTATGATTAAATGTTTGGGGTGGGGATTTGAAAAGAAGTGTTGGATGCTACCCAGGGACTTTTTCTTAATAGTGGTCTGAAACAGTTCAGATTGTTGATGAAGTTTTCTTTAAGCTGTGTTCCCATGTTGCCGTTGTGGCTTCATCGGACTCCCTACATATTGCGTTTGATGAGCAGTGTGTGTTCCTTTCCTTTGGCATGTGAACGGCTCTTTAAAGCCGCATTCAAGGTTGACTTATACAACGTTAATTGCCTGATTTTCAAATTATACATTTTTAGCTTATAGATACTCTGTTTTTAACAAACAAAATGACCATGACGTAAATCTTAAGCCCCTGCCTCCTTGCGCACTGCTGGCTCCTGATGCCGGTGGACAGGAGCTGCTTCGAGAGGGCAGCCAGTCCACCTCCGCGGCGGTGCAGCCTGTGCTGGGCATGGAGCTGTGGTCACCCAGCACTCCACACTGGCTGTCACAACTGAGTGAGTCTCGCTGGGGATCTGTCTCAGGTCACGGGCATTCACACAGAAAGTAGGACTTACAGAGCTGTAGTCGGTTGGCAGAAGACAGATGACACCCCTTTTTTCGGAATGCACTTTATTGAAACAAGGCAGCTTTATGAGTGCTTTACCTGTAAAAATCCACTGTCTTCTTTTTGGTAATCCAGAAGTGCCCCAGCCTCTCCCAATCACGCTGGAGTGCTCTCTGCTCACTCCAGTGGTGCCCAGACTCCCGAGAGCCTGTCGAGGGAAGGTTCACCAGCCCCCCTGGAGCCTGAGCCCAGCGCCTCACAGCCCAAACTGGCCGTCATCCAGGAGGCACGGTTTGCCCAGAGTGCACCAGGTGAGATGTGCAGAGACAGGGCAGGCATGGTGGGCAGGGGGGTGGGTCAGAAAGGTAGGGGCGCCAGGCTCCTCAGAAGGAATGCAGCAGAGGCCTTGGCTCCTTTGTACCTGGTACTTTCTGCATAGTACCTGCATGCTTACTGTAAGCTCTGAAAAGCTAATAGCACTGTGAGTATTTAAAAAATCAATGAACACTGTTTTATGTAAATAGCTTGTGTAGATGCCTGAAATAATTTAGAATTAATCTGTTTCTTAGTTGCTTTGTCATTCAAAAATTATGAAAAAAATCCCCCACCCAAAGAAATAACACAAATTAGACAAACTAGATACTGATTCACAGCAGAAACTGTTCACTTAATGAATAGGTGAGCATTTCATCACGAAGTCGCAATGCAGAATAAAAATGTGTGCTCTGGAGAATTTAAAAACAAAAACCAAGAAATAACATAGCATGGAAATGTGTCTGAACTAATTCTGTTAATGGTTCCTGTTTGGCTTGCAAGATGTGCATTTTGATAGTGGGATTCCTGACCATGCTGACAACATGTCACCCATGTGTAACTCCTGTCACCCGGGTGTCTTTTCCTTTATTCTGTGCCCAAACCAGAAGGAGCAGGGGTTGGTTGGCAGAGTTTGTAACTGTGTCTGGACTTTGCGGTTCCCTTGCACCCACCATAAGATAAAGACTTGGATCCTGGGGGAGCATGGCCCCCTTGTTTGGGCCTCAGTAGGTAGCTTCCTCCCATATACTGTGTCGACATTTTCTTTTTCGTGAGGAAAGAACTGTGGAAAGAGGTGTTGTAACAGATCTGAATAGAGCAAGAATTGCATTTTTTGCAGTTAGATACATGAATTAGGTATCTCCATTAAAATACTCCATTTCTCCCATCGTGTGTGACTTCACTGTTACAAGGTGAAAGGGGGCACGTCCTCTCATTAGTCTGTGTGTTGTGAGTGGGTGGTTGTACTTGGTCAGCTCTGGGACACGGTTGGAGGAACATGGGCGACTGCACCTCACCGCTGCTCCCTTGTCCGCCACAGGCTCGCCTCTGTCTAGTCAGCCCGTTTTAATTGCCGTGCAGCGGCAGCTGCCGCCAACGATCAAGCCTGTCACCTACACAGTCGCTGCTCCCGTGACCACTTCGACCTCCCAGCAGCCTGTCGTGCAGACAGTGCACGTCGTCCACCAGATCCCTGCGGTGTCCGTCACCAGCGTGGCCGGCCTGGCCCCAGCGAGCACGTACACTGTCGCCGGCCAGGCTGTGGTCACTCAGGCGGCCATGCTGGCCCCTCCTAAGGCAGAGCCACAAGAGAATGGAGATCACAAAGAAGTAAAAGGTGAGCAGCAGAAGTAGTTGCTGCGGGTGGTTTCTCAGGCTCTCAGATGCCCAGCAGACTTGTTCGCCTGACACCTTTTCTAATCATGTCATGTCTTAGGTTTGCTGGCCACCTGGTGAGATTTCTGTAAGCTTTCCAGTAATATCAGTTGGTATCATTTCTTTGCCTTTTTAAATTTCAGTGAAAGTGGAACCTATTCCTGCGATTAGCCATGCCACACTGGGCGCTGCTAGCCGGATCATTCAGACGCCACAGACCACCCCAGTCCAGACGGTTACCATAGTGCAGCAGGCACCTCTAGGTCAGCATCAGCTACCAATAAAAACTGTAACGCAAAACGGGACTCACGTGGTGCCAATCCCTGCCGCCGTCCATGGCCAGGTGAACAATGGTAAGCAGTGTCCTCCGCGGGTAATAGGGTACAAATATCAAGAGCGAAGATCCTTTGCTCTCCTTTTATGAATGACAGTGTTCCATGTTTTAGTTCCGACTGTTACAATTTTAATTTTTTGTTTGAGGAGATGTTTGCATTTCTAGACTACAGGAAACTTTTTTTTTTTTTAAGATTTTATTTGTCAGAGAGCGCAAGCAGGGGGAGCAGCAGAAGGAGAAGCAGACTCCCCGCTGAACAGGGAGCCCGATGGGGGACTTGATCCCAGGACGCTGGGATCATGACCTGAACCAAAGGCAGATTCTTTACCAACTAAACCACCAAGGCATCCCTAAACTTACAGGAAACCTGATAGTGCTGTAGGGTACCTGGCGAGTGGTTGTGGGTGTTAGCTCTCATGGGATCCCACTGGAGGAGCCGTTTGGGCAGATTAGTGTTTCTGTAAATACCTAGAGAGAAATACTCCTGCCTTGTCGTGTGTAGATACCTGGGTGTGGTCTAGAGGTAACAGGAGGTTTGGGTGCTGGTACCCACCTGCTGAAATGCCCCCGGGAGGGGTGCCTCAGCAGATCTGTCCAGTGGCAGTGCCCTCCCCTGGGCGTGTGTGTGGTGTGCCTGTGTGTCTGACAGAAGCCAAGAGTCCTGTGCACATAGCTCTCTATGAATGTTCTGACATAAACTAGTAGAGAGGACAGGACAGACCAGGGGAGCTTGGATTTTAAGTAAGGGCACAGAGAACTTCCTTTCGCCGAGGCTTGTGGAGCAAGGTGAAGGGTGGGAGTCCAGTGTCCTTGCTGCTGCTGTTTCAGCAGTGGCTCCTTGCCCAGGCGTGTGGAGCGCCTGCTGTCCATCAGGACTCAGCAGTGGCCTGCAGGACCTCAAGCCCTACGTAGAGTCAGGCTGCTGGCCAAAAGCAGCTCTCTGTGTCCACAGACAGTTCCTTTGAAAGAGAATAGGGAACAGAATTCTTGTGTTGACCTCCCGCTCCTTACTGAGCTGTTACAGAATGGAGGAGACCTGCATTTACCTCATGGGATTCAGATTCCCACTCTGCCTCACCCCAAATGCAATGGAAGAATAAGATCTGGAACCTTTTCTGGGGAAGACTAACCACCTGAGAGTTCTTTGTTTTTAAATAATAGTTGACATATGCCAGCCTGTGGACAAATGGAGAAATTTACAATGTTACTCATTTAAAATGCTTTCTTCTTGGGCTCTGTGTCTCCTAAGTATTAAGAGTTGTTTGGGCCTTGCTCTTTTCTCTTTGAATAAGTTTGTCACTGTGGCTGGTCTTGATGCAGCAAACTTGGTGGGTCCTGGAGCTGGAAGCAGGTGGCATTGGGAGGTGGATGGTCGGTCCTCTTCTGGTTGGAGTCCTGCTCAGTGTGTAGCCATGGTGCAGGCCGGTGACTCCCTCTCAGAGGCCCTGCCTGAACAGGTGTGGCCTGGGGGCCCAAGAATGTGCATTTCTAACACATTCCAGCTTGTCTGAGAACCACTGGTGCAAGTCAGTGGCCTTTTATGTCCAACTGTCTGCTGGAAGGAGTTGGAAAAACTGTGTATCCCTTTCACATGTGTAAGATGGTATCTAAAATTTTTCTTTACAAATTTAATAAGCAAAGGATTAAGTTGTCCACTATTGAAAATACTGATATTTTAAAAGTTTTACACCGTTCTCTTAAATGTGCTGCTGGCTCTGAATACTGCCCTGATTTGATAACCACTCTCAGAACATATCAGCACCCAGACAGGTCCTCCTGCCCTTGTCACTGAGTCCCATGCCCTCACGGATCTTGTACGAATGCCAAATATTTTATGCTTGAATGTGGTTTAATTGAGGACATTTTTTACTCTGCAACAAGAGAATGCAGAAATGTTAAAGATTTAATTGTGACTATAAGGGTTGATTTATCAATTGTTATTACTACTGTCAATCAAAACCAAAAACACAGGGGTGCCTGGGTGGCGCAGTTGGTTGTTTCCAACTCTTGGTTTCAGCTCAGGTCATGATCTCAGGGTCATGAGCCCGCATTGGGCTCTGCGCTCAGTGTGGAGTCTACTTGAGATTCTCTCTCTGCCCCCTCTCTGCCCCTCCTGCTCATGAGTGCTCTTTCTCTAAAATAAATAAATCTCAAAAAAAAAAAACCCACCAAAAATATACTTCTTATAAATTAAAATTGTATTAAAGATGAATTTCTTAATCTCAGGCTTTAAAGAAAGCCACACAGTTATCATTGACAATCACCGCAGGGTCAGCCCCGAGACCTTGTTCCCTCTCAGAAGAAGGAAGGGTGGAAAAAATATTGTAACTCCTTCCAGTTTTAGTCATCTTTTAGCAAAAACCATTTTAAATTATCTGTTTATTGGTTCTTTAATTTGGTTGCAGTCTTTCATTTAGAAATCACTGGCTTGGAAAAGGGTTTTTTATCCGGTCAGCAGTGATCCCACGTCACAGCACCTGTGTCTTCAGTATCCCTTTGTTTCACGTGCCATCCCGATGCGCTCCTCCCCAGCGGCAGCGCCCAGCCCAGTGGGTGAAGGAGGTGCTGTTGAGAAAGGGGAAGGAGGTGGCAGATGAGCTTTAAGACCCCATGGGCAGGGGGGTGGCCTGGAGGTAGCTCTCCTTACACAGTGTCAGGTGTCGTTTGGGTGCTGCACAGCCTGTGATTTCCTTTACCTGTGAAAGTCACTCTGGAGAAAGGAAAGCAGTACCTGTTATTAATCAGTTGTGAAAGTCAGCAGCTTTGATGTTTTTCTTTTAAGCTTGTTATTATGGAAAATGTCAAACATTCCGGAAATTACCTCACAGCCGATCTTGTTCCATTCTCCCCCATCTGTTCCCCACCCAGATCCAGACGTAGTGTCATTTCATCTATTAATATTTCAGCATCTCTAAAAGAACTTCCTTGTACTGTGTAAGCACCATACCATTATTGTCATTTTTTAAAATTAGCAGTAATTCTTTTATACCTAGTATTTCTTTAGGATTCAAATCATCTATTTCTTTTTTTTAAAAAAAATAGTAGTAAAATATACATAACACAGTCGACCATTTTAAAGTGTACAAGTCAGTGGCATTAAGTACATTCACAGTGTTTTTAAACCATCACCTCTAATGAGTTCAGAAGAAACTGTATACCCGGTAAGCAGCTACATCCTGGTTCCCTCTTACTGAGCCCCTGGTGGCAACTAATCTGCTGCCTCTGTGGACATTTTACCTACACTGGACATTTCCTGTAAATAAAATATGGGGCCATTTATATCTGGTCTCTCTCAGTGAGCATCACGTTTTTAGGTCATTGATGTTGTAGCCTAGGTCAGCTCTTCTTTATGGCTCAGTAGGTTTCCATTTTTGTTGATTCATTCATCAGCTGATGGACATTTGGGTTGTTTCCACCTTCTGGCTGTGAATAGTACTGCTGTGAACATTCGTGTATATGCATTGAGTCCTTGTTTTCATTTTGGGGGATTGTAGCCTAGGAGTGGAACTGCTCATTAATATGGCAAGTCTGTGTTTAATTTATTGAGGAACTGCCAAACTGCCACAGCGGTTACAACATTTTGCATTACCACCAATGATGTGTGAGGTTCTGATTTATCCACATGCTGACCATCACTTAGTATTTTCTGTTAGTTTTTTTTTTTTTCCCCCTCAAGGCCATCTTATTGGGTGTAAAGTGGTATCAGTGTGGTGGTGGTAGTTGTTTTCATTGTTTTTTAAGAGCGGGAAAGTGGAGGGAGGGGCAGAGGCAGAGGGAGAATCTCCAGGAAATTGCCCCGCTGAGCGTGGAGCCCAGGGTAGGGCTTGATCCCACGACCCTGAGATCGTGACCTGAGCCGAAATCAAGAGTCAGAGGCTCAACCGGACTGAGCCACGTAGGCACCCCAGGTATCAGTGGTTTTGATTTGCATCTCCCTCATGACTAGTGGTGTTGAGCATCTTTTCATGTGCTTGGTTATTTGTATGTTTTCTTCAAACAGATGCCTATTTTTTGTTGAGTTATACGAGTTCTTTATATATTCTGGATACTAGGTCCTAATCAGATATGTGATTTGCAAACATTTTCTCCCGTTCGGTGGTTTTGTCACTTCACTTTCCTGATAGTGTCTCTGATGCACCAGTTTCAATTGTGGAGTCTTGTTTATCTCTTTTTCCTTTTGTGTCTTGTGCTTTGGGGTGTCCTAGCTAAAAAGCCATCTCCACATCTGAGGTCATGACTACCTACCCCTATGTTTTCTTCTACTAAGAGCTATATAGTTCTAGCTCTTATGCTTAGGTCTTTGATCCATTTTGAGCTAATTTTTGTATATAATGTGAGGTAAGGGCCTGACTTCATTCTTTGGCATGTGGATGCCTAGTTGTCCCAGCACCATTTGAAGAGACCGTGCTTTCCCCACTGAATGGTTTCGTCACCCTTATTGAAAATCACTTGACTGGAGAGCCTGGGTGGCTTAGTTCGTTAAGCATCTGCCTTTGGCTCGGGTTGTGATCCCGGGGTCCTGGGATTGGGCCCTGTGTTGGGCTCCCTGCTCGGCGGGGAGCCTGCTTCACCTGCTGCTCCCTCTGCCTGCCACTCCCCCTGCTTGTGCTCTCTTGTCTAATAAATAAATGAAATCTAAAAAAAATTAAAAATAAAAAAATTTGTTTTTAAAAAAATAGAAAAATCACTTGACCTCAGATATATGGGTTTGTTTCTCTCCGTTATATTTTCATTGATCTTCGTGTCTGCCCTTATGCCAGAGCTAGTTTTGATTATTACAGTTTTGTAGGAAGTTTTGAAATTGGGAAGTATGAGTCCTCCAACTTTGTTTTTTGTTTTTTGTTTTTTTTTCAAGATTGTTTTGACTATTCTGGATACCTAACAATTCCATGCAAATTTTAGGATCAGCTTTTCCATTTCTGCAAAAAACACATTGGGGATTTTGATACGGACTGCACTGAGCCTATAGATTGCTCCAGGTAGTAGTGCGGGGTGAATATCACGTCTTTCAGTCTGTGAGCATGGACGTCTCCATTTGTTTAGGTCTTTAATTTCTTTCAGCAATGTTCTGTAGTTTTCAGTGTAAAAGTCTTGCTTAAATTTCTTCCTAGTTTATTCCTTTGGAATTGTTTTCTTAATTTCCTTTTGGAGTTGTTCATTGCTAAGGTATAGAAATACAGCCAGTGTTTGCCTGCTGATATTGTACCCTGCAGCTTTGCTGAATTCATTTATTAGTTGTAATAGTTTTTGGTTTAGGGGGTTTTCTTTTCTTGTGTGGATTTGCTAGGATTTTATACATACAAAGATTATGTCCTCTCCAGTAGAGATAGTTTTATTTCTTTTCCATATGGATGTCCTTTACTTCCTTTTGCTGCCTTATTGCTGAATCTCAGTGGCAAAAGCAAGCATCCTTGTCCTGCTCCTGACCTTAAGGGGAGAGCATTGTCCTTCACCATCGAGGCCGATGTTAGCTGTGGGTTGTCATCTGCAGACTTTATTATGTTGTTATCCTTCTTTCTGGTTTGCTGAGTAGCTTTATCATGAAAGGGTGTTGAATTCTGTCACATGCTTGCTTTTTTTTTTTTTTTTTTAAGAGAGCGTGCACACAAGACAAGGGTGGGGGTGGGGGAGGGGGCAGAGGGAGAAAGAGAATCTCAAGCAGACTCCCCACTGAGCAGGGAGCCCTACACGGGGCTCAATCCCACGACCCTGAACTTACGACCTGTGCGGAAAGTTGGACCTTGACCAGCTGAGCCCCCCCCCAGGCGCCCCTGTCACGTGCTTTTCTGTGTTAAGATGATCACGGGTTTTTTCTTTTATTGATGCAGTGTGTTGCATTGGTTCGGTTTTTTTGTAGTTTAATCACCCTTGCATCCCTGGGGTAAATCCCACTTGGTCATGGTGTATAACCCTTTTAATACGCTGTTGAATTTGGTTTGCTCACGTCTTGTTGAGGTTATTTGTGTCAGTATTTGTCAGGGAAGTTGTTTGTAGTTTACTTGGAGATTTTGTCTGCTTTGGTATCAGAGCATGAATATAGAAGTCAGGCCTGGGCCAGTGCGTGATGTGGATCCTCTTCCTGGCAGCTTCTGGGGCTGCTCGACCTGCTTCCCAGAAAACGTGCTTCTGACCATTCCTCAGCCTCTCTTCCCCCATTGGTCTGTGTTCTGGCCAAAGGTACTCACTCAGTCTCTGCTGCGACTGCTACCCTAGGCCTCTGTCAGGGGGGCAGGGGTGTCAAGAGGAAAGGTCGCCTTACTCTGCTGACTGTGTTCTTTGGTGACCATAAAGGAAAAGTCCCGGACTAACGCTTCACTTGTCGTCCTGAAGAGTCTCCCTCGTGCTCGCGGCTGTCACCCCTCTTGCAGAAAACAGCCTCCAGGCCTCCAGCTTGTTCTGCTTTGAGGTCCAGCTGCGAGGGGTCTGGCCCTGCCAGGTTTTAAGGAGGTGGAAGGGTTTCATGGGGGTGCAAGTGCCCGTGTCCTCGTGCCTGCGTGCTGTGCTCTGTTGCAGGGTTGTATCTGGAGCCCGCAGAGTACCTGCTTGACCAGCGTGGCCTTTTGCCGTGTTTCCCCACGCTGGTCTGCAGGAGGGGCTGCCCCCAACTCCTCTGAGGGGCATGGGAGGGCTCAAGCAGGGAGGGTGGAGGCGCCTGCCCTGAGGGGGCAGTGTTTCTCCCTCACCCCTGCTGCTGTGAGCCGTGGACAGGGCGACTACGCCTCCAAGCACATGTTGGGCCGCCGTGTCTGAGGCTGGTGCTCTGCAGGACTTCCAGAGATGACCTCATGCACTTGACCCTCCGTACTCGCCTGCTCACATTTGTTTGTCATCCCCAGTCTGTACTCATGGGGCACGCGTGTTGAGGGTGGCACAGTCCTTGAATCTGGCATGCTGACTCCCCCTGAGGTCGAACGTGACAGTACCCCTCCTCCTGGGCACGGCTCTCACCATAAACACCTGTCTTTTCACAGCCTATTAGTGCCCTGTTTTTTCACGTTTTGTTTTTTTGCTGATTTTCCTGTTTAAAATGAACCCGAAGCACAGTCCTGAGAAGGTCTGGTGTTCAGGCACCGCAGGCTGTGATGTGCCTTATGGAGAAAATGTGTCAGAAGAGCTGCTTTCAAGCATGCGCTCAGTGTCCATGAATCACCACCGTAGGTTAAGTAAGTTGTCTTTAACCAGAAACACATGTAAAACAAGGTGTGTGTTAGTCAGTTGACATACGGCAGCAAGTGCCCGGTGTACTGTGTGGCTTGTGTTGGGCACCGCTTCCACTGGGGGGCGGCGGGGGGGGGGGGGGCGTGTCCCACTGGAAGAACTTGGGCTGCATGTCAGCGCTGCCCCAACAGCCGCATCGGCCCTGTTCCCGAGACAGGGCACTTAGTCTTGAATGAAGGAACACACAGTGCACAGGAATCAGAGGCCCCCATTAGCCAGGGTCTCGCTGGCCCCGTTGTTCCCAGAGGGCATGGCCATGTGCAAGAGCCCCACCCTGGTCTCCTGTCTAGGTCAGGAGGTATGTTCTCCACAGGGCCAGGGTCTGACAGCTCTCCGGGTGGCCGGCCTCCAAAGCCCCGTTGGGGCCCATCTGCCCCAGAGGATGCTCTCTCTCCAGCCCCATGTGTCACACACAAGGGGCCTTAGCACAAAGCCAGCTGACAAGCCTGGCAGATGAAGCATATGAGGTCACCCAGGTGGCCGAGATCTGGAAGACCTTGGCTGTCTGTAGGAGGAGGCGTGGAGATTGTCCAAAGGACGGTTCCTGAGTCAAGTACAAGAAAGGTAGCTCTAGCCTGCAGAATTGTTCTCCGTGCCCCTGGCTCACCCCGGCGGCCCCTGTGCCAGCCCCCTGGTCAGGCAGAGTCTGTGTATCCCCTCCATCCTCTCTGCGTCCCAGCTTCTTGCACCCCTGCACCTCCTTGGACGAATCCGTCGCCAGGCACCTGGGGTTGGGGCTGGTCTCCTTGGCCTTGCATTTGAGTTCCTGATTTGCCTTTCTGTAGCCCAAGTCCGTCCTTCCTTCCAAGTTACCAGGGCAACCTTGCGCTCATCTGATACTTCCACTCCACGACACATTCCCCCGTCTGTCTTCTTCCCTCTTCATCTCTGCTTCCCCGGGCTGTTTCCAGGGTTTGGTCTGAGGCGGGGCCTGAAGGTAGCATCAGGACTTACGTACCTCACGTTGGGACACTGACAAGGCTGGCAGTTCTGCCGCTTCCCAACCGAGGTCCAGGCCTTTCTTTTCAACCCAGCCTTGTCTTAACACTTTAAGGAAGCGGCACTTTCTTTTTTCATCTCCTGGCGTTGACCTGCTTGTGCACAGCGTGGGGCAGGTGAGGGCCAGAGAAGTCCCATGCTGGCCTGTGATGAAGAGCTGAGAGGAAGTGCTTGGCAGTGGAGGTGGGGACCAAGGAGAAGCCGGGAAGCCAGCCCAGGGGCTTGTGGGAACATGTTTGCTTGTAAACTCCCTAGATTCACGGGGCTCCGAAGGGTATTCCCTGGCACAGACACGGGGCTGTCCCTGTTGCAGCTGTTAGCCTGAGCCACGTGCCCGCTCCCCTCCTCGTGTGTGAAGTGATCAGGAGCGCCCAGTGTGGCGGGGGGCACGAGGGGCCTCGGCCTCCCCCTCCCCCTCCAGTTCTCTGAAAGGTACACACTATTTCAAGTAATCAGGATGCTGGCTGTCACTGAGAATACCCATTGCTAACTTGCTCTAGCATTTCTGCTCCCCAGGTGTCCAGTGCAGACACCTGTGCCCCTGGCCACTGCGGGCCATACCAGCCCCACACAGTAGCCAACCCTTCGGGCAGAGAGCCTGGACCAGTGGGTGCCTGGGGTCCCCTGGGGGCCTGATAGGGGACAAGGATGCACCCGAGAAGATGGGGTCTGACTCGCTGTCTCTTTGCAGCAGTGGCGAGTCCTCTGCACATGTTGGCAACACATGCCTCGGCGTCGGCCTCCCTGCCCACAAAGCGCCAGAATGGCGACCAAACGGAGCAGCCAGAGCTGAAGCGGGTCAAGACGGAAGACGGCGAGAGCATCGTCATCGCCCTGAGTGTGGACACGCCGCCGGCAGCCGGCAGGGAGAAAGGTGTCCAAAACTAGCGACTGGGACAGCTTTTCTTACTTAGTATCAACTCTGTGGTGCCAAAAGGAGACACTGCCACTCACCGACGCTCGGAGCGCGTTGTCTCGGTGGGTAGAGGGCCCTGCGGTTGGACTTCACCTCAGCACTGAAAACACAAAACCCAGGTGGCCTTAAAACTCCTAAAAGACAGAAGTCACACCTGAACAAAACCACATGCAACAAAACCTGGTTCCGGCAGTGTCTCCCCACCCCGCGCTCAGCTTGTCACTCCAGAGCGGAGCTGCTGGGACAGGGCGGGGACTGTCCCCGCCGCCCTCCCAGGACCCTTGGGGCTGGCACTGGTAGATGAGACAGTATTTTGTTGTTCACATGTGGAATTAGAATATTTTGAGGTGTACTTTCTTTACAAAATAACGGGGTCTTTGACATTTCCGATCGCTCCATTTCTACTCTGGAAATTTTGGAATCACACAGGACCTTTCGTGTTGATTTCATTTGGGGAAAAGAAACAATGTAGTTTTGTTTTTGTTGTTTGTTTTCAGCCTATGGAATGATTTCCTTTTGTCTGTCCTGTTAACGTTCAGATGGAGCTACTTGATGACATCTGCAGGTTTTCCGTGTTAGAGCAGGTGCCTGATGCATCTAGGACGGACGGACAGACTGGACAGATGGATGCCCATGCTGGGCCGCATGTTAACCATGACTGAAAGAACTGCTGGACTCGTGGAGCTGCACTTAACTGGGTCTCTTTCCTGCTACTTTTTGTTGTTTGTTCCTTTGTGTTGACTTTGTCCCTTGCATAATTTTCCACTCTAAGTAAAACAAACCTCCTAAGTGTTGTGTGTGTTTAAAACAACAGAACTGTTCCTACTTCATTTGGAAAAAAGATTCGGTCTTATACCACACACCCTTTTCAGACAAGTGTCACAGGTCTCTCCGTGGCATGTTCGCTAGTCACTGTCACCGGTTCTAGGCACAGAGCCGTCGTCCAACCAGCTGTCCACCTGATGACGCTGCGGTTTGCCTGGCTCGTGGGGAGCAGTTGCTGGGGTGGCTCAGAAGCTGCGTGTTAACACAAGGGTCTTGGAAACATCCAGGTCCTTCTCTGGTTTGTAACAGGAAATCCCCCTCAGCCTCTCAGAACTGAAGCAGGCCTGAAGCTGACTTCTCTCCTACAAAAAACAAAAGTGAGACGAAAGGAAACAAAGGTGAGACCGTGAGCAGTAGGGGCCCCACCCGGCCTCAGTCACACTGCCCCAGAAGAAAACCGCTGGCCTTTTCTGGAGTGTTCCAGGGGTGAGGGCTTTGGCCTTGTTGTGAACTTTTAAATGTCATCATCATCATCATGTTATTTATTTAAATGTAGTTATTTTGGTATTTAATTTTTTTTAAAGAGAGGAAAAAAACCCTGTATTTTCCTGGTGGAATGAAACGGCTCAGAATGGTATATTTAGGCAATTTTAAAACATTTATTATTTACCTGCAGACCAAATATGATAAATCTGTTCTAAGTATTGTGTGTCAACCCACAGTATGGAGCTGTCACAATGTTATCGCAGATAATGCATATTAAAAATTATGAAATTACTGCACACTAGCTGGATTTATAACTCAGCCATTTAAAAAATAAAAACAAAACCATCATGTGAACGATACCACGTGTGTGACAGTAACAGAATCTAAGCTGCAAGCTGAAGCATGGATGGATTGGAGCACCTCAGGGCGGCAGTCTGCATCTTCCAGGCACTTTACAGATACCTTGGAATGTATATTTTTGTCTTTTTACTCAGAAGGTTTGCAATTTGCAAGATAACTTGGATTGCATTGTGTCTTATGTAGGGTCAGGTCGCTCCACTGAGTGGTCCAGACCTGCCATTCATGGCTACTGTAGGCCCTGCCTGAGCTCTGGACAGTGGTCAAGACTGCCCCAGCGGGAACACTGGATTGGGCACATGCATCGTATGTCTTCCTGGAGATGTGTCTACACAGCTGTGTACCTGTCACCATCCAGAAAGATGGGTAGATTCTCCCTAAGCCCAGTCCACCGATTGGTTGTTTCTGAGCCTAAAACACAGATACTTTGTGGGTCTGGAGGGATTTCTGCTGGGATTGTAGATTTAAAAAAAAAAAAAAATCCAGTTCTCAAATTTTAAAAAAGAGAGGAGGCTAGTTTTTTGGTGTAAGGTAGCTGGTGTGTGCCTTTGTCAGAGGGCTTGAGGCCTTTTCTTTCTTGTTGCCTCGTTCAGTTGGCTAATTGATTGGCACGTGGTATTTTAAGAATATCAAGGAAAGCGTAGGAAAAAAACCATGGATTAACGAACAGCCGTATCCCAGAGGCTCTTAAAAATGTTCAGTTTAGCTCTGAATTTCCAAGAGCCCTCAAAACACCCAGGGTCACTGAGCCTGTGGTCCCTTCTACCCTGCTTGATGCCTGGTGCCCATCAACAGACACGTAGCACTGAACTCTCCGCTGTTCACCGGCAGTTCCTAAATGTCTTATTTCAAGAGGTTTCTGCTTTGATCTTTGCCAAACTTCCAAGCCCCCCCCAAGGGACTAGAAACTTCAACAGCTTTGCCCTGAACCATACAAAAACACAAGAGAAACTCACATGTGAGACACATGACAGGCATGTTCTGAGGAGTCTGGGCATGACTGTGGATCCATCTTACTCTGGCATCGTTAGTCTCCACGTGAACAGTTGAGCTCCTTAAAGACACCACCCCCTTCGCCGTCCTCCCTAGAACAGCAGCACAGACCCTGAGTCATGGTCAGAAGGGGCGGGGCAGGGCCAGGACTTGGGATCTCTGTGCTGTGTGACACAAGGAGGTAAGTGACAATCTTCAAGTCCTAACCTCCACAACCCTAGAAAGTACAGTGGTGATTTGTGTGCAAAGATTTGAAATTTTAAAATTACCAAGTTCCTGAAATTAAATAAAATATTTTTACTAATTTTAATTGAATACAGAGTATCATTGTCATTTTGATAAACTGAGGCAAGCATTTTTTTTTTTTTTTAAACTTGTGCTCTGAGCATGCCAAAGGTCTAGAGCACTGGAACAGATGTACGAAGGAACTGTTTGTGCTGACCATGGTGTCAGCTCTGCCACTAGGAAGGGGTGAGAAGTGTTTGCACAAGGTAGAGGCACGGGGGGGGTCACAGGCAGTGGTAATGGAGTCTTGCTGATTTTTATCTGTGACAGTGCCATTTTAAAACCTGTTTGAGGTTGTGGTTGTTGCTGTCATTTCTTCTATAGACCTTGCCTTCGACCTAAGAATCAAGATCACTGCAAACAACTGAGATTTATCCTCCTATGGGATGAGTCTCACCTAAAGAGGCACGTGGCTGTGCAAGCTCCACATTCTAACACGATGACCATCCAGCTGCCAGAAAGTCCGTGACGTGGGCTCTGGTGCCCTGGAGCTTGCTGACCCTGGGCAGCAGGGGAAGGAGGAGTACCAAGAAGGATGGCACAAGGCCCTGTGGCAGCTCAGTGAAGCGGCACTTCAGGGCTTGAGGACAGAGCTCATAGGGGGCTTCCTTCCTACGCTGAGAGACGATTTCTCCTTGCAGAAGGAAGCAGTCATAATGGGCTTTTTTAGATCTGTCCACGCTGTGTTAATGGATGCTTTAAAATGCGTACAGCCTTAGCCCTCCTTCTCTCAGGCAGTGTTACTCTGGTAATTCATTAGGTTCACCTTGAAGTTAAAACTGTCAAAACAGGGGTGACAGCTATCCTAGAGGATAAGCTACCTTTGTCCAGGAAAAAGATGAAGAGAGGAACCTTCAGAGAAAGGAAACAATTCACTAACTGATAGGAGGCCTTCCCCTGTGGCAAAAGCACTGCTAATTAGAGGTAGGCCCCCATTTAGGGCCACGTTTCATCTGCAATGAAGACATCAGGGCACATTGTGAACCTACCTGCAGTCACCATCTAGTAAGTTCTGGCATAAACCGGGAGGTGTAAGTGCACGGTGCTACTGGCCGGCACTCAGGTTTCTAGGAAATGCTGCGCTAAACAGACTTACACTTACCGCTCCCTCCACGTTTCTGTCCACAGCAACACACCAGATGTTAACCAGGGCCTCAGGTGACCTCTGAGGAGATGGGTAAACCTGTGGGCACAAATTTCCTGAGTTTGCAAATGCCCTTCAGAGGTCCCCATGGTGTAAGCACGCTCTGCCCTAGATCTTCCCAGTGGTTACAACTAACAGCCCTTAACGGAATAAAGCAATTATCCCAGTTCTCTGAAAAATAAATAGGCAGATTGGGGCTGGGGGATTAAAACTCCAGTAACAACCAGTATGGTGATGACTTTCCCATATTTTTCCCTCTTGTATCTCCTGGGGAGCCTGAATACCGGAACTGCACGTTAGAAGCAAACGAGAGAGTACCTGAGGGACACTTCCCTCTCCACCTGGCAGAGCACTGGCTGCGTGCAGTGGCTCTGGACACACAGTACTCAGCCAAGAGGAACTGGGAAAGGGGACACCCATATACTCCAGAGAGGGTGTGTGTGGAGCGCAGAATCCCTGTGATGTTTTTCCTTCCTTGGGGCCTCAACTTTGGCCCCAAGCTGGACCCAGTCCTAGTGTGCAGCACCACAGGGAGGCAAAACCTGAACTTCTTTAGCCAAAGGACCAGGAAAAGGAGTATCTGGAAGATGGAAATATGGGAAGATCCCCTAAAGACCACATGATACCCTGGGTTCACCCTGAGCTGCATGTGCCTGGAACTGACCTGACAAAGTAGAGACTGTATTAACTGAACTACCATATCAATTGGCCCCTGGTGGTGCACACAGGCATAGACCCAAATAGCTCTTGGAAAACGATGGATACCAGAACCAGAGCCCACCCAGAGCAGATCAGCATGTGCAGTCTGAACATAGATTATTTGCCTGCTTAAAAAAAAAAAAAAAAACATTCTCCAAAGGATTTTAATAAGACTCAGTGTCTCATAATATTAAAAATGTCCAGAATACAATCCAAAATTACTTACCTACGAAGAGCCAGGAACATTTTTAAAGGGAAAAGAAAGTTAATATATGTCAACTTAAATGTGTTGGAATACTCAGAAAAAGATATTAGAGCTTTTATATAAATGTTTTATTATAACCATACTCCATTAAAGAAGGGCAAATGCTCTTGAAATAAGCCAAAAGTTATAAATTTTAAAGTGAAAAATACAGGGGCGCCTGGGTGGCTCAGTTGGTTAAGCGACTGCCTTCGGCTCAGGTCATGATCCCAGAGTCCCGGGATCGAGTCCCATGTCAGGCTCCCTGCTCAGCAGGGAGTCTGCTTCTCCCTCTGACCCTCCTCCCTCTCATGCTCTCTGTCTCTCATTCTCTCTCTCGCAAATAAATAAAATCTTAAAATAAAAAAAAAAAATTTAAAGTGAAAAATACAGTGGATAAACAGAAAAAAACATTTGGAAACAAACAAATGGAGTCTCAGGGACTTGTGGGACAATATAAAAAGATTTAATGTATGTGTTAATTGGTTTCCCAGCAAAAGGAGAAAGACATTGGTGTAAAAAAAAATTTTTGTAACAAAATGGTTGAAAATATCCCTAATTTGACAAAAAACAAATGTAAAGATTCACAAAGCTCAGTAAACCCCAAAAAGTTAAACTCAAAGAAAACCATGTCAAAACACCATGGACTAATGAAACTGAAGACTTTTAATCTTGAAAGCAGCCAAAGAAAAGTGACTCATATACAGAGAAACAACAATGTGAATAACTACAGATTTCTCATCAGAAACCACAGAGGCCATATGCCTGGATAGCTTTTAAAGGCTGAAAGTAACCATCCATCTAGAATACTATATCCACAGAAAATACCAGGAATACAGATGAAATAGATATTCCTAGATGAAGGAAAACTAAGAGTCCTAAACCAGCAGAGCTCTCAGAAGGCAAAACTAAAGGAAGTTCTTCAGGCAAAAAGTAAATGGCAGAGAGAAACTTGGAACTTCAGCAATGAAGAAAGAGCTCAGCAGAAATGGAAAGATCTGGGCAAATACACTGTTTCCTCTCAAGTTCTTTAAAAGATGTCTGACTTTGCAGTGTAACAATTACTGTCTTTCAGGGCTTTCAGTGTATGCAAATGTTATATTGACAAAATTACAATATAAAGGACGAAGGCAAAGGTTTACTTATAAAGTCTACATTTCACTTGAAGTGGTGAAACATTAATTCTGAAGTAGAGTGAAAAGTTACTTTGAATATTGTAATCAGTAGTGCAATCACTAAAATATATAACAAAAAGCTAAAAAGTAAATGGAATGCAAAAAAATGTTCCAAATACAAAAGGAGGCAGGGAACATAAAACCAAAGGGAAGAAAAAAATGAACTAAGCAAAAAATATGGCAGAATCATCAATAATTACATTAAATATAAACAGCCTACACATGCCAATTAAAAGAGATTGTCAGAAATTTTAAAGAACGGTCGCATTTTCAAATGCATCAAAAAGAATAAAATACCGGGGCGCCTGCATGGCTCACTTGGTTAAGTGTCTGACTTCAGCTCAGGTCATGATCTCAGGGTCCTGGGATCAAGACCCATGAAGGGCTCACCACTCAGCAGGGAATCTGCTTATCCCTCTCCCTCTGCCTCTCCCCCTGCTTGTACTCTCTCTAGTAAATAAATAAAAATCTTAAAAAATAAAAAACCTAGAAATATTAAATTTAACCAAGGAGGTGAAAGACCTGTACTCTGAAAACTATAAAATACTGATGAAGGAAATTGAAGATGACACAAATAAATGGACAGATATTCCATGCTCATGGATTGGAAGAACCAATATTGTTAAAATGTCTATACTACTGCCCAAAGCAATCTACAGATTTAGTGCAATCCCTATCAAAATACAAACAGCATTTTTCACAGAACTAGAACAAAGTCCTAAAATTTGTATTGTACTACAAAAGACCACAAATAGCCAAAGCAATCTTGAGAAAGTACAAAGCTGGAGGTATCACGATCCCCGATTTCAAGATCTTCCTCAAAGCTATAATAAAATAGTATGGTACTGGCACAAAAATAGACACATAGATCATTGGAACAGAACAGAGAGGAAATAAACCCAGTTAAAGGGGGCAAAAATATACAATGGAGAAAAGACAACAGATGGTGTTGGGAAAACTGGACCACTTTCTTGTACTATACTTATTTTGTTTATACAAAATAAACTCAAAATGGATTTAAGACCTAAATGTGAAATCTGAAACCATAAAACTCCTAGAAGAAAACAGGCAGTAACTTCTTGGACATCAGCCACAGCAACATATTTATGAATATGTCTCCTCAGGCAAGAAAAACAAAAATAAACTATTGGGACTACAAAATAAAAGTCTGGAAAGCAAAGTAAACCATCAACAAACAAAAAGTCCACCTACTGAATGGGAGAGGTCATTTGCAAATGATATATCTGATAAAGAGCATCCAAAACAAAGAACTTCTACAACCTAACATCAAAAAATAGTATGATTAAAATATGGGCAGAGAACCTGAATAGACATTTCTCCAAAGAAGACACAGATGGCCAACAGACACATGAAAATGTTACAGGATTTCTTTTCCTTTAGTGCCTGTGGTTCTTGGTCATGCTGCTTCAAAGAATAAAGAGGTTGGGGAGCCTGGGTGACTCAGTTAGTTAAGCCTCTGCCTTCAGCTCAGGTCATGATCCCAGGGTCCTGGGATTGAGCCCCACAGCGGGGTCCCTGCTCAGCAGGAAGCCTGCTTCTCCCTCTCCCACACCCCCTGCTTGTGTTCCCTCTCTCGCTGTGTCTCTGTCAAATACATAAATAAAATCTTAAAAAAAACAAAAACAAAGAATGAAGAGGCAGACCAGATGAAGAGTGGAGGGCAGCAAAGCGAAGTTTGAGTGATAGTACAAAGCTCCCAAAGAGGGAGGGGACCCGAGATGGGGTTGCTACCAGAGTTTCTAAGTCTGGGGAGTTTTATGGGCTTGTTGACAGGGCTGTTTTAATCTGATTAACCCTCCAGGTGCATTACCCATTCAGGTTTTTGTCCATTCAAGTGGGAAAGGGTGGAGGGCTCCTTCCAGGATGGTGTAAAATCCTTTTAACAGTGGTTTCCTCTTAGGGTGGGGCCCCTTGTCCATGCCTGCATTTCTTCCAACTATCCTTCATCAATAACGCTCCTCATCACCATCAGGGAAATGCAAATCAAAACTACAATGAGATCACCTCACACCTGTCAGAATGGCTATTATCAAAAAGACAAGGAATAACAAGTGTGGGTGAGGATGTGGAGAAAAGGGAACTTTCATGCGAGGTGGGTGGGAATGTAAAGTAGTGCAATCATTGTGGAAAATAGTATGGAGGTTCCTCAAAAAACTAAAAATAGAAAAATTACCAGATGATCCAGTAATTCCACTACTGGTTATTTACCCAAAGAAAACAAAAATACTAATTTGAGAAGGTATATATACCCTTATGTTTATTGCAGCATTATTACAGTAGCCAAGATATGGAAGCAGTGCAAGTGTCACCATCGATTGATGAATGGATAAAGAAGATATGGTATATATATCTTCAGTGGAATACTACTCAGCCATAAAAAAAGGAGATCTTGCCATTTGCAACAACATGGATGGACCTAGAGGGTATTATGTTAAATGAAATAAGACAGGGAAAGAGAAATACCGTATGATTTCACTCATATATGGATTCTAAAAAAGAAAACAAATGAACAAAGCAGAAACAGATCCATAAATACAGAGAACAAACTGGTGGTTGCCAGAGGGGGTGGGGGAATGGGTGAAATAGGTGAAAGGAATTAAGAGGTACAAACTTCCAGTTATAAACTAAGTCATGAAGATGAAAAGTAGAGCATAGACAATATAGTTGATAATACTGTAATAATGTACAGTGACAGGGCGCCTGGGTGGCTCAGTTGGTTAAGCGACTGCCTTCGGCTCAGGTCATGATCCCAGGGTCCTGGGATCGAGTCTCGCATGGGGCTCCCTGCTCTGTGGGGAGCCTGCTTCTCCCTCTCCCACTCCCCCTGCTTGTGTTCCCTCTCTCGCGGTGTCTCTCTCTGTCAAATAAATAAATAAAATCTTAAAAAAAAAAAATAATGTATAGTGACAGATGGTAACTACACTTACTGTGGTGAGTGTTGAGTGATGTATAGAACTGCTGAGTCGCTACGTTGTACACCTGAAACTAATATAACATTGTATGTCCACTATACTTCAATAATAAATTTTTTAATTAAGAAAGAGATTGTCAGACTGGATCAAAAATAAGGCCCGGGGCGCCTGGGTGACTCAGTCGTTAAGCATCTGCCTTCGGCTCAGGTCATGATCCCAGGGTCCTGGGGTCGGGCCCCGCATCGGGCTCCCTGCTCAGCGGGAAGCCTGCTTCTCCCTCTCCCACTCCCCCTGCTTGTGTTCCTGCTCTCGCTGTCTCTCTCTCTGTCAGATAAATAAATAAAATCTTTAAAAAAAAATAATAATAAGACCCAACTTACCTTAAATGATATGGACAGGTTAAAAGTAAAAGGATGGGAAAGATGTATTAGGCAAACACATCAAAAAAATAGTTGGAGTGGCTGTATTAATATCAAACAAAGCAGACCTCAGAATAAGGAAAATTACCAGGTATAAACAAGGACATTACATAATGCTATAGGGTCAACTCACCAAGACACGTTTAACATCCCTAAGGGTATAAGCTCCTAACAAGAGCCTCAAAATAAAGGAAGCAAGGACTTTGGTTTTACTTTCCACATGTAAGGAGCTTGGAAGTTACAACTCTGTCCTAACAAGTAAACAGCTGAACACTGAAAATGCAAGAGCATTTCTTGGATGTGCAGGAGAGGGGAGGCCCCAGGGCCCTGGAGCAAACGGCTTCCCCAAGACCAGAGAGACGGGTGGCCGATGCAGGGAGTGGCTTCCCTGAGCACAGCCCCGTGCAGAAACAGTCACGTTTCTGGGAGCCAGTGCCAGGCTAGGCAAACCTCACCTCGAGCTGACGAACTGCAGGAGGCTCTGTGTGGACAGGGGTGTGTGAGCTGCAGGAGCTCAACCGGGTTCTCACAGGAAATACCAAAGAAGCAGGGGGAGGGAGAAAAGCTATTCTGAGACTCACCAAAGCAGCTTCTCAGGGAAACCCCGCTAATAGGGCCTAACCCGCTAGAGTGTTATCGGCCTGACTGCCCTGGGGGGAGGGAAACACCTAACTCCAGCCCACCGTAGCCTTCAGCCCCACCTGAGTGGGGGAGAAGGCTGAGAAACACGCAAGAAGTTCACAGTGCAGAGCCACAGGCTCACAGAAGACTGAGCCCTGACCCCGGAGGTACAGACCACCCTCCCCCACTTGCATCACTAAAGGCCTCCTTACAGTAGCTCCAGCTGTGAAGAAAAAACTATAAGGCATAACTAGAAGGAAAAACACAATTTGAAGAGAGAGCTGCCTCAGAACCAGGGCAGGGATGTTGGTGTTATCAGACTGGGGACACAAGACAACCATGATTATTACTATGCCAGGGGCTCTGATGGATAAAGGAGACAGCATGCAAGAGTAGATGGGCAATGTATGGAAAGACGGGAATCCTCACAAAGAACTAAAGAGAAAGTTTGGTGATCAGAAACACAACACTGTAACACAAATGAATGTCTTTGATGGGCTTATCAGTAGACTGGACATAGCTAAGGAAAGAGTCTCTCTACTTCAGGAAATATCAGTAGAAACTTCCAAAACTGAAAAGAGAACAAAGACTGAAAAAAAACAAAACCAGAGGAGAATATCCAAGGACTGCGGGATGAGTACGTAACATGTACACACTTGTAAGGGGAACACCAGAAGGAATTCTGGAGTTCTTCAAAGGAACAGAGGAAATATTTGAAACAATGATGATGGAGAATTTCCCCCAAATTAAGGTCAGACATGAAACCACAGGTCCAGAAGTTCAGGGAACAAGCAGGATAAATGCCAAAAAACAAAACAAAAAACCTATACTTAGGCATATCATTTTCAAAGAAGGAGGGCAACACAAGAAAACAGTAACAACTATGGTGGATATTAATCCAACTATATCAGTAATCACTTTGAATGTCAGTGGTTTAAATGTAAAGTAAAAGACTGTCAAAGTGAATCAAAAAACAAGACCCTACTGTATGTTGTTTACAAGAAACCCACTTAAAATATAAAGACACACACAGATTTAAGTGGTTGGAGAAAAAGATATCATGCTAACACTGATCAAAAGAAAATAAGAGTAGTTACATTCTTTCCAGACAGAGCCAACTTGAAACCAGGAAAGTTAGCACAGCTAAAGAAGGGTGTTGAGTAAAGATAAAGGGGCTAGTTCTCCAAGACAACACAAAATAAATGAAGCAAAATCCAAGAGAACCAAAAAAAAAAGATAAATCCATATTACATTTAGATATATCAACACTGGGGGTGCCCACCTGGCTCCATCAGTAGAGCGTACAACTCTTGATCTCAGGGTTGTGAGTTCAAGCCCCATGCTGGGTGTAGAATTGCTTAAAAAATAGAACTAAAAAGGGGAGCCTGGGTGTGTCCGTTAGTTAAGCATCTGACTCTTGATTTCAGCTTAGGTCATGTCAGGGTCATGAGATTGAATCCTGAGTCGGGTTCTGCAATGAGTGTGGAGCCTGCTTAAGATTCTCTCTCTTGGGGTGCCTGGGTGGCTCAGATGGTTGGGCATCTGCCTTCGGCTTGGGTCATGATCTCCAGGTCCTGGGATCAAGCCCCACTTCAGGCTCCCAGCTCAGCAGGGAGTCTGCTTCTCCCTCTCCCCCTGCCTCTCCCCCTGCTTGTGCTCTCTCTCTCACTCTCAAATGAATAAATAAAATCTTAAAAAAAAAAAAAGATTCTCTCTCTCCCTCTAACACCCCCATACCGCTCATGCACTCTCTCTAGAAAAAAAAAAATAATAAGATACACCAACATTTATCTCTAGGCAATTGATAAAACAAGGAGAAGTCAGCAAGGATGCAGAATCTCTGAGCAGCATCAACCAGCTTGGTCTCATGGTCACTAACAGCGCTCTGTCTTGCAGCAGGACACTTTCTTCCCAAGTGTGCATGGAACATTCACCAGTACAGACCAAGTCCTGGGTTGCAGAGCAAACACTGTGACCTTGAAAGAAAATCATGTACAATACGTTCTCTGACAGGTAAATAAACTGGAAATCAATAGCAAATGCAAGTTTTAAAACCTCAAATGTTTGGAAATTAGAAAACATATTTTGGAATAACCCATGATGCAAAGAGGAAGTCTCACGGGGAACTAGAAAATTTAAAAATTTCAAAAGAACTTGTAACAATGAAATGAAAATACATCCAATTGGTGAAATGCAGCTGAAATAGTGTGTTTTGTTTTTCAAGTAGGCTCATAACCAGTGTGGAGCCCAACACAGGGCTTGAACTCATCATCCTGAGATCAAGACTAAGCCACCCAGGCACCTCTGAAATAGTATTAGGTCATGATCTCAGGGTCGTGAGCTCGAACTCCACATCAGGCTCCGTGCTCAGCGTGGACTCTGCTTGAGATTCTTTCTCTCTCTGCCCTTCCCACTGTGCGTGCTCTCTCTCTCTCTAAAATAAATTAATTAAAAAGTCCCATTGGATCCAGGAATTTGAAGAAATCTCTGACAAAACATCAGCTGGACACAAGCGAAAGGAACAGACTTCAGTGACCACACAAGACTAGGAATATAGTCTTTGCAAAAAACAGTTTGGAAAATTTATCAAGCAAATGGACAACTACAGCCTTCATCAAGCAATAGCAGTCCTGGGGAGTGGACAGAATCTGATTTCCAGAGTTACCATGCTGCAATATTCAAGATGTGCAGCTGTCAACAAAAAATTAAAAAGCACAGAAAGGAAAAGGAAACTGTGGGCCATTCATGGGGTGGGGACTGACAGACCATCTGTGAGGAAGCCCAGAAACTGGACTTACTAGACAAAAGAATTTTTTTCTAAAGATTTTATTTGGGTGCCTGGGTGGCTCAGTCGTTGAGCATCTGCCTTCGGCTCAGGTCATGATCTCAGGGTCCTGGGATCATGACCCGAGCCAAAGGCGGATGCTCAACCATCTGAGTGACCCAGGCACCCCTAGACAGAAGACTTTAAATTAATTGTCTTAAATACGCTCAAAGAGATGGGGCGCCTGGGTGGCTCAGTTGGTTAAGCGACGACTGCCTTCGGCTCAGGTCATGGTCCTGGAGTCCCGGGATCGAGTCCCACATCGGGCTCCCTGCTCGGCGGGGAGTCTGCTTCTCCCTCTGACCCTCCTCCCTCTCATGCTCTCTGTCTCTCATTCTCTCTCTCTCAAATAAATAAAAATAAAATCTTTAAAAAAAAAAATGCTCAAAGAGATGATGGAAACCACGGACAAAGAACTAAAAGAAATCAGAACAGTGTATGAACAAGTAGGGAAACCAAAAAAGAGAAATTATAAAAAGGAACCAAATAGAAATTCTGGAGCTGAAGAGTAGAGTAGCTGAAATAAAAATTTTGTTAGGTGTCCAAAAGCAGATTTGGGCAGGCAGCACAAAGAATTAGTGAACTTGAAGATAGGTAATTAAAACAACCTAATCTAACCGGGGTGGCAGGGGTGGAGAAGAAAGAAAAGAAAAAGGAAGGAAAAAGGAAGGAAAGGAAGAAAGAAAGAGAAAGGAAGGAAAGGAGGGAAGGGGAGTGGGGAAAAGAAGGAATGGATCCATGGGATACCATCCAGTACACAGTTATACATACTGTTAGAATCCCAGAGGGAGAACAGAGAGTAAAGGGCAGGAAAATATATGAAGAAATTGAGGTTGAAAACTCCCCAAGTTTGATGTACAATGGCCAAGAAGCTCAACAAAATCCAAGCAGGAAAAACTCAGAGGTCCACAGCCTACATCATACTAAATGGTAACACTGAAAGTTTTTCCTACAAGATCAAGAAAGAGACAAGAATATCTGCTCTCACCACTGCTGTTCAACAGTGCTCTGGAGGTCCTAGCCAGAGCAATTAAGCAAGAAAAAGAAAAGGCATCTAAATTGCAAAGGAAGAAATGACACTATCTCTATTTGCAGATGACATGATTATACAGATAGAAAATCCCACAGAATCCACACACACAAAAACTACTACAGCAAAGCAACAAATTCAGGAGGGATGCAGTGTACAAGGCCCAGACACAGAGGTCAGCTGTATTTCTATGTACCAGCAATGAACAATCCAAAAGAAAATTAAGAAAACAATTCCATTTATCAGAGCACTAAAAGAATAAAATACCTAGGAGTAAATTTTTTTTTAAGATTTTATTTATTCATGAGAGACAGAGAGAGAGAAACAGGCTCCCACTGAGCAGGGAGCCCGATGTAGGGCTCGATCCCAGGACCCTGGGACCATGACCTGAGCCAAAGGCAGACGCTTAACAACTGAGCCACCCAGGCGCCCTACCTAGGAGTGAATTTAACCAAGGAGGTAGAAGATTTGTAGATTCAAAACTACAAACCACTGCTGAAAGAAATTACAAATACCTGAATAGGGCGCCTGGGTGGCTCAGTTGGTTAAGCGACTCTGACCTTCTCCCCTCTCATGCTGTTTCTCTCTCTCTCGCTCTCTAATACATAAATAAATAAAATCTTTAAAAAAAAAAAATACCTGAATAAATGGAAAATCCTCCTGTGTTCCTGGGTAGGAATTTATATTGTTAAGATGGCAATACTCCCTGAAGCAATGCATAGATTCAATACAGTCCCTATCATAAGTCCAGTGGCTTTTTGCAGAAATAGAAAAGCCAATCCTCAAATTCCTAAGGATATAAGGGGCCCTAAATAGCTACAACAATGTTGAAAAAGAACAAGAAAAAAGCTGGAGAACTGATAACTTCCTAATTCCTTTTTTTTTTTTTTTAAAGATTTTATTTATTTATTTGAGAGAGAGAGAGAGAGAGAAACAGCATGAGAGGGGAGAGGGCCAGAGGGAGAAGCAGGCTCCCCGCTGAGCCGGGAGCCCGATGTGGGACTCGATCCCAGGACTCCGGGATCATGACCCGAGCCGAAGGCAGTTGCTTAACCAACTGAGCCACCCAGGCGCCCGATACTTCCAAATTTCAAAACTGCCTACAAAGCTACAAAGCAGCGTGGTTTTGGCATAAGGGTAGACACGTGGGCCAATGGAATAGAACAGAGTCCAGAAATCAACCCAAGCAACTATGGCAAATGGATTTTCAACAAGAGTGCCAAGAACATTCAAGAAAAGAGAAGAGCATCTTCAACAAATGAATAATCAGGGCGCCTGGATGGCTCAGTCGTTTAGCATCTGCCTTCGGCTCAGGTCATGATCTCAGGGTCCTGGGATCGAGCCCCACATCGGGCTCCCTGCTCAGCAGGGAGCCTGCTTCTCCCTCTCCCTCTGCTGCTCCCCCATGCTTGTGCTCTCTCTCTCAAATAAATAAATCTTAAAAAAACCAAACAAATGAATAACCACATGCAAAAGAATGAAGCTGGAACCTTACCCTATTTCATATACAAAAATTAATTCAAAATGGATCAATGACCTAACTACCAGAGCTAAAACTATAAAACTATCAGAAGAGAAAATACAGGGATAAACATTCATGACCTCAGATTTGGCAACAGATTCTTAGGTTTGACACCTGAAGTATGAGCAACAAAAGAAAAAATCAAGTAAGCTTCATAAAAAATAAAACTTTTATACATCAAAGAATATTATCAAGAGTGTGAAAAGAGAGCTTACAGAATGGATATTTACAAATCATGTATCTGATAAAGGTCTAGAATTCAGGATATATTTAAGCACTTTTGCAACTCCACAGAAAGTCAACCCAATTTAAAAATGCACAAATGCAGTCCTCACACCTGCTACAACAGGGACCGACCTTGGAGAAATACTGAGTAAATGGACGTGAAAGGACAAATACTGTGTGTCTCTCCTCACGAGGTCCTGGGAGCAGGCAGACCCCCAGAGACAGGAGGTGAGATGGGCTACCAAGGGCTGAAGGGAGGAAGAAATGGGAACTTTGTGCTTAATGGGCACAGTTTTAGTTTGTGACAATGAGGAGTTCTGGAGATGGATGGTGGTGGTGACTGTAGTGTGAATTGTGAACGTACTTAATGCCACTGAACAGTACACAAAAATGGTTAAAATGGTAAATTTTGTTATGTATATTTTACCACAATAAAAAAAATTGTGCAAAGGACTAGGATAGACATTTCTTCAAATGTATACAAATGACCACAAGCACGTGGGAAGATGCTCCACATCGCTGACCATTAAGGAAATGCGAACCACTTCACACCCACTAGGACGGCTTTCATGTAAAAAATGGAAAACATCAAGTGTCAGCGAGTCTGTGGAGAAACGGGAACCCCATGCCCGGCTGGTGGGGGTGGTGCAGCTGCCGTGGAAAAGTCCAGCAGCTCCTCAGAAAGGTAAGCGCAGAATCACCCCGTGACCCAGCAATGCCACCCTGGGGTCTGAACCCAAGCAAAATGAGAACTCGCGTCCACACACAAACTCGTACAGGACTGCTCACGGCAGCACATTCCTGTATAAGTACCGCATGCTAACCGATTGCGCCACCGGAGCTCCTCGGCAGCACATTCCTAAGAGCCGACAGGTGCCAAGAACTCAGACGTCCGTCCGCCAGAGGGGATCAGTAAGCAACCGCGGTCCGTCACGCACAGGCTACAGCCCGATAACCCTCAACACATACGCTCCGTCTGAGAAGCTAGACACAAAAGGTCCGATGATACGGTTTTATAGGGTCCATCTAGAATAGGCTGACCAGGGGTTCCCAAGAGATGGGGGATGGCAGTGAGTTCTGTGTGGGGTGGCATTTTGGGGGTAAAGCAATCCTGAAAGCAGAGACAGTTGGCTGCTGACTTGTCCACCCTGCGGTGGGGGTTTCGCCTTGTTAACAGTACAGACGACGTGAGGCCCATGTGACATCACTAACAAGTTCCACCAGACACAGAAGAAAAAGCTGCTCTGAGGCCTTAGAAGAGCCGTCAGTGGGCACGCTGAGCATCACTGCGCTCTGGAAACAGGGTTGAGCCTTGTGACCCCACCCTGGTGACTGACCCTAAAGAAATGGAAACTATGTTCACCCAGAACCTCCACTTGGATCTTCACAGCAGCATCATTTATGATCCAGAAACAGCTGTTCTTTAGCGGGGGTTGGGGTGAAGGACCGCTGCTTCCACAAGCACAGGAACCAGCTATCGGGACGCACAAGCAAGGCGCAAGCCAGACGAGGCCGCCTCGGGGGACTGTGTGCCCTGCGTCCCCCCAGACACGCTGAAGCCCTGCCCTTGTTCCTGTGAACATGGCCTCACTTGGAGGCAGGGTCTCTGCAGCTGGGACATGGGCATCCTCATGAGAGGGAAACTGTGGTCACACGCTGCCCCCCCCCCCCCCCACGGCAGCGTGTGACCACAGCGGCCCCAGCCCCTCCCAGCCAACAGCTGCCAGCCCTGCTGACACGATTCAGACTTCTAGCCTCCAAAACTGTACAAAAATAACTTCTTTTTAAGTTGCTCTAGTTGCAGCCATTTGTCCCAGCAGCCCCAGGAGACTCCCATCCTGTAGGATTTCCGGGACTCAGTGGTTGCTGGGTGCTGGGGCGGAGGTGGCCGGAAGGGAGAGCGCGCAGCAGGGCCTCTGCGGGATAAGGGGACGTCCGTGTCCCAACTGTGGGGGTGGCATCTGTCAAAACTCACAAAACTGTGTGCACCCCCACACATGCAGTGTAGCCACCTTTCTAAATGAATTAAAAAGCTAACCCCATGAGTTGCTGGGTCAGTGAAGAGGTGTGTGTCCGGGTGGCAGCACTGGCCTGGACCCGAAGCTGCGGCTGGGGCGTCAGACACCACGGTCGCTCTGGAAGGTGGAGACAAAATGCTTCGTCCACGGCAGAAGCCAGTGTGGCTCTTCCCACTGTCCTCCTTTCCCTGGAGATCCTGCGGTAAAAACAGAGTGTTTACAACGTGGATGAACTTGGAAACACTCCGCTGAAAGCAGCGGACACCAAGGTCACACATGGCGATTCCCTTTCTCAGAAACGTCCAGAACAGGCAAGTCCACAGGGCTGGGGAGGGAGTGGCGGGGACGGCTCACGAGGCCTCTGTTCTGGGGGTAGAAAGATGCTCTGGATCTAAGTAGAGGTGACGGCTGCCCTACAGTGTGAATGCACTTAAGGCCATGAATTGTACTCTTTAAAATGGTTAAAATTTTATGTGTACTTTACCAAAATTAAAAAAGAAACCGAACAGTTTCCCCTGGAAGAAGGTGGAGTAGGATACGATTTACATATTGAGCTAGGGGCCTGTAGGGACAAGTCCCAGCGGCCGCTGCGCGGGCTTCCTCTCTGGAGGGTAGTGCTCCACCAAGGGCCCCGGGGACTCTGGTGACAGATGGAGACATGTGCACCCCACCCTCCAGCTTCCAGGGTTGACACACGCCCGGGGGAACCTCCTCCCTTCACCTCCCCTGCCAGGTGTGTCCCCTGAGCTCCAGGCACCCGTGGCAGCGGCCGTGGGCTCAGACACACCCAGACTGTGACATCGTCGCAGAACAGTGACCCTCCGTGGGGCATCTGTGCCTCAGTTCCTTCACAGCCACAGCCGCGACTCCAGAACCCTGTTCTGTGGACACCAAGGACAATGTTATATTCAAACGCCAGCATGGTTGCAATTTCGTTGGAGCTTCCCCACCCCTCCCCACCCCCCCAAAGCAGATGGGGGGCTGCCTGATGTCCTCTTGAATCACGGTGTCAACTGTTCTGGGGGTGCGACGACGTGGTCTCTCTGAGGCTACGGGGCTGCCGGCGGGCTTCAGCCTCCAGGTGCCTTGAGGGCTGTCCTCTGGGATACATGCACTGACCTTCAAAAGACAGCACGATGTTTAAGAGGAAACAGTGATTTTTTTTTTTTAAGATTTATTTATTCATTTGACGGGGAGAGAGAGCGAGCACAAGCAGGGGGAGCAGCAGACTCTCCACCGAGCAGGGAGCCCAACATGGGGCTCAATCCCACAACCCTGAGATCACAACCTGAGCCAAAGGCAGATGTTTCACTAACTGAGCCACCCAGGCGGCCCAGAAACAATGATTTTAACATGGAGTAAGGGCAGACAATTCTATTCTTAGACAAGTAACTCATTTTTGGTTTCAATTTTGAGAACAGACATCTTGTATGTTCTTATATTCAAATAAATGAGTTAGTCTAATTGGCGGCTCTTATTTCTGCTTACAGGATAAGATGACCTAGACAATCATGGAATAGTAGTGAGCTCTTGTCTGCTGGGATGGAGCAATCTTAAGGGGCATATCCAGTGGCTACTGAGGGCACACACAGGGCATGGTCAGCACCAAAGCGGACAGCTAGACACGTCAGCCCCTCTTCTGTTTAAACAGGAAATACTGTGATCTTCTGGAGTCACAGGTCTGCTTTGAAGGTCAGAGACACCATCTTCCATGGTATCTGGCCAAACCCTGGACTGTCACTACCTCCACCTGCCCATGAGAGGCTCTGAGATCATGTCTCATTAGCTCACACGACACAAAAGACTGAAACTTACTGCCATTAAAGATCCTGCTGGTGCCAGAACCTCAGCCCATGTAAAGACAGTGTGGCAGGTGTCTGGGAGGCCCAGTCAGAGCCACGGTTGGGCTGAAATGGTGGGCCTTCTCTTGGGCAGAGCTGTAAGAACATCTCATCTCACTAGCTGTTGCCCCCTGACCCTCGGGCACACTTTTGCTTTGGTTAGAAGCCAGTGTACATTTATGTTTTGGTGGCTGTTGCATAAAGCAAATGGTTTTAAAATTAATGCCCAAACCACAAAATTACTAACCTGAAATCCACAATACCAAAATGTGGCAAGGACAATGTAAAAAAAATTAAGTTATATACAAGTGTTATCTTGTACACACAATACATCTTTAAATATGAGCAAGTTGAATTCAGTAGTAACTAAATAGTAACAATAATAACGGGGATAACACATCATGACCAAGTCAAGTGGGGTTTATCTCAGGATTGCAAACTTGGTCAAACCATCGGAAATCAATGTGATTCACATAAGCAGAATAAAAGATAAACAATGTGATCACCTGAATAGATGCAGAAAGACCAATTGACAAAATTGCACACCCACTCCCAGTGGTGTAAACCCGGATGAGTGCCTCAGGGCTCCCCGCTCCCCTCCGCCCTGCCACCTGCCAAAGGGGGCTGAGCATGCAGTACGGTTTCAGCATGATTAAATGCTTCAAACAAGAAAAAAAAAATCTGTATTCCTCAGAGAAACATAACAGAATACAAGGTATCTACAGTGTACCATTTGTGATGCCTAGGACGCAACCGAAAAGTGCTGGACACACAAGACATATGAATGGGGCTCCTACTCAGAATAAAGGAAAAATATATCAGGGCGCCTGGGCGGCTCAGTCGTTAAGCGTCTGCCTTCAGCTCAGGTCATGATCCCAAGGTCCTGGGATCGAGCCCCGCATCGGGCTCCCTGCTCAGCGGGAAGCCTGCTTCTCCCTCTCCCACTCCCCCTGCTTGTGTTCCCTCTCTCGCTGTCTCTCTCTGTCAAATAGATAAAATTTTAAAAAAAAAAAAAATCAACATCTGCACTATAAATTGTACAAGGATGTAAGAAAAAATGCTCAAATGAGCATTTTGCCCATTTTGCTAAGAATCAGAAACTAATTTTAGAACGGACGAATACATCTGAAATAAAAAAACATAGTTACAGGCTTTAAAGCAGAATGGGCAGTGATAGATAAGTCATTAGTTGTGAGAGTCAATGATAGATAACAATTACCCTATTAAAAAAAAGGAAGAACTACTTTAAAAATATATGAACAGGTCTAATGACCAGTGAGTGAGACAACAGAAGAGGTGTTACAGATGTGTACCTGATTCCCAAAAGGAGAGACACCAATAGCAGAATTATGTGAGGAAATAATGGCTGAAATTTTCACAAATTTGATGAAAGCCATAATTTTACAGATTTAAGTTCAACAGGCCCCATGCATGATAAATATAAAAACCACATTGTAGTAACACCCATTTCCCAAGTTGTAATTCTGTAAAATAGTTACCATTTTGAAACCAAACAGAACACAGGAAGGACACAAGAAAAACTCAGGGCATCTTCCCCTCCAAGCTGGACAGTGTACTGTCATTTACAAATAATCAAGTATGGACGCAAGCGCATTCACGTGCCACATAAGAAGAGATGTTGGAGAGAAAAGACTGATTAAATCCTGACACACTCGTCCCTCAGCCCTTGAGAATCATTGTGAACTCCACCAAAATGCTTTTATTTTAGGCTATTATTCCAGATACTTTAAAGTCCATTTGGAAGAAAAAATGCTTCATACCAGCAGGGCCACATAGCCAGAACTTTGTTCTTCGTTAAGTAGTGTTCCAAGTCGGTGGGTCAACTGATAAATGGCATTACAATAGGCCAACTGCATAGTTTTTCTGCCAAACCAGACCACTTTTAAGAGTGCTAAAATGCTAGGCCACCTGAGACCAGGACAGAGGTGTCAGGACCAGGGCCGCCTGAGGTGTGAGCCCAAGTCTGTGCTGTAGGAAGGCAAGACCCTCGCCCCGTTACACGCTTGGGAATCACTTTTGATGAGTGAGCTGTGAGAACAGCCCATGAACAGTGCCCTACGAAACACTCAAGATACAGACACAGCTGAGCAGAAACCCTCAAACTGAAATAAACACTAAGTAGAAAAAAGGACAGGGGGTAATTACTGAAAAAGTCCTTACAAACAAAACAGACAAAACACACCAAGAGAGAAACAGGGAAAGACCTGAATAAGCCGTTTACAGGCTAAATGCAGATGGCCAGCAAAGGTGTTCCAAAATGTTCCACCTGCCGAGACTGGAGACCTTTTTTCTCCATCAAAGATTACAGCGCCTGTGTTGGAACCTGGTCCTGGTGAGGCTGTGAGGAGGCCAGTGCTGGGCAGAGACACTGACAGAATCACAGCAGGGAGGCTGGCAGATGTATTTGACAGGTGTGCAAATGTGTGCACAAGGATTACTGTTTCCTAAAGGTTTATAATAGCAAAAAATACAAATTAGTATCTTTGGGCAACTGAGGGATGTCCCGACATGTTCATGAGTTTTGAAAAGTTGAACAGTCACTATAATGCTGCTGAAAATGAACCACCTCATCCCAGAAGGCAGAGGCTTTCCAGGAGCGGCCTTCTCCGGAGGTGGCAGCTCAGGGCGATTCTGCTTCCGACTTTTGATTCTCTCATCTGTTCTTTCCTACTTTACGACTTTGTGAACTTTGTAAGCATTCTCTGATCCATTTCGAGGATCAAAATTTTGGTACAAGTTCCCCAAGTGTTGTCGTCGATCCGATGCCTATTACAGAAAGAACGGAAGGGAGGTCAGGGGCCCACCTCACGAAACCATCGCTGGTATCTAGAAGCTTGGTAAGGATGTCTGCTCACAGGAGCTGCGGAGGGCTGGTGACGTCTGGTGGCAGAGCGGGGAGTGGGCCCCTGGTACTCCGGTGTCACCTGCAGGCCCAGAGGGGCGAAGGGCTCCTGCGAAGGATGCACCCTGACTAACGGGACAGCCAAACCTGGAGGGTGAGGAGGCTGCAGCATGCCGAGGCGACTCTGTCTCCCCGCGGCGTGGAAGGAAGGGCAGGTAAGAAGGGATGGAGACACCTCCCCATCTGTCAGAGAACTGACAGGACAGCCTAGTGAGCACTGCCTTCCCAGGCAGGAACTGCACGTTGACACTGACACCTGGTGCCCAGCCCAGCTGCCAAGTGGGGGCCCCTGGGGGGGAGAACTTGTGTGTCTGTGTCCCTCTGACGCCCATGCTCAGGGCCAGCAGGACGCAGCCACGCGAGGAGACGGAGGCAGCGGCCCCGGCTTCCAGGAACCCCCCCTCAGAGCTTCGAATCAGTGGTTATGTTTGGAGAACAGTGTTTGGCTCTGCTCCACGTGAGCCCTCAGAAGGTTCGCCGGACAGTGCACCCGTGCTGGGGACACGGCTCCCCCCGCCACCTCCCTAGAGAGGAGAATCGAGGTCACAGGCACAGGCCTGGGTGGGTGCACGGTGTCTGATTGTCTCAGCCTTCCAGGCCCTCGACTCGCTGCCTGGGGCACGTCCCGGATGACAAGTGGGGACTTCACCATCCCAGGGGGGAAACTCCAGGGCACACACCGCAGCCTCCCACCCGACCGCGTGGCTCTGCAGCTGCCATGTCCAGTGCCCCTGGGCAAGGGCTCCCTCCCTCATGTTTTGTCACTTTATGGAGGAGGCGAGGTCGCAGCTGGCGCGGCAAAGCCAGGACCATGCTCTCACCCTGGACTCCAACAGGGCATGCCAGAACATTCCTGGGTTTCCGGGTACCGCCTCTCCGCGCCTTCCCCGCCAGCCCTACCAGCAGTCTCCGCGCATGGCGGTAGCTGTGCTTTCTCACACAACTTTTCTCCTAGTTTGATGTAGAGCTGGATACACTAGAGGGACTGTATTTGGGGAAAACTGGTAACTGTACCAGTGTGAAGGGTCCCCCTCGGCCCCGATGCACGGTTAGGGCTGACGGGTTAGATGAGTCACCACAACACTGGCCAGGCACGGGACCGGACGCAGGCGCCACCACGAGAGCGGGCACAGTGTGCCCAACAGAGAATACACACCGCTAGCGAACGGCACGCCCTTCAGCCCTGCCCGCAGGCGGACGCCAACCCTGGGTCCCCGCCCCCACACAGGCAGCCCGGAGTCTGGCAGATTCCAAAACTAGGGTTTGGTTTTGTAACATACAATTCTTCTCCCTTGACGGATACAGAGTACAACAAAATTAGTCACTTTTATTTAAAAGAAACATTACAAATAAGTGCAAAATTAAATTTCATGATTAAATACACACCAAAGTAACATGCATACTTTACACTGAAATCCACATACAAAGTTAGTTGATTATATGACAGTGAGAGAGAACTGGCAGAACCAGGAGCTGCCGCCGCAGACTTTCAATGTTTACAACCTGAAATCAAAACCATACAATTAGGCTTCTGTAAAGGGAATTTAAGAAAACGGAATACGTACCTCTGGGAGTACTAACAACATAAGAGCCCATAACCTGTTTTAGCCACCGATGCTAGGAAACGTTATCATGTGCCTTCCCTTCTCAGAATGCTAGAGAGCGGCTCTGAGCAACGACGGGGGCGCGGCAGGCTGAGGCTTCCCGCTCCTGCCCCGGTGTCCGGCCCGGCCGCTGTGGCGCCCAACCCTTCCCTCCACATCCTCTAAATTAAGTGACCGTCTCCGTGTTACTCTGCTCCCTACACACAACGGGGAAACTCAGGAGACCCGCGGGGCACACGAAGCGCTCTGCTCACTGCGGGTGATGCCAACAGCTCCGACAGACAGACAGACAGACGGGGATGGCCGCGCCACACGCCCGGGAGATCAGGACGCCAGCTCGCAGGGAGACGCCCACCCCAGGCTCTCTGACACGGCTGTCTCTTTGCGTCATGTTCAGAGGGGAGAAGGAATTCCTTTCTCCTTTTCTAAGGCAAGCTGCTGGTATTCTTGTTCTATTTAGAAATCTGGTGTAATGCGAGAACTCGCATTGACACATTTGTTCATTTCCCCATTACAGACTCAGTAAAAATGATGGAATCTATTGCCAAAACAAATTTCTATTTGTCCATCCTTTTGTCAACCCAGTCCCTACATGTGTACGGAGCCCCCAGGTGCACGGGGGAGGCGCAGGTGGGAGGGCAGAAGCTAGCGTCAAAGCGGAACTAAAGGTCGCAGGCCAGCAGTCGGGCCCGGGCGGCTCAGAGCCACTGAGCGTCTACACTGCCTTGATGATGATTCGTCCTTTAATACTGGAAATGGGAAGCCCTGCTCAAGGAAACAGACAACCACAGAATGGCCTCAGGACCAAGGTCCCCGGGCAGTCCTCCAGCCGCTGAGCCACGAGGCCCAAGGGCACCGGCACCCACCCCAGGAGTCTGAAGGGCACACGCAGCGCTTCGGGGGCGGCCGGCTGTGGGTGCTGGTTGCACTCCCGGTGGAGTCACAGCTTGTCATCGGTCATTTCTAGGAACTGTGCGTAGACGTCCCGGATGCACTCCCCCTTGGGGTTGAATAGAAATTTGTAGTAGCTGCCGTCTGCACAAATCGCTGAGACAGAAGGAGACCATTTTACTCACATTGTTTCTCCCCTCAACGTTAACAGCAAGCAGACCTCACTGAGCTGAACTGTAAATGGCCTCACTCTGGGCAGCGACCCAGAGTGAACATGGGTGACAAGGGACCGCCCCCCATTCCTGACTGAGCACACACGTGGCCAGGAACCCCAACTGCTCTGGGGTGGTGCATGTATTCGACTTATGTGTGGAGGGGAAAAACCCTGTCTGGTCATCCGTTCAAAAACCAAATGACATGCCCCCACAACTTCCTGGGAAACCCTGGAGGGCAGGGGGCTGACGTCACCCCACACGGCTGTGCAGACCCCCGAGTGGATCCCCTGGGCCCCCAGGAAAGCGAGCACGGGGCCACCAGCTCAAGGACCACTTACCAATGACGGCATTTGGCTCTGTTCCAAAGGCACAGATGCATGGAGAGCCTGAGGGAACCTGAAACTTGGAAAAACTCCACTTGGAACTGAAGTACTTTGGAAGGAAACTGGCTGAAGCCAGACTGGGGGGGGGGGGGAGAGAAAAGGCAGTTACGTCTCCATAACAAAGGTGAAATAACACAACTCTCTTTCATTTGGCCTGAGCCCAGATACTTTAAATTCTATATTTCCTTTTAATTTTATTTCTCACATGAAAAAAACAAAGTGCTTAAAGTGGCTTCACGGTAACCCCAGAAACCACCAGCACCAGAAGAGGTAGAGGTTTCTACTGTGACTAAATTACTTTGCTAAACATGGCAAACATGAGGACAGGCACTGGGGTTCAGGTCCGAGTCCTAAATCACAGGAAAGGTGACTGGATCCTAATCAGACTCTGTCTAAGGAGCTAAAGACGAGGCCAATAACGATGCCCGTTTTCGCATCAGATACTGTGGACCCTTGAGCAATGAACAGGTGAGGGACACCAACCCCCTGCAGTCGAAATTCCATGTATAACTACTGACTCCCCAAAAATTTAACTCAGGGCCTACTGTTAACCAGTAACAAATGGTCAATTCACACCTATTCTGTACGTTTTATGTACCACACATCCCATACTCTTACAAGAAAGCTAGAGAAAAGAAAATTCTAAGGAAGAGAAAAATATGTTCACGGCACTACCCTGTACCACGTGTCCGTGGCCTGTGGCCGTCACTCCTGTGCCGTGTGAGGGTCAGCCGTGCCTTGTCACACAACCCAACGAGCGACTGTGACTTTGCACCGAATGTGCCTGAAGGAGGGGCCTAGTGCTCTTAACTCTGGGAAACCTACCTAGACTGTTTATTCCTTTTTGGATCTTCGGCAGCAAAAATGTGCACTGTGCCGTGGTCACTGGACACGCAGATGAGGGAAGCGTCCGGATTGAAGTTAATGCTGCAGAGAAATCAGATGAAGCTCTGGTCTCATGTGGATGCAGAAGAGCCCGGGCCCCAACCGTAGTACCACGCCGCTATGTGAGCTGGCGCCTCAAACCCTGGCCTTGTCCGATGCCAGACAGCAACTGTTAGCACCACCACCCTCCACTAATGAGCCGGCAGTGCTCTCCATGGAACCGGAGGGTCCACACTGGGGAACAATCCAGCATGCCACAGCAGGGCCCCTCCCTGGGTACACTGATAAGGCTGCGTACCAGGGAGGGGAAGGGACTTCCTGTGGACCCACCCTGAAGCTCTGGGGTCCCTGAGGCCACCTCTACATGCCAGTCAGGTGATGAAACTCCTCCCCTCCAACGCCCCGGCCCCTAGAGGTGCAGGCTGCCCTTTGGAGGTGGGCATCACTGGGGCTGGGCAGGCCCCCGCTCTGGCTGGAGGGGCCCTGAGAGTAGACACAGGGGAGAGCCCCCACAGGGCTCCACAAACACATTCAGTAAACACATATGTTAATTACATGTTTATCACACAGACCCAAATGCTGCTCGGCACCTGGAAAGGCCACAGACGCCAAGAACGAAACCCCGCCCAAGCAGGGGGTCCACCATGGCAGGGCTGTAGACCCCGAGTGATTACAGATGAGCTAACAAGGTCTCTGGTGTTTGCCTTAAAATACCACAGAAGAATCAGCTGGAGGAACAGTGGAGAAGAAATAAAACTGGCAAGTACCGACAAACATGGAGGCAGGGTCAATGGTAGTTCATTACAATCTCTCTAACTTTTGTACGTGTTCCCATAATAACGATCTAAAGTTAGTCATAATAAAACAAGCTGACACCTGACTCTCTACAGCAGGTAGGGGCCCTGATTCTCCCTCAGTCACACGAGCCCTGTTTGACTCAGTCACTCAGGGGACATGGGGGTGGGGGGCTTCTTACCAATAAATATTGGCTGCTTGAGATCCTCTTCGTAGTTCCTGGATTAAATGCCCTGATGAAGTATCAAATATTCTTATAAGGGTCCCCTTTGAAAAACAGTGAAGTGTTTTATTATCATTCACAACTTTTTAGTTTTTTGAAATGAATATTTTACTCACAAACCCATCAGTCCATACAAGCCCTTCCCAACTCACCCACATCATCTAAAACTCAACTTTTCCCTCCGTTGCACCCGAGAGTTAAGGTGGTGGCTCTCTGGCCCGACAGCACTGGGTAGGAGCCAGACCCCTGGGTGCCAGCCCTCCACTAACCCCCTGCACCTACTGCCCCGGCAGACGCCTGAGAGAACCCGCAGCCTGTACGGACGTGTTCCTGGGGGGTTGTCAGTTCTCTGTCTACAGCAATGACATCTTCGTTGTAACTCCCATGGCCGGTTAGAAAAAAGCACAGTGATTCTATTGTGTACCAGGGAGGGGAAGGGACTTCCTGTGGACCCACCCTGAAGCTCTGGGGTCCCTGAGGCCACCTCTACATGCCAGTCAGGTGATGAAACTCCTCCCGTCCAATGCCTTCGCCACCTTCCCAAGAGAAGGTGGCGAAGAACCCGTGAGCAGTCAGAGCCCACAGGGAAGGGCTGGTTTCCGCGGGGCCCGCACGCTAAGTCCTTGGGAGCGCAAGGGCCCTTGCGAGGGCGGCCGGGGCAGGTGTGCAGCTGTCACGGGAGGACACGCACTTACTTTCTCAGATGCGGTTGCAATTCTTGTTCCCTGCAGGTTGAGAGCAATGCAGCTCAGGACGCCCTCGTGGGCTGGAATGTCCACGGGCGGCTTCTCGGTGCTGGCCAGGTCCACGAGTTGCACGTGGCCCGTGTGTGTGCCCGGGAAGGCCAGGAGGGAGTTGTTACTGTTGGGGCACAGGACGCAGAGGCCTGATCGGAGATGGAGAGAACCCATCAAGCACTCACGACTGTCTAAAAGCCTCTGCCTTACCCAAATAAAACCTATTCTCTGTCCTCTAGCTCACAAGAAAAAAAAATAAGACTTACTCATGTGTTTTAATTTTTTTTTTTTAAGATTTTATTTCTTTATCTTGGAGACAGAGAGGGAGAGAGAGATCGTGCAGGGTGGGAGGCAGAGGGAGGTGGAGAGAGAATTCTCTCAAGCAGACTCCATGCTGAGCCCAAAACCCAACGTGGGGCTTGATCCCATGAGTCTGAGATCACGACCTGAGCCGAAACCAAGAGTTGGATGCCGAACTAACTGAGCCACCCAGGTGCCCCCTAGGGTTTTCATTTATATCAGAATCACAACATCTTTTCATTGTAAAAGGTATTAGAAGGCCAGACAAGGCTAAGTCCTGGGAGACTGAGACTGCCTCGTAATTGGAAACATCCACTGTCACATATCCACCTTCCATGGTGCCAGCCACTGAGAATACAAAATTGTGAAATACAAATACTCCATTAACAACTGCACAAAACCCCAAATACTTAGGAATAAATTTGACAGTGCCTGCGTCAGACACTGGACCACAGTGTAGAAGGAAACCAAAGTTCTGATGGATGGAGAGCTGATCTGAGCTGACCTACTGTGGTCACGGCTGGAGTGTACTTTGCCTGCAGGGTCAGTCCGGTCACGATCCAAGTCTTTCTGCAGGCTTTATCAAACAGCGGACAAGCTGACACTAGACATCCTAAGGAAAGGCAAGGTCCTAGAATAGCCAAAAATTTTTTGTAAAATAAGAACATTAGAGAACTTACACTACCTAATTTTAAGAATTATTTTAAAGCTCTTGATACCAAAGCAGTATGGTATTGATATAAGGACATATCACTGGAACAGAACAGAGAGTCCAGAAAAATCTTACACTTACTTGATTAAAAAAAAAAAAGATAATTCATTACAGAAAAAAATAGTCGGATATTCATAAAGAAAAATACAAATCTGGGCCTTTGTCTCATGCTATACACAAAAAAATAGATTAAAGACCTAACTTAAGATCTAAAGCTTCTAGAAGAACACATAAAAGAAAATCTTTGTTTTGCAAAAAACCACAGACCCACTGAAAATATCTGCAAAAGTGATAGACAAAGGGCCTTATCTAGAATATACAAAGAATTCTTACAAGTCAGTGAGAAGATAAACAAAGTTAAAACAGGAAAAGACGTGAAGACACCTCATAAAAGATGTTTGAATGGCAACAAGCACATGACAAGATGCTCAACACCGCCAGTCCTCAGAGAAATGCAAACAAAACTCCAGGGACATACCAGTCCCAAGGCAACACCCCACGTTCAGAAGAGTGACAATACCAAGTGCTGGGGCAGGGATGTGCTGCCATCCAGCCCTCCTAGGTCACTGATGGGGGTGCAAGAAGACACCACCATTTTGGAAAACATTTGCTAGTATTTTATAAACGTGGGCACATCATGACAATATGATCCAGCAGATGTGCTCTTCAGTATTCACCCAAGAGAAATAAAACAATTCCTCCAGGCAAAGACATGTCTGTGAACATTCACAGCAACTTCTGTTCATAACGGTCCAAACACTGGAGTGCATAAACAATTGGTATATCCATACTATACAGTATTACTTAGGAATAAAAATGAGGAAAAGAATATATACGTAACACATGGAGGAACCTAAGAAATATTAGGCTAAGAGGAAGACCACAAAACTTGAAGGCCAGGTGGGGAAAGGGGCCACCTGGAACTCTTTTCCACTGTGGGGGTAGTTTCACAGCTGTTTACAATGACTAAATATATCGAACGATATAGTTAAAATGAGTGAGTTTTATGTATATTACAGCTCAATAAAGCTAAAAGAGAAACACTAAAAATTTTAAAAAGAAATTGAGGTGCTATAATGAGGAACAAAGTCACATGCAATCCTTGCTCCGAAGAAAAAGGGAATGAAACCCCTCAGAACTCAGTGAAAACACACAATTCCAAGGTCGCCCAAGGAGCTCCGGAACTGCTGACGACGACAGGGGGAAAGTTCCCTCATTCCAACCCCCCCGCCCCCTGCGTGGTAGGAGGGGGGTCTCAGCCACTCCCTGGCAGACCAGGTGCTGGTGTGAGCAATGCGGCCCAGAGAGCTCGCCCAGGAGGAGGTGGAGGGCACCCAGGCAAAAGGGTGTAGGAGGAAGAACGAGAAGCCTGTCTCCGTCAGAGTGCCCCCAGTGAGTCTCAGGACCCATCTGACCATGGCAGTGCCACTCAGAGACCTGCCGCAGAGGAGGGCACCCGGCACCGGTCTCCACCTGGACGGAACATCAAAGAGCCAACTTCCATCGTTACTCCTCTGCATTTCTTACCTTTAGGATTATAGCAGGTTTCAAAGACATGCAACTGATGGGGATTATGTGTGAACGTAAACACCTTAATCATTGAGTCCAAAACAACCACAATTCTGCAAAGAAAAAAACACAATCAGAATTCCTATTCCCAAAAGCAAAACTCAAGCATTTTGTGATTTTTGTTCTTATTATTTTGAAACTTAGAAACAGTCCAAACAGCACAAGCAGAAGGATCATTCTTGAATCAGAGCCCCACAAAGGCAAGGTCTCTGGAGGTCACCCATGAGCCCCTGGGGGTGTGGCAGGCACTGATGGACAAGCACCTCTCACCTGCGCACCTGGGTACAGGCTGACTAACGGACCTTCCTGAGGTTTAAGGACATTTTCATCAAATATTTCATCTAGAATAAGAACCAAGTAGAGTACATGGAGCAGAAAATAAAGAAATTTTCTTTATATACACTTTTAGATATGTCTGGATAATTTAGAAACGTTGGAAACTGGAAGGTCCTTGGATTTGGCTCCAGGATTTGATTAGGGGCCCCTAACAATCAACATTACCGGAAGTCACAAACCTAAGAATGCAGGCATGACAGTCCCCTATTCACATTCACCTTGCTCAGCATCTTTGCCCCTTCCACAGCTGAGTATAAGATGTAAATCACACCAAATTAAAATCCAAATTAACAAAACTCTATCTTGCTGAATGTACTAGTAAAAACTTCTGTTCTCCTAAACACCACGCTAGCAACGGCTGAGAGAAGCCTGCTACTTTCAACAGGTAACAGCAATGCCACCTTCTCACTAAGGAGTCTCCGTATCTTCCCTTACCTTCCAGCCGGTAACATTTACTGAGGCAGCGCGTGGCAAAGCTGGACCGAGAGTGAGGAAGGCTCACCCCTCGTGTCCTCAGCGGGAACCTGCTGGATGGGGACCGTCCTCTGAAGGACTGAGGACCACTGAGCGCTGCTGCCAGGCACATCCACTGACAAACTGCTTCTAAACGATCCGTGGAAGCCCATAAAACTCACGCCTTCTTTGCAGCAATACAGAAAATCGCATGTCCTTTGGGTCATAAACTACAATCATCACATCTGAAGACATGATTTTCCCAAACATGTTTCTTCCTTCAATATGAAAGTATTTCAGCCGTCTTCGGAGAAACTTAGATAGTAAACCTACCGATCTCGCCGCAGCTTGACTGCTTTGACTTCTGTAGAAAATTCTATTTCAATAACAGTCTTCTTCTTCAGGTCATCCCAGATCATCACTGAAATTTCAGAGAAAGCTTATGGGCACAACAATACACAGCCTGTGGGGCCTCGCAGAAGGGTCATGACCTCATGAATCTCTGACCAGGTCGAGGTTTTGCTCTCCCACTGCCCAGTCTCAGACCCAAGGGACACGTGCAGCCCACCACTCGCAACGCTGTCTCTGAGAGCAGAGCGCTCGCCCGCTCCCTCCCCGCTCTTCCCTTCCAGTACCCCAGCCCAGTCTCCCCCCACCACACACACACACACACACACACACACACACACGCACACACGCACGCAAGCACGCACACCTTTCTGCCAACCTTGCCTAGCTGTCAGGCAAAGTTCTCCCCACCCCTCTTTCCTCGGTTTCACCTGCCTGAGCCAAAAACAAGCCTAACCACAACTACTGCTGGAGTGCTAGAGAGACACCTGGATCAAGAAAAGAGAGGCTTCAGTTTTAATGGATTAAAAAACCAGGGCTGGGGATTACTCTCAACCCCAGCCTGACTGTTCTTGCTCTTCTTCGGTCTCACTTTGCTGCTCACACTGCAGTACTTTATGAAGCATTAATAGTTTGCATCCCAAGGGCTGAGAAAGTTTACAGATAACCTTTGAGGATGAGGACGGCGAGCAGCACTGAGCTGGGGGAGAGGTGTGGGGGAGGGTGGTATCCAAATATTTTCTATCTTCTGCCATCTTTCTCTTACAAAGCTGTCTAGGAAGAGTGTGAGGTGAGGGAAAATAAGCTTCAGCAGGTCATGGGCCAGGTGACCAAGGGTGGAAGGCAATGAATGTCTCCCCTAAAGGTCCTGACACCATGACCACCACGAGTCCTGGAGGTGAGATTTAGGGGTAAGTTTTGCCAGAATGGACTCAGTGACCTCAATTTCAAATCAAAAGATAACAACACCTAAGACAACTACCAAACTTTTATTTTTATAAAATTATTTACTATCGAAGAGATTAAAATTTATAACCATTCAAAATGAAGCAGAAAATTCTGTTGTTACTCCTTTAAAATGCCATCTCTGATAAATCTCTTCATTCCCAAGTCCCCAAAGTGGTCTAGCATGTTGGTAAGTGGGACAGAACCTCAGTCCACAGTCACCTCACTGAAATATAATAACCTTCTGGGCAAAGGACACGTACACTCTTGAACTTGTAAAGCAGTTCAAAAGTAAACTTTCTCTGGCTCTGCAACCTAACACCAAAAAATCTGCAATTCAAAACAAATGTAAACTGGCCCAATCCAGACAGAATCCCAAAGATGAGCCATATCAAGGGTGTCACAAATCCAAGTGAACTCTATTTTCAGAAATTTCTGGAAACAGCATGATGGAGCCCCAGAGCCAGCAGCTCGAATTCTCACTCACAAAAGCAAAGTGACCAGACACAATGCCCCAGACAGAAAAATCCACAGACCTGGGGTGACCTTCAGCTCCCTGTGGTCTCCATGGGCTGCAAGCCACCGTCCTGGTGTGCTGGAAATTCTACATGTATACCCAGGATTTGGCATGTCTGTCTTTTAATACAGTTCCCGATAGCAAAAGGTACATTCACTAATTCTGGAATTCTTCTTTTGTCCTCTAAGCTCCTGATTAAGTAAGAAAAGGCCTTTTGGCGCTGCCTGAACAGCATGTGCAGCCTCGGCTGGAACTTGCCTCGTTGCACTGTGATGACCAGTCTCCTCGAGTCTCATTTTACTGGTTTTCACAAACCGAAGACACTAGCTTCTTCACATTTCAACACCGTGTATCTTAATTTATAACTATTAAAATATTAAGAGTAAATTCAAGCAGCAATTTTGACATTATTCAAAAGCCACAGTGCCACAGGAGGCCAGGCTCTGGACTCTCTTTCCTCTTCAGGGATCAGTAACATGCTTCAAGGCAAAGGCTGACCCAGCAGCAGGACGTGTGCCCGCCCCCAAGCAGCCCAGGGAAAGGAATTATTTTATTTATTTATTTATTTTTAAGATTCTATTTATTGGGTGCCTGGGTGGCTCAGTTGGTTAAGCGACTGCCTTCGGCTCGGGTCATGATCTCAGAGTCCTGGGATCGAGTCCCACATCGGGCTCCCTGCTCAGCAGAGAGTCTGCTTCTCCCTCTGACCCTCCCCCTCCTCATGCTCTCTCTCTCTCTCTCTCTCTCTGTCTCTCAAATAAATAAAAGATTTTATTTCTTTATTGGGGGGGAGCATAAGTGGGGGGAGTGGCAGAGGGAGAGGGAGAAGCAGACTCCCCACTGAGCAGGGAGCCCTACATGGGGCTTGATCCCAGGACCCTGAGATCATGACCTGAGCCGAAGGCAGACGCTTGACTGAGTCACCCAGGTGCCCCAGGAAAGGAGTTCTAAGTAGGCTCCATGCTGGGCTCCATGCCCAGCGTGGGTCTCAGACCCACAACTCTGAGATCAAGACTCAGATGCCCAACCGAACCCCCCTCTCCCCCGGTGCCCCCATACCTGCACTCTGAGCATGGTGGCCTCTGTGTTGCTTCTGGATGGCCTCTTTCAGAACTTCTAAGCCACAGGCTCTGCTGGCAACGACCCAGACAGCAACCCAGGCTTTCTGCCCTTCAGCCCTGGTCATGACAAGCTGGAAGGGTCCAAGCACTCCACTGCAGGCAGTTCCACTCCCCATCCCCACTCACAGTGTCCCCCAGGCTCCTCTGAGAGCTGCAAGCCGGGGCCCCAGAGCCTGCCAAGGATCATCCAGGACTCTGCACCTTTCTGTGCTCACCTGACTCCCCTCTTTCCCGATCACACCCTCAGCTGGTATTCAAAGTCCCTGGATCTGTCCTTACCCATCTCTGCAATCCACCTCCCACCTCTTCTGGTGTTCTACCCTGCTTTCACAGATACCTGGGTTTACAGGTATCAAGTGTATACACACTGTGGTTGGTAAAGTTTTTGTTTCTCCCCTACTTTAAAAGCCAGACGTTTTACACCACAATCTCTCTGAACACACACAGACTTATACACACATACCAAACACAATATTCTTAAACCTAGAGCCAACATGGTGTTTTGTTCTACGTGGCAACCAAATCAATGTTTCTGTGAGTCAATGGCTCTTTGTAGGAAAAATAACCTTCCTATACCTTGCTTTAAAATGAACACATAACATTTATGATACCAACCCACAGTTGAATACTCAGAACAAAATGGGGTCCAGAGGCATGGCATGCCTCCTGTTTAGCCAACGTTAATTGAAAAGCACGTGCTTGGGCGCCTGGGTGGCTCAGTCGGTTAAGTGACTGCCTTCGGCTCAGGTCATGGTCCCAGGGTCCTGGGATCAAGCCCCACATCGGGCTCGCTGCTCCACAGGAAGCTTGCTTCTCCCTCTCCCACTCCCCCTGCTTGTGTTCCCTCGCTTGCTTTGTCTCTCTCTGTCAAATAAATAAACAAAATCTTTAAAAAAAAAAAATAAATAAAACATATTTAAAAAAAAAATGAAAAGCACGTGCTTTATGTCGATGGGAACAGGTGACCCTTGCCACACACTTTTTCTCCTGGGAACAGCAGGGACAAGACTTTCTCTCTGGATGCCTCCTGTCAGTGACTGGTCCTTCATACTCCACAGGGCCACCAGGGAAGAGCAAATGTAGCCACAAACACCAAGACACTCTAGAAAGTTCCAGACATTATAACATGGAAGGCATGGTCATTAAGCCCACCATCACTTTACCTTTGTTGGGGGGGTATTTCGGCTTTTTCCCACCACCGACTAAAGCTAAATAGTTGCAGCGAAATAACATTTCAACATGGCCAACTCCTCCTTCCAGAAATTCTGAAATGATATTGAAAAAAAGTTAGTATGTATATTTTGCAATTTAAATACAGAAAAAAAGGGAAAGGTAACACTCAGCATTTGACTTTCATCAGCGATCTATACCTGACTACCATCAGCAATGAGACTGCCAGCTGGCCAGGAAAGAGGAAGAGCTGTGGGCCTTGGACCTCCCTCAGCAGCCCATCCTCATGAGCTGTGTTCCCCAGGTATAAATGCTGAGCACCCAGCACCCTAAGAAGCCAACGTACCAAAATGTATGAAAACTCCTATTTTAAGGGGTAGCAAAATCTCCAAGCTCTAAGAAAGCGTGCTAAATGCTTTAACGTAAAAGCAGAGTTCATCACTTTAAACACCTCTTCCACTGGCTTGAAATGCTCAAAAATGTTGGTGAATTATGTTAAGAGGAAAACGTCAGCAGATTTTCAGATGTCCTCCATGACAAAAGGAAGACCAACAATGCTCATTCAGGGAAGGTAATGGGAACCTGGTGAGAAGTTTGGGGCTCAGAGGAGTGAACCCCACTCTGGATGCTTTCTGCTGCAGAGCTGGACCACCCATCCTGTTCTCACCAGCTCTGCACTCTGGTCAGCAACGACCGGAACTCCTGGCACAGGGAGGGCACAGCAAAGGGCAAGTGAGGAAGCAACACCTCTGAAAGTTAGAAGTTAAATGAAGATCAGCCATGGCCATTCAAGGTGATTCCAAAGTTCATCAGCTGGCTCTGTGAGAAAAGTAGATTCAAGGCTTCATAAAAATGCTAGAAAGGACTAACTATCAGCTTGATCCTTGGGAATGAACTGCACAGGTCCACTTATAGGCAGATTTTTTTCAATAAATACAATCTGATACTGTAAATGTATTTTCTCTTAACGATTTTTTTTTTTTAAGATTTTATTTATTTATTTGACAGAGAGAGACACAGCGAGAGAGGGAACACAAGCAGGGGGAGTGGGAGAGGCAGAAGCAGGCTTCCCGCCGAGCAGGGAGCCCGATGTGGGACTCGATCCCAGGACCCTGGGACCATGACCTGAGCCAACGGCAGACACTTAACGACTGAGCCACCCAGGCACCCCTCTTAATGATTTTCTTAACAGTATTTCCTTTTCTTGAGCTTTATTGTATGAATATAGTATATGATACATATAACATACAAAATACGTGTTAACTGTTATCAATAAAGCTTCTGGTCAACAATACGCTATTAGCAGTTAGGTTGTTGGGGAGTCAAAAGTCATACATAGGGGCGCCTGGGTGGCTCAGCTGGTGAAGGATCTGCCTTCGGCTCAGGTCATGATCCCAGGGTCCCGGGATTGAGCCCCACATCAGGCTCCCTGCTCGGCGGGGAGCCTGCTTCTCCCTCACCTTCTCTCTCTGCCCCTCCCGCTTGTGCTCTCCCTCACTCACTCTCTCTTGAATAAAATAAATAAAATAAAATCTAAAAAAAAAAGTCACACGTGGATTTTCAACTGCAGGGTGTGTGTGTGTGTGTGTATGTGTATGTGTGTATGTGTGTGTGATCGCTCCTAATTCCCGGTTGTTCAGGGTCAAGAGCAATATATTTATACAAGCATCTGGGGTCTTCCAATTTTTTTCTTTCAGATAAAATCCCTTAGGGCGCCTGGGTGGCTCAGTCATTAAGCATCTGTCTTTGGCTCAGGTCATGATCCCAGGTCCTGGGATCGAGTCCCGCATCGGGCTCCCTGCTCAGCGGGAAGCCTGCTTCTCCCTCTCCCACTCCCCCTGCTTGTGTTCCCTCTTGCTGTGTCTCTCTCTGTTGAATAAAATCTCAAAAAAAAAAAAGAAAAATCCATTAGGTATAATTGATGAATCAAACAGTATATGTGTCTGCATAAAATGAACACATTTTGCCAAATTACCCTATAAAAAGATTCTACCAACCTAAACTGAACCACTGAGGTCATGAAACAGGCCATGGAATAGTCTGCTTCTCCACAGCCAAACCAAAGCTATATGCGAATGTGGGAACACCACCCGTCATGACAAGCCGCTCACTCCCCTCCACCTCACATGCTTCCCATTTCTCTCTAGTCCCTTCATCTTGGACATGCTGGGGTGAGCACAGGAGCATGAGGCCCATTACACAAAACGAGGATCAAGGCCCCCAACATACCATTAAGTCAGGTAGGCTGCTGGACTGGGTAACATCAGGAATCGTGCACAACAGGTCACCTCTTTTTTTCCAGACACTTAGTGTGTCACACGAAGGACCCTGCCCGTCTTATTCATGACTGTATCCCCAGCCCCAGCGCAGCATCAGGCGCTGGAGGCACCGACCACCGCCCAGTGGGCTCGGGAATGCACAGCCCTCACCTGCGTCCCACCTCAGTCATGTGCTGTTCTCTCTCGGTCTCTGTGTCCTCTCTACTTCCCCACACATGGCTGCCAATGTCACATGTGTGAGCACTGGTCATGGGGAGGGAAACATGGGTGACACAAAGACAGGGGAAGGCCTGCGAACCCCTCTGCCCCCCTTGCAGGCCGGGCCAGCTCACTGAGCAGGGGCTGTACAAGTTCTCATCACCTCTGCACCGCAGAAGAGTTGGTTTCTAAATGAAAAGGGAAATTAACTTTTTATGAGTATTCCTTGTTTCTATAATCACTGGATATCATATTTTATCTAAACGTATCATTCTCGAACCTTCTTCCCAGCACACGCTCAGATGTGAGCCCAAGTCCTACACGTGGACACCACAGGCTGCCATTGCAGGCAGTCCTCCCTGGGGCCTCACAGCTTTCTGGGAGTGCAGCAGAGCTGCATGCCCACTTCAAGTGTGATTAAGATGCAGGACCTTCAACGCCTGGGAGGGAGCTGGGAGAAAGCTGCCTCCAACGGCTCCCAGTCCTTGCCGGCGGTGGGCACACCTGGGAGAGGCAGCTCATGGCCAATCCCACCTACTCAGTGCCACGGTCACACTGGAGGTAACGGCCGACAGCCCAGATCTGGGGGTGACCACGGAAATGCAGGCACACTTCCTTCCTCCTCATTTAGGAAAGCAAACCGTCAAGATAAAACAGGAACAAGATCCAGCCTGTTTTCTGTCAAGTTGTAAGTTGCCAGAAATTAACAGCAGACCAACCTACAAGTGCACAGGGGCGGATTGCTTAAAATACACCATCAAAAAGCACAGCACGGGGGCGCCTGGGTGGCTCAGTCGTTAAGCGTCTGCCTTTGGCTCAGGTCATGATTCCGGGTCCTGGGATCGAGCCCCGCATCGGGCTCCCTGCTCCGCGGGAAGTCTGCTTCTCCCTCTCCCACTCTCCCTGCTTGTGTTCCCTCTCTCGCTGTGTCTCTCTCTCTGTCAAATAAATAAATAAAAAATCTTTAAAAAAAAAAAAAAAAAAGCACAGCACGGCCCCACCATGATCCTTTTCAAATTCACTCCAAGCTAAGCTTAGGGACAGACTGCCCCAGACCCAGTTGGGCTGAGCAGCAACAGGAAACAATACTTGCTCTCAGCATGACAATGGCAAACCCTCTGGAACTTAGACTTTTAAATGCTTCTTGTCTAACGTATTTTTCTTTTTAGATTATTTATTTACGAGAGCGAGAGCGAGAGCGAGAGCGAGAGCGAGAGAGCGCGCGCGCGCGAGAGCGAGAGAGAGAGCGCGCGCGCGCGAGAGCGAGAGAGAGAGAGCGCGCGCGCGCGAGAGCGAGAGAGAGAGAGCGCGCGCGCGCGCGAGAGAGAACGCCCACGATCAAGGAGGGGGGGGGCACAGGAAGAGGGAGAAGGGGATTCCCTGCCGAGCAGGAAGCCCGATGTGGGGCTCCATCCCAGGACCCCGAGATCATGACATGAGCTGAAGGCAGATGCTCAACCGACTGAGCCACCCAGGCACCCTAATGTATTTTTAGAAAAATCTTGAGTTTGTTATAAACATATCATTAATTAGGAAATAGCTATCAATATATTGCTAATGATTCAACTGGAAACTAAGCCTGTAACTCCTAAATTTCTAGGTCACTTTATTTTATTTATTTATTTAAAGATTTTATTTATTTTACAGAGAGAGACACAGCGAGAGAGGGAACACAAGCAGGGGGAATGGGAGAGGGAGAGCAGGCTCCCCGCCCAGCAGGGAGCCCGATGTGGGGCTCAATCCCAGGACCTTGGGATCATGACCTGAGCCGAAGGCAGACGCTTAACCACTCACTGAGCCACCCAGGCGCCCCGCCCCTATGTTATTTATTTGTCAGAGAGAAGGAGAGCACAAGCAGGGGCGGCGGCAGGTAGAGGGAGAAGCAGGCTCCCCGCTGAGCGAGGAGCCCCATGTGGGACCCAATCCCAGGACCCTGGGACCACGACCTGAGCCAAAGGTAGACACTTAACCGACTGAGCCAACCAGGGGTCCCTCTAGGTCACTTTAAATAAAAAGTATTTGCAAGTCAGATTGTTTCAAAGTATTTTGTCACTATTTATCCATATAAAACAGAATTGTCTTAATTCACTAAGCAACCAAAAAACAAATACAAGGCAGATTCTCAGAAGACTGACAGGAAACTCCCGTCACGGCCTGAAGCACTCACTGACCCACTCTCTAAGAGCACACGGCTGCTGGACTGACAGATGATGAAGGCACAAGCTTACACAGCACTTAATATGTGTGCCAGGCACTAATCTATGTGTTTTAAGCATTCTAATTCACTGATCTTCACGATAATCTCAGGAGGTAGACAGTTATCACCTCCCTTTTACACAAAGAAAGTGAGGCCAAGAGAAGGTGAGGAACTTGCCCAAGGTCACACAGCAGCCTGGTAAGGGGCAGAGTCAGATTCCACCCAACCAATGTGGGCCGAGAACCTGAGCCCTTAACTACCGGCTATACGGTCTGTCTCTAATAAATGCAAGTTATACACCTCAATTTACAAAGTCAACTCCTAGATGTAAAGCACCACTTACTGTTTTATACACCAGGGCTGCTGTACAAAGACTGCACTTGACAAAGGGGTTTCACTGTCAAAACATTTCTGAAAGTCCCTGATGCTGGGTTATTAGTTGTGACAACGGAAGGGGGGCTGTTCAGTGGAGCACCGGGATGCAGTAACTTCCTCTTACAGAAAGAAACAGTTCCAGCATCAGAAAATATAACTGTGCACTGAGTAAAAACCAAAACCACAACTACAGGAAGAAAAAGGATGTTTCTCATTTTCTATGATTTATCTGAGATTTGTTCATCTGTTGGCAGTGCTTGATTCTCCAAGCAAGTAAAGAGAGGAGACACCAAAAGCGTAAGAAAAATACCTTGGGGTAAAAGTAAATTGAAAACAAGTCTACCTGTAAAATTTACCAATTTTTCCTGTCAATGGCAAAAGGATCACTATTATTTTAGTATTATCAATAGAAGTCCTGATTCCACTTAAGAAGCTTTTGAAAACTTGCATTCCCCGAAAACGTAACTTAAGACACCGAAATACGTAAACAGAAGCAACTACAATTTATTGCTACAGATAATATTTTCTAAGTGGTCATTTATCAAGGGTCAAGAGTCCCATATACTGAATTAAACCCATCACTTGAGTTCTCTACAACTTCACATTCAGCAAGAAGAGAGAGAATGGCCTGCACCACTACCCCATGTTCTCCCGTGGCAGCTAGCGACAATTGAAGACATGGCAGAGACACATGATGTTTCAAAGTTCACATCCACCGGAGAAATTAGAGCCGGGCCACGCCCACTGGATCAGCCCTGCACCCCGTCTAGGCCAGCAGAGGGCCATGAACCTATTTACTTCTCAAAACCAGGACCCCGCCCCCCACAACTGTGAGATAAAATGCAGATTCTTTGAAGTCTGGAAAAAGGGAGACTACGAAATGTCAACTACTCTTACCTTGTTTCTCTTTTTCTTTTAGCGGATCGGTGTTATAGACTCGGAATCCGTTTTCCATCCCACAGGCAAAGCATCCTTAAGTGTGAAAGCGAGAGAGAGACACACATTAATCCACAGTGGGATCTCAGCTAAGGGCCCCAGGGCCCAGAACAGCCAAAACAAGGGGTCTGGAGAAAGCAGACTTTCCTAAGAGCTCTTGCAGAGGCTCGGACAACACGGTGTGGTCTGCTCAGCCACAGCTAACCTCCTGGGGCTGCTAGTAAACGACGTGCATACCCCGGCACAACGTTTTCGGTCATCTAACGTGGAAAAGAGCCTTTGGAGTCACTCCAACTTCCTCCTGCAGGGCCTTTCTCTGGCACTCCTGAAGACCAGCTCTGCCTAAACTTAATTCCACGAGAGGGGTTCACCAGCTACCTCCACAAGCCATTCTGCCACTGCACATTTCCCTCAACACCTGCCTCTTGCTATAACACTCACCACTGGCTCCCCCATTCCTTTTTTTTAAGATTTTATTTATTGATTTTGACAGAGAGAGAGAGAGAGAGAGTGAGAGAGGGAACACAAGCAGGGGGAGTGGGAGAGGGAGAAGCAGGCTTCCCGCCGAGCAGGGAGCTCGACGCGGGGCTCAATCCCAGGATCCTGGGATCATGACCTGAGCCGAAGGCAGACGCCTAACGACTGAGCCACCCAGGCGCCCCTGGCTCCCCCATTCCTAAACATCTCTTGAGTGCTGTCTGTCAGACACCAAGATCTGGAGAGGCAATGACAGAACAAGAAAGTCCATGCCTTCCGGAAGACAGCTGAGAGCCAGCAATCCCAGCAAGTGTGGCCACAGCAGACCAGGGAGGGAGGGGGCGGGGAAGGGCTGCTGCAGGATGGCCTTCCAGAAAGTGGCCTGAGGTCTCCCATGACCTCCCCCCACCTGTAAACAAGCCTAACCTTGAAACCTCTGTCACGGTCACACACCAGGTTGTTAATGGTCCAATGAACATCCACCAGAACAGCCAGAATGGTGGAAAGCGCCAAGTATAAAGCAGGTTTGGAGGGAACTCTGAACCTGCTGGTGGATGGCGAACCGGTGCCACACCCTGGAACGCTGTTTGCTTGACCTACTACGGCTGTCAGCTCTACTCCTCGGTGTGTAGGCCTTACAGAGATGGCCACATAGGTTCGCCAAGACACGCATTACAGGGGCGCCTGGGTGGCTCAGTGGTTAAGCGACTGCCTTCGGCTCAGGTCATGATCCTGGAGTCCCGGGATCGAGTCCCGCATCGGGCTCCCTGCTCCGCAGGGAGTCTGCTTCTCCCTCTCCCACTCCCCGTTTGTGTTCCCTCTCTCGCTGTGTCTTTCTCTGTCAAATAAATAAATAAAATCTTTAAAAAAAAAAAAAAAAAAAAAAAAAAGACACGCATTACAAAGTTCACAGCAGCACTCTTACACCCTAATAGCCAAAAACTGGGAACCCATCCAAATGACCCCCGATGGCAGACTGAATTAATTTTGATATAGTCACACAGGAAACCACTGTGCATCAATGAGAATGATCTACAACAATACTCGGCAATACAGAGAATGTCCCACAAACGTGACGTTGAATGAAAAAGCCAGGAACAAAAATAAAGTACAGACACAGGCAAAACTAATCTACACCACTGGAAGTTAGACTGGACTGTGGCAGTGACCGGAAGGAGCACCGGGCGGCCAGGTGTGTTCAGTTTCTTCACCTGGCTGCTGCTGGAAGGTGTGTTCAGGTTGGAAAATTCATCAAGCTGAACACTTAGGGCTTGTGCACTTTTCTGTAAGTATTGCATACTTCAATAGAAAGAAGGAAAGGTATTACGAACACCAAAGGTTGGCAACCACTCTCCAAGAAGTCTAGGCATCATCCTTGCTATGTTCACACAACTTTTTCCCACAGAGGAAGCCCCAGCCCAACAGCTGGGGACCCCACAGGGCCCTGGGCTGGCTGGGGGCTCTCTTCTATACACAGGCACACCTTGTTCCATGTTGCTTCACAGACCCTGTGCTTTGTGCAATCGAAGGTTTGGGGCAGCCCTGCCTCCACCAAGTCTATCAGCACCATTCTCCATAGCATTTGCTCACTCACGTCTCTGTGTCACATTCTGGTAATTCTAGCAAGATTTCAAACTTTTCCGTTAGTATATTTGTTATGGTGATCTGTGATTAGTGATTATAACTCACTGAAAATTCAGATGGTAGCTAACATTTTTTAGCAATGAACTATTTCTTAATTAAGATGTACAGGGGCGGGCGCCTGGGTGGCTCAGTTGGTTGGGCGACTGCCTTCGGCTCAGATCATGATCCTGGAGTCCCTGGATCGAGTCCCGCATCGGGCTCCCTGCTCAGCGGGGAGTCTGCTTCTCCCTCTGACCCTCCCCCCTCTCATGTGCTCTCTCTCATTCTCTCTCTCTCAAATAAATAAATAAAATCTTAAAAAAAAAAAAAAAGATGTACAGGGGCGCCTGGGTGGCTCAGTCGGTTGGGCATCTGCCTTTGACTCTGGTCATGATCCCAGGACCCTGAGATCATGACCTGAGCGGAAGTCAGACGCTTAACCGGCTGAGCCACCCAGGTGCCCAAAAATCTTAAAAAAAAAAATTAAAGTACGTACATTTTTCTTTAGACACAATGCCATTACACACTTAACACACTGCAGTACAGTGTAAACATTTATATGCACTGAGAAATGAAAATATTCATTTGACTCACTTTATTGTGATAGTCTCTAGTGCAGTTGTCTCTGAGGTGTGCGTGTAGAGACAACTCCCATACAGCCCACATGCAAATACCACCACCACCACCCCGTACCCCCTTTCCCCATAGCTACAGTGAAGTGGGCCAAGGACAGGAGTCTGTGGCCTCAGGTCTTGGTCCAGGCAGGATAAGCAAGTATATACACAAAGGGTACATACTCAAAAATTTGAGTTTCCCAAGGTAATAGGAAAAAAAAATAGGCAGCTAAATTATAGAAATGTACATCTCAACACTTAAGAGTCTCGAAGACCACCGTGCAAATTATTTTTAGAAGATAAAAGTTTGAACATGTGAGCAAATGTCCTTTTAAAAATGCTTTCTTGTACATCTGAAACAAATGTAACATTGTGTGTCAACTACATTTCAACTAAAAAATTTTATTTTTTTTTTTAAGATTTATTTATTCATTTGAGAGAGAGAGAGAGAAACAGCATAAGAGGGGAGAGGGTCAGAGGGAGAGGCAGGCTCCCCGCTGAGCCGGGAGCCCGATGTGGGACTCGATCCCAGGATTCCAGGATCATGACCTGAGCTGAAGGCAGTTGCTTAACCAACTGAGCCACCCAGGCACCCTCAACTAAAAAATTTTTTAAATAAAGAAATGATTCTTAGGGACGCCTAGGTGGCTCAGTCAGTTAAGTGTCTGCCTTTGGCTCAGGTCATGATCTCAGGGTCCTGGGATGGAGCCCCGTACTGGGCTCCCTGCTCAGCAGGAAGTCTGCTTCTCCATCTCCCTAGGCCTGCCACTCCCCCTGCTTGTGCCCTCTCAAATAAATAAAATCTTAAAAACAAACAAACAATGATTTCTAAGCAAAAGTTGCAACGAGTGTTAAAAATGCTGAAGAGGGGCGCCTGGGTGGCTCAATCAGTTGAGCGTCCAACTCTTGGTTTCAGCTCAGGTCATGATCTCAGGGTCATGAGATCAAGCCCCACGTCCACAGGGCTCCCCACTCAGCAGGGAGTCAGCTTGGGGTTCTCCCTTTCCCTCTGCACCCCCACCCCTGGCTTGTGTGCGCATGCACACTCTCTCTCAAATTTAAAAAACGCTGAGTAGAAATTAAAAATCAGTATAAGTAAAAACAAAATGTAATAAATTCAATCATCTAGCATAAATTTAGAGAGAATTTAACCTAAGGGTAATCAGAAGTTTAAGTATAAAAGCATATTTTTTTCCTTCAAAAACACTTACTTTACCTACAATTTGTTAAAATGAAATGAGCTGGGCTTACAGAAGGGTATTTTTCAGACAATGGAAATATGGCCTTTTAAGAGCCACAGCTGTATTTTATTTTATTTATTTCTCGAGAGAGGGAGAAGATCCCAAGCAGGCTCTGCTGGATCTCATGACCCCGAGACCACCACCCAAGCCAAAACTAAGAGTCGCATGCCCAACTGACCGAGCCACCCAGGCGCCCCGCAGAGCTGTATTTTAAAAACAATCTTTGATAAAATCTTTATAAAAATATAATAATCTTCACTGGTTTCTTAAATAATCAGCATCATTATGAGCCTCGAATACTGTACTGAAACTTAATTCAAAGATTCCTCACTCAGTATCAAGGCAGGTATCATAAGAACGAATCTCTTGCATTAAATGACTTCAAGTCACTAAGCTGCTTGCGTTTGTAAACACAAAAGGTATCACAAGTTTTTATAGTTACCTCTCCCCTCCCTTACTACCAGCTAGCCATCTCTTTCCACTGAAAACATATTATTTTTTTAAAGATTTTATTTATTTATTTATTGGGGGGGGGAACGACAGAGGCAGAAGCAGACTCCCCACCAAGCAGGGAGCTCAACGCAGGACTCGATCCCAGGACCCCGGGATCATGACCTGAGACGAAGGCAGATACTTAACTGAGCCAACCAGGCACCCCTGAAAACATAATGCTTTTTTTTTTTTTTAATTTTATTTATTTATTTGAGAGAGAGAACACCTGAGAGGGGATAGGGTCAGAGGACCAAGCAGACTCCCTGCCGAGCAGGAAGCCTGATGTGGGACTCGATCCCGGGACTCCAGGATCATGACCTGAGCCGAAGGCAGTCGCTTAACCAACTGAGCCACCCAGGCGCCCCTGAAAACATATTTCTTAAGGAGTTGTTATATCACTGTTAATTCCTTAAAGAGCTTTCAATTATCAAACCCATTAAAAAACCTACTGCCCTCCTCTGGTAATCAAACCCCAAAACGTTCAGCCACATAATTGCCCAAAGTCCAACATCTGGCCCCAAACTCATACCTCACTCATAAATAACGTTCTCCCACAATTCCCGCAGTCCGGCCCAACCAAAACCACCTTCCGTGGCTCAGCGCACGGCACCCACACCCTTCCCAAACTTTGCCCGCGGCTAACTGCCACCTCCTCCGAGAACCTGGCCCTGACCCTGATCTCCAAGGCTGGAAGGAAACTTGCCCTCCTCCAACCACATGAAAACCTCCCTATCTTGGCATGCCTCTTTCGACCTGCCACCTTGTTATCTCGCCTATGACACCACAATCAACACCTGTGGGCAGGTTTAACCCATCCTTCAGAGCACAGCACAAAGTAAACACGCCAACCACAGCTAGGCAACCGCGGCATTGTCTACTGAAAATTATCTTCACAGGGGCGCCTGAGCGGCTCAGTCGGTTCAGCGTCTGACTTTGACTCGGGTCGTGATCCCGGAGTCCTGGGATCGAGCCCCGCGTCGGGCTCCTGCTCGGCGGAGAGCCTGCTTCTCCCTCTGCCTGCCACTCTGCCTATCTGTGCTCTCTATCTGTCAAATAAATAAAATCTTAAAAAAAAAAGAAAAAGGAAATTATCTTCACAAATGCGCGATCCTACAGCACTACTCGGATGCTCTTCGAAAACAAAACTTCCAAAGCGACCACGGAAGAGCCCTTCGAGTCTGTCCCCGAACAGCAGCTGTCACCCCTTTCTCCCCAGGGGGGAAGCTAGCAGCTGTGCAGTGGAGAGGCAGCGCGGCGCCCCGGTCCTCCCCGCCCCTCCCGGCCCCTCCCCTCCCGCGTCCTGCCGGCTTTCCCGGACGTGGCTCCAAGAGCGCCTTAAACCACCCAGGGACCTCAGCTGGATTCCAAAACGTGAAAATAAAATGCCATTTCCCCAATGGCATACTCAACAGTCAAGTCCTTAGAGGGCCTCTGGTTTCACGGAACAAGAAGAAAAAACGCTAAGGGAGTTCAGTGACACTTTCTCATTAAAACCAACGCAACAGGCGAGGACCTACACCCGACTAGGTCAGTAGGCCTGCAGGACTCGTCAATAAAAAGTCTAAGTACGCAGCTGAAAAGAAACCCAAGTGCTTTTCAACTCAACAAGAGCTTATCCGCCGAAGATCCTAAACGGGTACAGGAAAAAAAGCGGAGTTTCGAAGCAGACCCCAGCAAGAGCCGCGGGGAAAAATCCGATTATCGTCGAATCCGGTGAGAGCCCGCGGAGGAGGGCTGACCGAGTGGATGCCGCCGCCGCCCCGAGCTCCGGGAAAGTCCGGAGGCGAGGGACCCGCCCCGACCTCGGCCCACACCCCCCGCCCGGAGTGGGAGCGGCGCCGGCAGGGCCGGGTCGCGAGGCCAGGACAGAACTGGGGGTGGCACGGTCAAGGGCCGCCTCGGGGGGAGGGTGTGGTGGAAGGTGTCGGGGAGAAGAACCCGCCAGGTCGCCAGGTGTTGGGGGGCGTCCGGGGAGGGACCAGGCCGGGCCGGGGGGCGTCGGGGGAGGGGCCGGGTCGGGGGGGCGTCGGGGGAGGGCCGGCCCGGTCGGGGGGCTCCGGAAGAGGCCGGGTTGGGGCCCGGGCGCGCGCAGGGGCGCCCTCACCGTGGTCCTGGTTGAAGCCGGCATAGAGCAGCCCGTTGCCGTGGGGGTTACACGGCAGGAGGTTCATGGCGCCGCCGCGAAGGTCCGCCGCTCCTCAGCGCCGCATGCCCTCGGGGAGGCCGGGCGCTGGGGTCCCGTCTGTCCCGCGGAGGCCGTCGCGCCGGAAGCGAGGGGCGGACGTGCGTGCGCGCGCAGCCAGGGAGCCGCGGAGCGCCGAGCGCATCCACCTGGGCCCGGCCAGGGTGGTGAGGGAGCGCCGAGAACGTCACGTGTGCGGGGGCGGGGCCTGTGCGGAGGGAGGCGGGCTTGGGGGAGAGGGGAGGGGCCTGGCGGCAGGGTGGCGGGGCGGGTCTGGGGGCGGAGAACCACCTACCCGGTCCGAGGAGACTGGAGGGCAACCTACCCCGGACCCCGGCGATTCAAAGAGGCAACCGCGCCCCACCCCTGCCCCTCGCGAACAGGCAGGGCCCACAGCCCTATATATAACTAGAGCCCCCCCCAGGAATCATATAAATTGAGAGACTTTTTCTTATTTTTTATTTATTTTATTTTTAAATATTTTATTTATTTATATGACAGAGAGAGAGAGTACAGGTAGGCAGAGAGACAGGCAGAGGGAGAGGGAGAAGCAGGCTCCCCGCTGAGCAGCGAGCCCGATGCGGGACTCGATCCCAGGACCCTGCGATCATGACCCGAGCCAAGGGCAGACGCTTAACCGATTGAGCCGCCCAGGCGCCCCTTTTTCTTATTTTTAATTGATTGAAAAGATCAGCATTTAAAATAGTAACAATGTATTATAGGGTTTTTATTATATACAGAAGTAAAATGTACACAAAAATAGAAAAATGGATGGAAGTGAGGAAGTGGAAGTATATAGAAGTATAGACCTACCCCATACCTCCACAGGACACAGCCCCCCCCCAGGACACACAGCCCCCACAGGACACACAGGCTCCCCCCCACAAGACACACAGCCCCCGGCAGGACACATAGCTCCCCTCCCAGGATACACAGCCCCCACAGGACACACAGGACACACAGCTCCCCTCCCAGGACACACAGACCCCACAGGACATACAGCTCCCCCTAGGAGACACAGCTCCCCTCCCAGGACACACAGCCCCCATAGGACACACAGCCCCCCCAGGACACACAGTACCCCCCTAGGACACACAGACCCCACAGGACACACAGCCTCCCTCCCAGGACACACAGCCCCCCCCCCCCACCACACAGGACACACAGCCTTCCTGGACATACAGCTCCCCCTCCTGGGACCCACAGACCATCCCCTCGAGGGACAAAGTCTGGACTTTCTGGCACAGAGCAGCTGGGCTGTGGTCCTACTCCAACACTGAGTGGCCATGGAGACAAGAGTGCTGGCCCTAGGGTCCCCTACTCAGACAACCCTCTGGTCTCTCTCTCACTGTCCCCTGTCCTATTTTCCCCTTGCACCTGGACGTCCACAGTCCAGGCAGCACCCGTTCCTGCCCCTCCCATCCTCTCCTCCCATCTGCACCCTTGGGCTGCTGACCCACCCTACAAGGTGGCACCCTTTCTGCCCTGGGGCCCTGGGGCCCTGGGGTCCGAATTTACCCATGCATGCCCTGCTGGTAGAGTCGGCGTAACTCAGTTTCCGTATGTGGGGGTATCTCAGGCTGGTGGCCCGTGGTTTGGGACAGGGGCCAGGCACTGATCACAGACTCACAGACCTGGGGCTCTTCACTGCAGCCCACAGACTCAGAAAGAACCCTGCTGCTGGAGAGCCTTGCCCCAGCAGTCCGGTTGTTACCTCTGCACACGGGCACCTGTGGTCACCAAAGCGGGCACTCAGGGAAATGAGAGACTCAGCCCTTCCTTTGCTCTGGGGCCTCCCGCAGGTCCTATGTCACTCCAGGTCCTTCTGTGACAGACAGTAGTAGGCTGGGGGTGCTGCTGAGGGGGCTCCTCGCCACAGCCACTGTATCTTAACCCCAGAAACTCAAAGCTGTACCACCCTCTGGAATGGGTCGAATGGTGACCCCCAGAGACATGCCCACACAGAACCTGTAACTGGGACCCTATTTGGAGAATCTTTGCTGGTGTAATTAAGGATCCTAAGATGAGATCACCCTGGATTTAGGGTGGACCGTGAATCCATGACGAGTGTCGTCCTTAGTGGAGAAGAGGAGGGGAGAAGACAGAGGGGATGGCCACTTGATGGGAAGGCTCAAATTGGTGCCACGTAGCTGCAAGCCAACACGTGCTGACAACTGCAGTCACTCCCAGGTGCCGGGAGAGGCCTGGGAAGGCCCCCCAGCCCCCAAACAGTGAGGACGTGGGTGTCCCTTCTTGGAGCCATCTATTTCTGGCAGCCCTAGGAAACCAGCACAGCCCGTTGGTAGCTCACATGTCTTTAGGCAGAAGATGGGAGAAGTGGCTCGAAAGGAGTGCCAGGCTCCTCACTGACTCCCTCTCCTAGGTGGGAGGGGGCACGTTCTCACCTCCGGGGCGCAGACTGGGGTTTGAGCCAGGGATGGAGGGCATAGGCATTACGTGTGTTCCCTACTAAAGCCCAACTTTCTGTCTGTAAGAGGAGAATTACATCTAGGTGTTCACAACACAGGCCACAGAGAGAAATGCTTCACAGGGTCTCAGAATACCTTGTGTGTCTCCACTGGGGACGAGGTACTCTGCGAGGTGTCTGTCTGTTATGGGTTCTCATTGCCAGCCCAGGACACAGCTCAGCCTCTGCTCGGGGAATGCCGGCTCCTCATGCCAGGGTAGGGAACTTCGTCGGGCACCTGCCAGCCTGCTTACATGAAGCCAGCCCGTTTCCCACCACGGACTCGCCTGCGTGCTGCCTGGCAGACCTGTCCTGCAGCCATCCTGTGCTGACTCTGCTCAACCTCATCCAGTTCCTCTGTTTGGCCAACGGCATGAGAACACTCCCAGAAGAGGCCGGGGCCCTGAGGGGAAGGAAGACCTGAGAACACGTGCACCCCTGGGAGCCAACAGGGTGAGCACCAGGTGTCCCCCGCCTCGCCTGCCCCCGCCCCCCCAGCTGGGCGCCAGCCGCCCTCCTGGCTGGGACCTCCCGCATCCGGCCAATCCGATCCGCAACAGCTGGGACGCCTCCCCTGTTCTCCAAGCACTTGCTTTAAAGAGGTGGTTCTCCAGCAAAGGGCAGCCGCTCCCACCTCCGACTCCTTGGCAGACCAATGTTATGGAGCCCTGTAACTGACACTTGTTTCCAGATTCAATATTTGCCTAGATAGTTCCTATCAAAGCTGTGAGTTCTCTGTCCAGGAGATTATTCTGCATTGCAGTAATTTTCACAGGGCAACTGAAGACATAATTGTACGTAATGTATTTTGAATCTAGATGCTTACAAAGAGAATTACAAACATCTGGGGCATAATCTGGCATTCCTGTTTACACTTTGGGTGGGTTTTGCCAGTGGGGAGGGCCATGGAAGAGACAGACAACGTGTGAGAGCAGTTTTTCTAGGGGTCAGTTTACATTTGATTGTATTTTCAGTATATTTACCACCCAAACATGCATGCTTTACTTCATAATACGTTCCGTATTTCGGTTTCTTTGTTTCTCTTTCCTAGGAATGCCACTTGGATTTGCTAAAGCACTTTCTACTGTGAAGTGTAACTTCTTGTTGTGGAGTGTCCTGGGGCCAGCACAACACTGGGGGTACTCAGCACGGCGGCGATTTGCCCTCTCACAGCTCTAGGGGCTCTGGGACTGGAGTCTGAGATCCAGGTGCAGGCGGGGCCCTGGGGGCTCCTTCCCGCCTCTGCCAGCTTCTGGGGGCTCCAGGTGTCCTTTGTCCCCCGGGAAGAACTCCAGGTCACAGAGGCTATATTCCTTCTAGAACATTAGTGGTAGTCTTAAGGAGTCCTCCAGTTGAAGATGGAACTGAATGGAAGGGAGGAGAGCCCTGTTTGGTCTGGTGTGACCTTGCCACCAGGGGACACGCTCCAGTGCCCCCCTGCTGTCCTTGGCCTTAGGGACCTGCAGCTTTGGTTCTCCAGAAGTCTGTTCTTCACAGGGGAGAAGAGGTGCCGCAGGGGCTCCCTTCAACCTGGACCTCTCCTCACATCCCTCCTGGGCACCCACGTGGGAAAGAGATGCCCCACCTGGGCCGGCCCCACATCGGTCACAGCAGGTCAGATGACACCCATCCTGGGCACCCTGGCTGTCCCTGCACTCATGGTCAGCAGGTCGACCCTTCTCTGCCATCCACTGCCGGATGGAGAAAAGGTGCTGAGGCCCCAGCAGGACATCCTCCCAGGCCGGCAGCCGCTGCAGAGGCGCTGTCCCCTAGCCCGCTCCCCTGTGGACATTTGTCCCCATTGTGCTCGGGGGGCTGTGCGACCTCAAGCCTGGCCCTAGGCCTTCAGCGGCCAGGGGTGGCCAGCCTCATTTCTCCTCTGGCCCTCAGTAGAGATGTTGCTTCCGATTCTCGAGTCCCTTAAATTTCTAAAAATCTGTAAATAGTTAATAGAAACTGAGAACTGGGTGTTTTCCCATTGCTACTTACTTCTTAAAGATTCCTCATGGTAACCATCAGCTGCTGCAGAGAGAGAGGTCAGGCAGCTACAACCAGGAAGGTGAGACCCTGCCCCGGGCCTTTTACGCTGCTCTTGTGATCAGTGATAAGGGTCTGTCTGTCTCTCTGTCTGTCCGGGGTGCCTGACGAATCTGTGGGCACCCCAGGGGCAGTCAAGAGCCCCGTCTGCTGTTTTCCCGGACGGGCACACGTTCCGGGGTCTCTCTTTCATACTTCCACTTTCTGCCTCTGTGTTTCTTTCCAGGGAAGGGAGTCTCTATCAGCAGATGCCATGCTCAGGACAGGCAATGAAGCAAATGAAATAAAGGGCTATGTGAACACACGGAATCAGAAAGAACCAGCCAACAGTCCTACCAAGAAACAAGTATACATTTTATTGTCGAGAAACATTCTCTGAAACAACAGCGTCCGCTTCTTCCCTTACCGAGACGGCTCCGGATGATAATTTCCTCGCCGATCTGGATCTGACGTAACTATGTTGTGGCCGTTCGACAACTAGAGATATCTTTGGCATTTTCTTCCCTTTGCTTCGTAACTTGTGGGACATCGTGTACAAAAAAATGTAGATTTACAGAAAAATATGCATATAAATCACTTATTAATCCCCAAACAGGGTAAATAACATAGCAAAAACTTTATCAAATTCGTCAGACCCGCCCTGCATAATCTCCCGTTCTCCGCGTGCTCCGTAAACTAGCACTTCGACGTGAAGAGGAGGTTTACAAAAAGGCCCTCTTGTGAGGTCGAAGACGATTTCTCTGTCCCGTTGCTCTCCAGAGTCCCCGGGGCCACGCTCGCCGCGCACAAGCACGCGTTGCGCTCTTATAAAAGCAGCCGTGGCAGGGAAGGGCCGCGTCAGCCAGAATCTCGCGCCATCCGGAGCTGAGCAGACGGCCGATCCCCCCGGACAAACACACGTTTAAAACAAGAGCTTCATGCACATCCACGGAGAAACGTCAGTCAGGCTGGGTTTTCACTGCACGGAGCGGCTCCGTCACCGTGAGAGATCTCAGCGTGAGAGGCCGGCAGGTGCTTTCCGGGCCTGGAACAGGCTCCCGCGTCTGTCCCGCGTCGGTCCCGCGTCCGTCCCGCGGGCGACTGCTTGGCGTCTCTCCCGGAGGGGCCGGGGTCTGTGCTCAGACGCCGTCTTCAGGAGACTTTGCAGCTGTTCCTGGGGCAGCGCCTGGGCGGGCTCTGGGGCGGGCGGGTGGCCTTCACTTTGCGCAGACCGCTCCTCTTGTGGGTGGAGCTGGTGGTGAGGGAGTAGGAGCGGCCGTGCATCATCCTGGCGTTTAGGCCGCTGGCCATGGAGAAGGATTTGAGGTGGCTCCTCAAGGCCATGGGCAGCGGGAGCTTGTCCACCAGGTGCACGGGCGTGCAGGACACCACCACGCGGCAGCATAGGTCCTGCAGGCTCAGCACTTGGGAAGGAAAGGAACCGGGCTTAGTTCACGTTGTCCCGGACACACACCGACCACAGGGCAGCCCGCTCGCCTGCCCACCTTCCTTCTCCAGGACTTGGGCTGAGCACTCCACCCACTGTGCCCTCGCGTGGCCCTGGGAAGGGCCGGAGGTGGGCCACTCTGCTCTAGTTGCCTTGGACTGGAGACCCCTACCCCTGGGGCAGACCTGGAGGGGAGACGGTGGCCGGTGAGGTCCTCCTGCAGGCCTCACCCGACTGCAGTTTGGGGTGAGAGACCGAGGGTGTCAGGGATGATCTTCCCAACCACCACACCGCTGACATCGGAAGCACGTGTGACCAGCTCTATGGGGACATGCCCAAGAGCGTGCCTGAGGAGCAAGTGCTTCGGTCTCATCTATACTGTTCCTCGTGTGAGTCAGGCTCCCTGGGATGGGGCCCTGGGGGACCTGATGAGGGCGGCACTCGTGGGGCAGCCCCTGAGGGGTCAGGCCCGGGGGTCTCAGTAGAGAGCTCTCTCCGCGCAGTGGCCGTCAGCTGGGGGTGGTTTTGACCCCCCGGGACACTTGTGGTTTCCACCGCCGGGGGGGCAGGGGGCAGAGCACACTGAACGCCCCCCCAGAGCCAACAGCCCTGTCGAAGCCGGCAGCGGTGCTGAGATGGAGAATCCCTAACTGAGAAGAATCCAGTCTGGCTCCCTATGCCGCCCAGTTCAATGACTCTAGGTTTTGTCCTTTTGTTTTGTAACAGTCATATGCGGCCAGGTTCCTGTGAGGAAATCCGTGACAGGGACTGACACCGTAAAGGACCCACAAAGTAGATGAAATCGGAGGACACAGGTCTTTGGACAGATTAACACCGAGGGATCTGAACAGTATTCCAACCTCAGGTTATAGGGTGCCCACTACGCTCGAGGTGCTTCTGTTTCTCAGGTTCCCCTCTTTGCAAAAAAAAAAAAAAGAGTTGGAAGTGAATCATTCCTGACACGATATGTGCTTCCCAAAACCATGGGCTGAAACCTGGCCAGCCGGCCCTCAGGGGTCCTGCTCTGCGTGGGGAGGTGCCGCCCCCTTCCCACTGCACAAGCCTGTTTGCACCTGCCTCCACTTCTGCCCACACACTGACCTCAGAAATGCCTCTCGTGAACTTTCCGACAAGACTATTAATAGTGATTCCTCTCAGATTAAATGCATTTACTCTGAGGATGGACATGGCGGCTTGAGGCGGGTCCTGGGAGGCAGACCAGGGTCTGGGGGCTGTAGGACGGCCTGACTGGTGCCTACCCTTGCTCGGCCTCCAGAGCCGGTCCATCCCATGTCGCAGCAGCACGGTCCTGGCCAGCTCCGTGAAGGACTCGGTGATGTTGAAGTTGCACAGAGGGCTGACCTCGAAGAAGGTGACGCCCAGGCGCTCCGCGTAGGCCTGCGCCTGCTCCGTGGGGACCTGCCGCTTGAAGGCCAGATGCAGGCGGTTTCCCACCAGGATTTTAGGGACGCCAGGGGCGTGCTGAAGGGTTAGAGAAAGGCAAGGGGGTTACTTGGCGAGCTTTTGTGGTTGCTCGCACCTTTGGTGTACGGGGTAAATCCTCCCCCAGTTCATGCCCACCCAGAACCTCAGAATGTGTCCTTATTGGAAATAGGACCTTTGCAGAATGTAATTAGTTAAGATGAGGTCACTGGGGTGGGCCCTCAATCCAGTCACTGGTGTCCTTGTAAGCAAAGGAGAGGACACAGAAGTCACAGGGGAAGAGCCACCTGCCAGGATAGGCAGGGACTGGAGTGATGGGTCTATAGGCCAAGGACCGCCGGCAGCCCCCTGAAGCTGGAGGAGGCAGGGAGGATCCTCCTCTAGAGCCTTTAGAGGGAGCCGACCCTGCTGAGGCTAGATTTTGGACTTCTGGTCTCCAAACTGTGAGAGCATACATTCCTGCTGTCTACGGCCATGCGGTTCAGCAGGCTGCAGGAACCTGACACCGTGCGTGTGGTTCTGACCACTTCGTGTCCACGCTGGCAGTCGGGCGGCTCCGGGTGCCGGCGGACAGCAGCCCAAACACCACCCACCAACCCACTCCACACAGCAGGTGGTATGCGGCCCCGACCCCTGGGGCTGGGTGGGTCTCCAAGTTAGGGCCCCGGCCCGTTCTGGGAGGTGACACAGACTCGTGTTGCTGAGGCCTCGTGTCCTGGCCCACGTGCCTGACACCCCCACACGCCCATGCGGACGGTGCCTGGCACACCATGTCGTACCTCGTCTATCTCCTTAATCCACCGGTCGATGCCATCAAAGGACCAGCGGTTTGCGATGTCATAGACCAGGATCACACCCTGGGGGGAGAGGCACCAGGCTTACCTTACGGGACAGAGGCGGACACAGCCCCGGACCGTGCTGGCCAGTGTGCAGGCTACTCCGTCACAGATGCACAACCAGCTAAATACCATTTTACTTATTTTAACAGAAAACATACTGTTTTTGTTCATCTACCAAATGTCGTAGTTAAATAAGTATTTCTAATGACATCTCATGAGCTCATTAATCAGCCCTCAAGTGTCAAGGTGAGGTGGGGACTCGATCCCCCACATCCACAAGCGGCTCTAGGGACACGGGATGTGGAGAGCCTGCAGGGACCACCTCCTTCCTAAGAGCAGGGCCCGCCCTCCCGGACAGAGCGCTCGACACACACACAATCACGCGAGCAACGGTGCACACACATGGTCCTGCCGCATGCATATGTATGCACAAACACACGCAGACATACATGTGCACACAGGCCCACGTGCATGCGGACATAACACACGCGTCCACACGCACACAGGCGCCCATCCCTGATGCTGAAGGCTTGCGAGCCACCAGACATTCCTTGGCACACTTTCAGCCTCTTGCATCAATTCATATAGGAGCTTAATTGCCTTCTCCTCCAGGTATCCATTTAAGAACATTCCAAATGTTATTATTCAGTCAGTTAACTTCCTGGCTCAGGGGATGTTACCTGTGCGCCCCGAGAGTAGGAGCGGAATATGGTACAAAATCTTCCCTGCCCGGATGTATCCCTGGAAAAGATGATGGAGGCCATTGAGAAGAAATCCCTGCTTCTTCCTGACAACAGGGTTTGGAACTTGGGAGCCATAGCAAACACATTTTACGACTGTCAGTCAGTGGCCATCCCACTACAGATACTTCCCTAAGTTTATCAAAACAAAGAACTGACCCAAGGGGTGCGGACACCTGGAATGACCGGAATGGAGCTCCCAGCGCCATAAATCAGGATAAAGAAAAACAACATTCCCGTGGGATGGACTCCAGTAGCCTGTTCTCACGGCAGCGGCTCTGAGGACCGGTGGGTGCTGACTCCTGGCATCTCTTGTAAGGGCAACACACATCTGCGTGTGCGATGAACGCGCCCCCGTCCACAGGGGATCCCCCACAGGGATGAGGACGGGACTGCAGGTCCAACCGCGTCCTCGCTACAAACAGCACAACTTCTCTCTTTTCTCCTCGTCACCTGCAGGTGGTGACCTGCCCCTGCTTTCTGAGTCCTAGATGAGCCACCATGAGGGAGGGCAGGGCCTGGGGTTCAGGAGAGCCAGAGGTGCTGACCGTGGCCCAAGACGGGGGAGGAGCTCCTCAGTGTCGAGGAGCAAATCGATGGAGAACTCGCAGCTCAGCCGCTACAGAGTTTCCACTTTGCCCGCAGATGGAAGTGGCTAGGAAGTTTGTGGGCAAGGAGACAGAGGAGGAGAGCAGCCCTGGGGCATGAATCACTAGCTTTCATGGGAGACTGGTGGCTATCATGAAGCGGGAACGTCCCTGGATGTGGGGTGCTGTGGATAACCCCAGGGTGTGGCAGGAGCAACGGAGGGGGTGGGCACATGACAGCATTCACAAGATGAAACACGCAATCAGGAGACTTGTCGCTGCCCAGGGGAGATGTGGGACAGTCTTCGGAGGCCAGGGCAAGCATGGGCTGAGAGTGGGGCCCTCGGATAGTCTCGGGGAGGGAGGGAGTCAGGACGAGATAAGCCCTGGGCCCTGCAGGCCTCAGGGCTGGGCAGAGGTTGCCGGGCAGAGCATGCAGGAGTCTGAGGACAACTGGTGAGAACAGGATGCCCCACAGCAGTGCGCAGCCCAGAGGACACAGGCTGCTGGTGGGGCTTACCCACAACCTCAAACATCCTGGCGCGGGGGGCAGGCAGTGGGAAGGGACAGGGTGCTAAGGGGACATTGTGGAGAAAGGCTCCCTGCTGACTGCCCCTGGGAAGGGGCAGGTGGGGATGGCAGGAGGACAGGCTTCCAGTTAGGGGAGGCTCATGTGGCTTGGGGCTTAGGCATGTTTGGGCAGAGAAGAGGGCCATGCAGGTGGCCCAGGAGAAGTGATGACACAGAGGCCGGGGACAGTAGTCAGGCAAGTTGCATGGGGGCAGTCGAAGCAGGAAACCCCAATTCTCCCACTCCGCAGCCCCACCCGGAGCAGGAGGGGCAGAGGCAGGGGAGTGTGACCCGACCGCAGAGCCAGGGCTGCCAGCTGGGCCATGAGAGAGAGACCCAGTCCAGACACCGGGCGAGGGCCTCTTGCTCCTGCCCTCTCACACCTGCCATGGGTCTGTCCCCATCCCACCCGTGGGCCCCTCCTGCTGCTGGGGAGGCAGAGGGTTTCAGTGGGGCCTGTTCTGGACACACCCCCAGGGACCCACAAAGGCCCCAGTGTTCCCTCCCACGGATGATGCCTCGGTGGCCCAGACAAGCGGATCTCCACCTCCTCTGGGGCAGCCCTGGGTCTGCTGGGGCCGGGGGGGGGGGTACCGGTACAGCCTCTCCTCCTGGGGCCGCGCGTCCTGCCTAGAGCCCGGGGTGGGCCCCGACTCACCAGAGCTGCAGCTTCACCCTCCGGCCGTCCAGCAGGATGGTGGTGGTCTTGTAGTCGATGCCTGTGGAAGGGTGCGGGCAGCTTAAGTGCTGCGGGCCTCACAGCTATGCTCAAGCAAACGGCACCAGAGAGGAGAACTCTCCTGGGGGGAGAAAGCACCTCTCACCAGGGCAGAGTTTTTGAGGTGGGCAGACTGGACCTTGCTTTGGGTCTCCCTGGGTTTGCGCGGGCCCTGCCCACCAGCCCCACTGCTCACTCTGTGGGGCCTCCGACCTTCCTCTCCTCACTCGGCACCAGCTGCCTCGGCCTCCCGGCCGCCCCAAGGCCTGGGCTTCCCCGGCCACTGCCTGCCACCCGAGGGGCGGGCAGCGGCAGCCAGCGGACACGGACTTGGACTTTGGCCCTTGAACTGTTCGGCATCATGCCCCCGTTTGCAGGCAGCTCTGGGCAGCCCCATGTCCCACCCCCTCGTCTCTGTGACCCTCCCTGCCGCCCCGCCTCCCGTCCTGGGACTGTTACACTGAAGCTCGAATCCCAGGCTAAAACACTGAGATCATTTCCCCAAATTATCACACTAAGAACGTAAAGTAAAATGTGTCACATATAAAATGAGATATGAAGCATTACCTCAACTAAGTAAAGAAAATACACCTGTGTATTTGTGAGTGTATGTGCGTGGTGGGGGGCAACAGTGAGGACCAGCCCCACGTTACAACTGGAAATTTCTGGGTTGTGTTTACTTCGTTTACCCCAAACTTTCCCTATTTTAAGTTTCTCCAATGAGCCTGCATTTTTTTCTAAAATAAAAAAAAGCAATAAACATTTTTAAAAAAGAAAAATATTCCTCCCCATTCCACCAGAAACCAATTTTCTACTTCTTTGAGAAACCACTTCTGTGTTCACAGAGCAAGTCGCCCGTGAAAGACAGAGTTTCCATTAAGTGACCAGAGAAAACAAGAAAGGAGTACTCCCTTCCAAAAAACAGATGCAACACAATTTATGATCACAAGGATCCAAACCGCTTAGTAACACCACACCACACCACCAGGCTCTGTGGTGCTTGATTTATTTCATTTTTAGACTTACTCAGGAATGTCTCTCAAAGCATGCGAACCTCGAGAAGACCAGCCTTGAAAAGGTTCTGGGATGTGGCCAGACTTTAGATATCTTGACAAGGAAAGCTGGATTAAGAGTTACAAATCTAAAGTGGAATGTGCTTCCGGGGGGGCAGACGGGAGAAGAGAGAGGAGCTCCTACATGGGGGCCTCACCCTGAGAAAGTCCTGGAATGGGTGTGAAATCTTAGCAGCTCTCCACCAAAAGAAAAAGCCCCGCACCCAAGGCTCAGAAAGCAAGCTCCCCAAATGCAGTGCTAAAGAAGGTGCCATTTCCAAGTAGCTTGGCTATGCTCCCTTGGCGGATCTACAGTGCTTAGACTTAGCTACCCCCCACCCACGAGAGCCCCAAGGAAAAGAACGCCATATTCATAAACCCTCCTGTCTTTAAAGTAGGTTGAGGGCAATACAGTATGCATGGCAAAGGTGACAACAAATTTGCTTCTCGTTCTGAGGGCACATTGCCCAAGGTTTTAGGGCAGAGCATAGATATTCTGGAAACTGCTTAGGTCAGTACATTCAGGCTCTGTGAAATTACTCTTTGGACTGACCAACCAAGGGCCTCTTCACAGTCCTTTAAAATCCCACGGAACTATCTGGAAGGCAACCTCAAATGCCTATATTCTTCCTTTTGCAGCAGTCAGCATTGGGCATATATGACGTGAGGCACACACACACTAAAATAGAATATGTATGTCTATAATAGAATATGTATACACACATATATTAAATATAATATATAATAGAATGTATAATCACATAATAAGTAAGTAGAATATATACACATATAATTAAACATATATAAACACATAAAAACATATACAGAGAGCAACTTCAAAGTTAATTTTGGAAATATTTAATTTTTCCCTTGGAACACTAAAGGTTTTATGCCATCTAGGTGAAGCAACAAATAAGTACACTTGGGAATCTATTTTTGAATCTAGAGAGAATGTGGGCTTTGGCATGTCTGTTTCCAGACAGTAAAAGAGAGCTCTCACCATTCACAGGCTGGACGGGTTTTTCATTTTTAACCTTTAGGAGATTAACTCACTGAATTGGGTTGGCTCCTTTGATTTACACAGTGTCCTCATGTACTTATTTTTTAGGTCCACAATAAAAAATAAGTTTTCATAAATTTAAAAGAATTTATTCCTCATGGTCTTTTTAAGCACCCTATAAGGTTTTTTTTTTTGTTTTTTGTTTTTTGTTTTAATTTAAGTAATCTCTACACCCAACATAAGGCTTGAACTCACCACGCTTAGATCAAGAATTGCATGCTTGGGCAACCCTCTTGGGTCCCCTCCCTCTTCGGGAGCTTTGTACTATTGCTCAATAAACTTTCCAAAAAAAAAAAGAATCGCATGTTCCACCAACTGAGCTGGCCAGGCACCCCCAAGCACCTTATAAGTTTTTAAAACTATACTTGGATTTTGTTTTCATTAGTCATAGATATACACATGGTTTCATTTTAAGTCTACTGACTTAATATGGAAAATGACAGGACCTGATCCACACCCACCACAGTGTTGTGCACCCATTTTCATCTTTTCTGTATTTCTTCTGCTATGAATCTCCAAATTTGTAAACAACATACTTGTATTCCTACTTCCTGAATTTTCAGGTTTAGGCATTAATCAAATTCCCACTGTGGAAGGTGAAAATGTAGTTCTCTTTCATTGACATACTCCACATGCCTCTCTCTCTCCCTTACACACACACACACACATGCACAGAGTATAGTCATTTGCCATTTTAGCTAGACCAATGTCCAATTTTACATCAATATGACCAAGTAAACACTACCCGCAGCTGGAACATGTGGTATACTATATTTGTCCTTCACATACAACTTTTTGTTTTTACTGGAGTTAAAAATTGCCTTTTTGTTTATTTGCTTAGTTTTCTCTGCATTTATCATGAACATATCCCTAAAATCTCCTCCAGTTATCCAACCCTCCCCTTAGTACTTCCAAACATTCAGGTGTTTCACCTTCTTAGTGGCATCTTCCCAAAGCTTCTGTCCTACTCCCTTGCAGACTAGGAGTATGCTGTCTTCCTGGGCCCTCTCTTCTCCTACTGTGGAATCCCACATCTCCCCCTCTGTTGGTTTACATCCTTTTTCTTCCTGAGAAAAGGAGAGATAGTAGAAGATAGTAGAAGTAGAAGATAGTTTTTGAGACTTTGCATGTCTGTAATGTCTGTAGTCTGCACTCACTCTTCATTGAGAGTGGATGGGCACACAATTGACGTAGGAAATAATTTTTATTCAGAAATGTGCACGTCTACCTCCCAGAGTTCCTGTTGAGAAGTCAGATGTCAAACTGATTCTGGATCCTTTGAAATGCAATCTGGTCTTTCCTCTTGTAAGGCATGGAGGGTCTTTGCCTTGGCCTAGCACTCTGCAATCTCATGACTTGTTATGAGGCATTTTCACTGTTGTGGTGCCCACTTGACAGGCTCTTTCAGTCTGGAGATGCAAATCTTTCAATTCTGGGAAATGGTCTTTTTTTTTTTTTTAAAGATTTTATTTATTTATCTGACAGAGAGAGACACAGTGAGAGAGGGAACACAAGCAGGGGGAGTGGGAGAGGGAGAAGCAGGCTTCCCGCAGAGCAGGGAGCCTGATGCGGGGCTCGATCCCAGGACCCTGGGATCATGACCTGAGCTGAAGGCAGACGCTTAACGACTGAGCCACCCAGGTGCCCCTCAATTCTGGGAGATGGTCTTGAATTATTCACTTTTTTCTTCCTGCTGGGGTTTTGTTACTAAGATGTTGGGCCTCCCGAACCTACTCCATGATTCTCTTATTTTCTCTAATTTTGCATCTCTTTTTCTCAATATTCTGGAAAATTGTCTCAACGTTATCTTTTATCCTTCTTTTGAAATTTTTATTTCTGCCATCACATTTTTAATTTCCAAGATCTTTATTGTTTTTGGATTGCTCTCTTTCTTTTTTAAAAAGATTTTATGTATTCGAGAGAAAGAGAGAGCATATGAGCGAGGGAGGAGAGGCAGAGGGAGAGGCAGAGGGAGAAGCAGACTTCCTGCTGAGCAGGGAGCCCAATGTGGGACTCCATCCCAGGACCCTGAGATCATGACCTGAACCGAAGGTAGACGCTCAACCATCTGAGTCACCCAGGCACCCCTGGTTTGCTCTCTTTTGAGGTTCTGCTTCTGGCCATGACTGCACAGCTCCTACTGAACCAGTCCTCCTGCAGATAACAACTCTCAATGATAGACAAAATGTAAAAACCAGTGACCCAAAACCACCAGTGAGTGACCGGCTGTGTGGGGTAGGGGCTCTTCACCACTTTCTCAACTTTGGTGGAGCAATCATACAGTTCAGGGTTCACCAGGTGGAAGAGGAGCTGGGAAGTAAGCTAACACAGATGGAAACACAGATGGGGAGAAAGAGCAGTAGAGAATCCTGAAAGGCTCAAGCACCAGAACCCAGCCTGGGCTCAAAGGAGGCCCGCCTTTCAATTGTCAATCCGGTGAGGCCGTAAACTCCTCTTTGCTTAAGCTGCTTGGGGCTGAATTTTTTTTTTTTAAATTCAAGTTAGTTGGGGCACCTGGGTGGCTCAGTCGTTAAGCGTCTGCCTTCAGCTCAGGTCATGATCCCAGAGTCCTGGGATCGAGCCCCGCATCGGGCTCCCTGCTCCGCGGGAAGCCTGCTTCTCCCTCTCCCACTCCCCCTGCTTGTGTTCCCTCTCTTCGCTGTGTCTCTCTCTGTCAAATAAATAAATAAAATCTTAAAAAAAAAAATTCAAGTTAGTTAACATATAATGTAGTATTGGTTTCAGGAGCAGAATTTAGTGATTCATCACTTACATATACCACTCAGTGCTTATCCCAACAAGTACCCTTCTTAATGTCCATCGTCCATTTAGTGCATCCCCCCCACCCTCCTCCTCTCCAGCAACCCTCACTTTGTTCTCTATAGTTAAGAGTCTCTTATGGTTTACCTACCTCTCTGTTTTTATCTTATTTTATTTTTCCTTCCCTCCCCCTACGTTCGTCTGTTTTGTTTCTTAAATTCCACATGAATGAAATCATATGATATTTGTCTTTCTCCGATTGACTCGTTTCACCCAGCATAATACCCTCCAGTTCCATCCACTTCATTGCAAATGGCAAGATTTCATTCTTTTGATGGCTGATTAATATTCCATTATACATATATTTGTATATGTATATACACATGATATGTATACATATATATGGTATATATAATGGTATATATATGGAATATATATAAATGGAATATAGTCTGTATGCATATACATATATGTATGTATGCATATACATACACACACACACACACACCATATCTTCTTTATCCATTCATCAGTCAATGGACATTTGGGCTCTTTCCATAATTTGGCTATTGTTGATAGTGCTGCTATAAATATTGGGGTGCAGGTGTCCCTTCGGATCACTACATTTGTATCTTTGGGGTAAATGCCTAGTAGTGTAATTGCTGGGTCATAGGGTAGCTCTATTTTCAACTTTTTGAGGAACCTCCCTACTGTTTTCCAGAGTGGCTGCACCAGTTTGCATTCCCACCAACAGTGCAAGAGGGTTCCCCTCTCTCTGCATCCTCCACCAACATCCGTTGTTTCCTGACTTGTTAATTTTAGCCATTCTGACTGGTGTGAGGTGGTATCTCATTGTAGTTTTCATTTGTATTTCCCTGATGCCAAGTGATATTGAGCATTTTTTTGTATGTCTTTTTGGCCATTTGTATGTCTTCTTTGGAGAAATGTCTGTTCATGACTTTTGCCCATTTCTTAACTGGATTATTTATTTTTTGGGTGTTACTTTTGATGAGTTCTTTATAGATTCTGAATATTAGTCCTTTATCCGATATGTCATTTGCAAATATCTTCTCCCATTCTGTAGGCTGCCTTTTAGTTTTGTTGATTGTTTCCTTCAGTATGCAGAAGATTTTATCTTGATGAAGTCCCAACAGTTCATTTTTGCTTTTGTTTCCCTTGACTCTGAAGATGAGTCTAGTAAGAAGTTGCTGCGGCTGAGGTCGAAGAGGTTGCTGCCTGTGTTCTCCTTTAGGATTTTGATGGACTCCTGTCTCACATTGAGGTCTTTCAACTATTTTGAGTCTATTTTTGTGTGTGGTGTAAGGAAATGGTCCAGTTTCATTCTTCTGCATGTGGCTGTCCAATTTTCTAACATCATTTGTTGAAGAGACTGTCTTTTTTCCATTGGACATTCTTTCCTGCTTTGTCAAAATGAGTTGACCATAGAGTTGAGGGTCCATTTCTGGGCTCTCTATTCTGTTCCATTGATCTATGTGTCTGTTTTTGGGCCAGTACCATACTGTCTTGTAGAGCCAACTTTTTTGTGTGCACCAAAAATGTCCAGTCTGATAGAAAACCCACAAAGCACAGTGAGTGGAGAGAGGAACAGAGAATGTCTGACATGCAAATCCTGGAAAAAGCTACATTTTAACATCTTCTCAAAGCAAAGTACAATGACCTGTGTCTCAGAATTTCACTAACAGTAAACAAGTACTTAAAAGCTCAACAATCATGATTTACTCATTAGCCATCGTGACTAAAACTGAACTCAATGACTGACAGCCCTTTTGAATAACCTGCCCTTCAGCTAGGCTAACCCCTGACCCCTGACCCCTGGGAACACGCAACCTCACTTAGGGTGGCGACTCCCGAACTTCTCCAGGTCCATCTGCTTAGCTGCATGCCCCACTACCCCAGGTGGCACCTCCCTCTACCCATACTGTGAAGACTTCAGGATGGGATGGGGCAGGGCAAGCGGGGTGGGATGGGAGATAAAGCTTGAGAAAGCACTGTTTCCTTGTGTGATGTGTGCCTTGGTTTCTCCAGCTGGGGAAGCTGGGGGTGGAGATGGGTCAGACCCACTGGGGCCACACAGTTTCCCAACTCTGAAGGCCCCACAGGGAGGAGCTCTGAGGGGCCTGGGATCAAATCCCAGTCCTGACAAGCAGTGACTTCCCCATGCTCCCCTGTGCCTCCGTTTCCCCACCACCTGGAAGAGCGCACTTGCTACGGCTACTCACAGCCTGTGTGCCAACCACCTGTGGCAGCCTCACCCCAGCAAAAGCTTCACTCTTCCCCAAACCCCCGGGTCTCTGAAGATAAACCTCTGATACAGCTGTGTCTGCCACAGAATGCCCAGATCACCTCTCTCCATGGCCAGAATCTCCTCTCCTCACAAATTTACTTACTGAACCATTCTCTTTCCTTCCTGCAATGTTTCCTTTTTTCTCCTACTTACGTGTCTGCTCTTCTCTTATTTATTTCTCCTCGTCCCTGACTCTGTTGCTGGCTACCGTATAGCTCAGTCCATGAGAGCCCAACATTTTGACATTAATAGTATCAAGGTGACGATCAAAAGGTGTAATTCCTGTTCGCTGCACTCAACTAATCCAATGGAAACTCTGACCATCAAAAGGAAAAACACGCAAAAGCTTCCAGAATAAAGCCTGTAGGAATGCTCATTGAGTGAGTCAGAATAACAGAGAGAAGAAGAGATATAATTTTAGCCTTCTTAAAAAAAAAAAAAAAAGGAAGCATCAAATGCCAAGCCATTCACTCTACTTTTAGCTCCACATGATGAATAAATAATTTAGTTCAGCTCATGCACCAACTGCTTATTTCTATTTTAGTGAGTGAGCAGGCATAAATGTGTGCCGTCACGTAGGAGAATTCTCTTCTGGTGTAAATATTGGTTAACTATCACTTACAAACATGTTCATCTTCGAGTAGCTGGCTTTTGAGAAATGTGTCTAATGCTGAATGAAAACATCAGAAAGCAGACCAGTGATTGCCAGAGGCTGGGAGGAGGGGTTTCCTTCCAAAAGTGGTGGTGGTTGGACAAAATTGTGGATGTACTAAGTGCCACTTACTTGTGCACTTTAAAATGGTTCAGTTTGGGGAGCCCGGCTGGCTCAGTCAGTGGAGTGTGCGACTCTTGATCTCAGGATTGTAAGTTTGAGCCCCACATTGGTTGTAGACTTTACTTAAAAATAAAATCTTGAGGGGCGCCTGGGTGGCTCAGTCATTAGGCCTCTGCCTTCGGCTCAGGTCCTGATCCCAGGGTCCTTGGATCGAGCCCCGCATCGGGCTCCCTGCTCAGCGGGAAGCCTGTTTCTCCCTCTCCCACTCCCCCTGCTTGTGTTCCCTCTCTCACTGTCTCTCTCTCTGTCAAATAAATAAATAAAATCTTGAAAAAATAAAAATAAATAAAAATAAAATGGTTTGTTTTATATTATGTGAATTTCACCCCAAAGAAAACATATACACATGAGTCCTTCCCCGAGCTGGTTCTGCTCAGCTCTTTGGATCAGAGGGACAGTCTGCTGGAAGATGCGGGTGCCTTGCAGAGCCAAGGGGTGGGAAGGGCTCTGGGCAGGGGCCCTGCTGCACCCACAGCCAAGGCCAGTGCTGGCCCCTCAGTGGGCCCCCTTGAGTTTCTGAATGGTTCTAAAAGCAAGTCACATTCTAGACAGGGATATGAAGTGTGTTCATCATGTTTACACAGTGGCAGTGACTGAAATTGAAATATCTCTCTGCAGATCTCCTTTTTGAAAAGTATGTTCCCTGAATGTTTCTCCTTCCTCGTTTTTCTCTTTGAAATAGCAAAGCGGTGGATTCAGGTGCCCCCAGGTGAGGGACAGTCCAGGGACCTCCAGTCTCCTCCTGGCCTGGCTGTCCCAGCTCGTCCACACAGCTCCCACCCCTAGCGGCCCTGAGCCACTTATTCCCCACTTTGGGAGTTGAATTTTCCCATCTGCCCAGCAGGGATAGGACCACCACCATGGTACCTTGGCCTGGGCACCCAGTGCTCTGTGCTGACCAGCTGCATCCAGGAACACTGAGTTCTCACAGTGTGGGGCCTGGCACCCCTGCATGCCCACCCCCACCATGAGTGAGATCGTCTCTGAACCGTTATTTGGGTGTGGCCCGACAACAGCCCCTCTTTCCAGAGTCCCAACACTTCCAAATCACAGTGCTTTGGCTGTGAGGCTGCCCTCACTGTGTCTCAGGGTCACCCCTTAACTTGGGGTACTGCTGGAACGTGGACTCAGACCACCGCCAGGTCCTGGCAGGTCAGGCCAGGAGGGGCATCCTCCCTGTTCTCACCCTACTTTGCACAGGCCTGCTGTCTGGGAGACACAGCTGGGAAATCCTACCATCCTCCAGGAAAGAAATGGGGGCAGCATCTCTGATGTTCAAGTGCATGGTTCTCGATGCTATTGGTACCATTTCTGTAAAGCCCACTTCAGCCAGGGGCTGCCCACCTGGCCCATGGGGCACTGTGGGCTCAGGCCCCCCAACACCTCCTGTCTGGGACACTCTGCTCACTTAGACGGTCAGTTCAGTCAGCCAGCAGCCTTGCATTCTAGCACATTCCCACCCACAGAGGCTGCATGTGTCTTCAGAAGGAGCCCCGAGCCTCCTGGTTCAGCCTCCTCCCTCTGCAGTTGCAGAAGCTGAGGTGACATAATATCTTGGGATAAGGAGATGCCCTCATCGCTGGTCATGGCCAGGCCCGGCTGAGTGACTGTCCCAAAGGCAGACCCGCTCACCTGTCTGTGCTCCCGAAGACAGCTTAGGATGAACCACCCTGAACTCGGAGTCACCTTCCCCACCCACCTGGAAGACGACAGGGGCCTTATTTTCTGGTAAATAACTGTGGTCTCAGGCACTAAGCATCAGAGGGCGAGAGGCCCCTGTGTGTCACTGTGGCTAGAGGGAGAGGAAGTGGGGGGCCAGCCGGGGAGGTGCTGGGCAGACGCGGGCCCCTCTGCTGAGCAGTTATCATCAGAGGACAACTGGAAAACGGCAACACTGGCTTCCCTGAGAAGCCCACAGAAGCGGCAGACGTCTGGGCGGGCGGCAGCAGGGGCCTCCTCTGTGGGAAGGAGGCTGCAGGAGGCCAATGTGACTCTGCCAGGCACAGAGCACCCAGAGCCCAGAGCTGCCTCCTAGGCTCATGCTCACCAGGTCCTCACAGCCCGTGGGAATGGTGGGTGCCCTCAAGTGGGTCTCCAAGCTGGACACCTTTGTGAGCAGTTTCCTGTCCAAGAGAAGAGGCCAGCCCCTCTTCCGCTGGGCCAGCCCTGATGCCACTGACCTGCTCAGACAGGAGGTACAGTGCGGGCTCAGCCCAGCCTTGGCCAACATCATGACCAGCTGGGCCCTGAGCTCCAGGGCTGGGCGATTTTTCTCACAGAGGCCATGGCTGCCCCAGACACCACAGGAGGGCCTGGGTCACTCCCAGGCTTCCCCATGCCCAGTGGCACATCCTTTGGGCCAAGTATGATGAACCCAAGACAGTGTGGGAGGGAAGGATCGAGTCCCTGTGTCATCTGATGGAGGACCAGGGGCCAGCTTCTGGCAGGCCCCCACCCTCCGTGGACCACCACCTGCCAGGGGAAGAGCAAACGCAGAGGGTGCTTGGCCACTCAGGAGACAGAGGTCAATTGCAAGGTCCATTTCCTCCCTCGTTCAAACTGCACACAATGGCTACCACCGGCAGTCAGAAGATTCCAGGAAGGATTCTCCCCTGCAGTCTTGGGGTGGGGGGTCCTGCCCACACCTCGATTTCAGACGCCTGGACTTCAGAGCCAGAGAGATTAAACATCCATTGTTGTTAGGCCCCCAGTCTGTGGTCGTTCGTTACAGCTGCCCCAGGAAATGGACAGGCCGTCCAGCGTTCCCGCGCTGGGTTCCTGCACTGCGCCCCCACTGCCCGCCCCACCCAGTGCTCACGGACCGGGCGCTCAGGGCCAAGCGCAGACGCCCAGCCTCGCAGGATGGATTCCAGGTCTGACGCCTCTGGCTTTGCCTCTCCTGGACGTCAAACCAGCACGAGACTATTTAAACCCATGAGGCAATGGTCTACCTTCCGGAACGAGCACATCATTCTAGACTGGAAGAAACAGATTTTACTTCCAAATGAATTTTCTTAGTCTAAAAGAGAATTCAATGTTTTTCACATTTACCAATTTATTTTTCCCATTAAGACAATACATTTCAACCTTCTGTATTAGGGTCCACGAGAATTTAATACGCATATGTAGGATTCTGCCTCTGTAAATTCCTTTTTCTTTTTAACCAAATAAAATGCCATTTGTGTCATGAGTCACAAGCAAACTTGGCTGAGTCCCATTTGGGGAAGGCAATTCATTAATTACTGGCTGCAAGAGGAGGGAATACACAGCCTACATAAACCAAAAACAGCCTGAGGTTCACGTTCAGCCAAGGAAACCCCGGGACAGTGGTGATGACCTTCGTGGCTCTCCACCAGGGCTTTATGGGACTATCTCCCAAGGGACAACCGTTAGCAGGTGGTTTCAGGCGGGAAACTCGGGCGTTCGTGCAGGGGCTGCGAAGCCAGGCCGAGTCCCAGGCTGGATCCTGCTGAGACAGTGGTGGTGAGGCTACTCTATGCGCCCGGGGCAGCTGCCTTCTTTTCCCACCTTGCGGTTCGAGCAGCGTGGGAGCCTCCTCTCTCCCCAGCCGCGTCTCCGAACACAGTCCCATGCGAGCTCCCCATGAGCGAAGGACTGTGCTGGGCTGCCCGAGGCCTGGATTCCAAACTGCACGCTCCGCTAAACAGAGGTTAACTCCGGGAGTGCAGGTCTACTCAGGAAAACACGGACCACAAGCCAGCTCTCAGCCACGGGGCTGGTGGTGATTAGAAAGTTCTCCAAGAGCAAACATATGCTGTGAACAAATAAAACCATCTCAAGGGCGACACAAGTAGCTTCACGTCCGACAAATCTCTGTACGTTACCAGAACTAAGAAAAGAAGAATCTGCTTCTTCAATGATAAACCTCTTCACAAAGTTCGTGCCTTAATCAGAGCAACAAAAATAACGTACAGCCGTGTCTGTGAACGTATACATACGTGTGTGCTCATGTACACGAGTACTGTGCACATGTGTGTGTGCTGTGTATAGAGTGTATCACACAGACACATATCAAATACACTTAGATATACTGTGTCCCGTGAAGGATCTGAAAGGCGAGCACTGTTCTCTCGAAACCCTGTAACTGAAAAGTCACACTGTGGTGCGCGCGCCTCATCTCTGCGGGTCGGTGGGAGACGAGATGGAGGAAGCGATGGGGAACCATTAGCAACATGCCGGATCGCAGGCGCGAGCGCGCTCTGAGAACAGCATCCGCAGGGGCTGCGACCTCCAGGTCCTCACAGAGGCTGGGGCAGGCCGTGTCTCTGGAACGGAGGTGTTCACAGACGAAGGGGCAGAACCCCGAAGGGTGGCGTCTCTGGCAGCAGGCCACGCAGGGGCTGGGCAGTGCGGCATCTCAGGCCAGCGTGGTGCAGACAGTGGGACCAACTTCAGGAGGTGCTGGAGCTGCTCCAACAGCCTGGAGAGAGGCAGAGGGCGTGTGGGGTCTCCTGGGGAAGCTGGTGCCGGCCTCCAAGGAGGAAAGCTAAAGCGAGGCCCTTCTGAAGAAGGGAAACCTGGAGACCTCGATGCTATCTCAGGCGGTGACTGCCTTTTACACGGTTTTATTTGTGGATCTGATAAATCTACGTCTCCGATGTTTTAAAGCCCAATCTCCTGGACACCGCAGCTCTTTTCAGTTTTTGCTTACACACAATTCCTTCTTTGCAGCTAATTAAGCTGAAGAAGCCGAGGAAGAAAGCTTCAAACAAATGTTAAAAAAAAAAAAAATCTCTTAATGGGAAATCAGCTCACAGCCTGTGACGAGAGTGATAGGCTCCGTCACTTCCGACACACCCTGCTGCTTCTCCTCACCCCAAAAGGCCTGAGCAAGGAGTAAGCAGGTGTGACCGGCAGGACCAAGGCAGGACCACGTGGCTGCCATCCTACAGCAACTGTAGCCCCCAGAGCTAGTGACAGAGGACACAGGGGGTGCTGGGGGGGGGGGTTTCCAGCCAGAAGCTGACCCTCTGCACAGGAGGAAACTGGGCTGGCTGGATCTGAGCCCCTCCTTGCCCATCACCCAAAATCAGGGTCTCCCTGGGTTGGGGTTAGAGGCTAGATAAAAGGGGCAGTCCCCACTGTAGGGAGGAGGCGCCAGAGGACACAGGGAGGTAGGGCTGAATGACTGGCTTTTAAGGAGAAAATCTGATACAAAGGCAGTTTTATTATTGTCAAATACATGGAAGCATTTATGACATAATTTAAAACATGAATACACTGAAGAAATTTACCGTATGCTCTTGGTGGCACCACGGAAGGTAAGGAAGTAGAAGATCATCTCCTTCTTAAGGAATTACACTGTAAAGAACTAGGGATAAAATATGATTCGACTCTCAGTTCAAACTTGAAAGTGATGGCTTTATAAATCGTGTTTCGAATCTTGAAGTGGTTGCCAAGGGAAACCGCAGAGTAGCTGTAAAATCAGCAAACCCACCACCGTCTGCGGTGGTGTGTAGGCATCTGCTGGCAGAACATTTGTCAAAGGCAAACAGAAAGGCAAAAAAACCCCACAACAAGGTCACTAAGTAAAAGCATTTAGATGGTCTTCACAGGGAAGAAAAGCCACTGCTCTGAGTCAGAGGGGCCACAGAAGGGGCACAGAGCCAGCCACACCATCCACACTCCTGCTCTCACTCACGCTGTGTGATCCTGAGAGAGTTACTCACCCTCTCTGGGCCTAATAACGTAACCTATCTCATGAGATCGTTATTCTCTGCTCTTGATAAAGGGGGGGGGCACTATTATTACTAGCTGTTAGCAGAAATGAAACAGAGAAAGAAAGATGGGATGTTCCTGCTGGCAAAAGGAAGTTGGGGAAGCAGCCAGGAGAAAGTAATCAGAAAATAGTGAGTCTGTTTGGGAAAAAAGTTGGGAGGCAAAGAGATTGTAGAATTTAGAGTCCGTGGGTGCCTGGGTGGCTCAGTTGGTTAAGCGACTGCCTTCGGCTCAGGTCATGATCCTGGAGTCCCTGGATCGAGTCCCGCATCGGGCTCCCTGCTCGGCAGGGAGTCTGCTTCTCCCTCTGACCCTAACCCCTCTCATGTGCTCTCTCTCATTCTCTGTCTTAAATAAATAAATAAAATCTTTAAAAAAAAAAAAAGAATTTAGAGTCTGTTTCATCTATCTTCCTCTCCCACTGTAGAAACTCAGCAACCAGAGAAGGAAAGGTAACACCGTGCTGGAAACACCACCAGCTGGGGCCAAGGGGAGAGACCCTCACCAGTGAACAGAGAGCAGGAGCCCAGTGGTGGCCCTGACTTCACTCCCCAAACAGAGCTTGGCTGTCCAGGCCTTTTACTCACCACATCTACCTGGGAGAAGAGGCCGAACGAGGTACCAACCCTCCAGATCCGAGGGAGGCTCCAGGGCCAGCAGGCCCAAAAGTAGGAGGTGGGCCCCTCAGCTATTCTGCGTGTGTATCACACTTTAACAAAAAGTTATAAAAGGAAAGAGAGACAAAGAACCCAACCTGAAAGGAAACGTGACCCAAGGAACAGAAGGACATTCATCCCAATTACTTCATGCAATGGAACAATTTAACAAAAACATTAAGTTGGTGGGGCGCCTGGGTGGCTCAGTCGTTAAGTGTCTGCCTTTGGCTCAGGTCATGATCCTGGGGTCCTTGGATCGAGCCCTGCGTCAGGCTCCCTGCTTGGCGGGGAGCCTGCTTCTCCCTCTCCCACTCACCTTGCTTGTGTTCCCTCTCTCTCTCTGTGTCTCTGTCAAATAAATAAATAAAATTTATATATTAAAAAAACCAACAAACATTAAGTTGGCAAAATGAGAGATTTTTTAAATGAAATAATTATTTAAAGAAAAATTTTTAAGATTTATTTATTTATTGGAGAGAGAGAGAGCACAAGTGGGAGGGGCAGAGGCAGAAGGAGAGAGAATCTCAAGCTGACTTCCCACTGAGTGCGGCGCCCGATTCGGGGCTTGATCTCACCACCCTGAGATCACGACCTGAGCTGAAACCGAGTCAGATGCCCAACCTTTTGTGCCACCCAGGTGCCCCATTTAAAGAAATTTTTTAAAATTGTAAATGAGGTCGCCTGGGTGGCTCAGTTGGTTAAGCGACTGCCTTCGGCTCAGGTCATGATCCTGGAGTCCTGGGGTCGAGTCCCGCATCGGGCTCCCTGCTCGGCAGGGAGTCTGCTTCTCCCTCTGACCCTCCCCCCTCTCATGTGCTCTCTCTTTCATTCTCTCTCTCTCAAATAAATAAATAAAATCTTAAAAAAAATAAAATAAAATTGTAAATGAAAATTGTAAGAGTAAGGAAAAAACTGAAGACCAAAACATCATTTACTAAACTAATAAAAAGGTTAGAAACAGCTAGAAACAGTTTACTAAAATAAAAATTACCAACAAATAGGAAAGGCTTGAGATGCCCACAGAAATTCAGAAGAGAGAGACAAAAAGATCAAAGCAGGGAGAGAGAAGTGAAGGGATGTGGAACACAACTAAACCGATCCAGCACAAGGATAATGGGTACGGCACGCAGCATGGTAACAGCTCCCCAAAGGTATCCACGCTGTAATCCTCAGAATACATGACTCTAGGAGCTTACATGGCAAAGGGCAGGTAAGGCTGCAGAAGGAATTAGGTTTGCTAACCGGGTGATCTTTAAATACAGAGATTATCATGGATTAACAAATGGGCCCAGCGCCATCACAAGGGCTCCTGAAAGCAGAAGAGGGAGAGTCAGGCTGGAGGGGTGCAGCGTGAGACAGGAAGCATTACTACTGTCAGCTTCGAAGGCGAGGAAGGGGCCTGGAGCCGGGGAGTGTGGGAGGCTTCCAGAAGCTGGGAAAGGCAAGCAAACAGACTCACTGCTGCCACCTCCAGAAACGACACAGCCCCTACCAACACCTCAATTTCATCCCAGGGAGATGGTGGCCCCCCAGAATTGTCAGATAATAAATCTGTGTTTTAAGCTACTAAGTTTGTGGCAATTTGCCCAGCAGCAGTAGGAAACCTGATGTAAACACCAATCAATGTAACAGATGTTTTAGGGGACATAAAGTACATTTCCCTGAAATTAAATACAAAATCTGCAAATTCAAAGAGTACACAGTGTATCAGAAGTTCAACACCAAGCATTCGACTTTGAGATACGTCCGCTTAAGCTGAGGAACTCTGAAGAAAAGGCAAATCACCCACAAGGAGATACCAGCGGACCTCAGAGCGAGGGAGCGAGCGAGCGAGCCAGCCCAGTGGAGCCATGGGGACAAAGTGTGGAGGGAAAGAACATTCAGCCTGAGGATACATTCTAACCTAACCGAGATACTGTTCACAGATAAAGACAAAGGACAGACATTCTCAAACATGAAAATACTCATGAGCCCTTCCTGGAAAATGGCTGGAAATGAAATGTAGCTAATTAGAGGGACAGCAAAATACAGAAGTCAGAGACACAGTGGTGGAGAAAAGACTCATGGTCAGCATCTGATACTGAGGGACTGCGGGCACTGCAGCCTCAGTACAGAAACCAGGGCAAATTTAGAGCAACAGGGGTGCACACGAGGAGGGGGTAAGGGGGTAGGAACAGGATGGGAACAGGAGGCTGGGAATGCCCTCCCCTTCCGATGCTCCTCGAAGTACTCATGCAAAGTGAAACGTGTCTTTAATAATAATAGTAATAGTAATAATACTGACAATGATTCCAACTCCTTACAATCTCCTGGAAAGTGTCTTTTTAACCTAAATCCTCCCTCTGTGTGGAGGAAAAACCTTTAGAAGAAAGCGTTAATTAGTTGCTTTTACAAGTGCTCAGTTCACATATAACAAAAAGAAAGTAACACAACAAAGCGTACCCAAGCCTCTGTTCAAACAACCAGGACACATATTCTGTCCACACTCCTCCCATTTGCTGCACATCACTCACCGACTCACAGGAACTCAAAACTACAGCTTCTTCCCCCCAGGCACACAGTTTTAAAAGCCTGGTGCTTTATTTGTTCAATGTTTACTCCTCCACCCACTGCGCCCAGGCCCTGAGGACCCCGCTGTGGAGGAAACAGACAAAACCTGCTGCCCTCCTGCAACTTAAGCCCCAGAGCTGAGCCTTCCAGCAGGGCTCTGCCACACCTGTCAGGAGCCAAGTGCTGAGCACTTGAAACGTGGCTAATATGAACCTTTCATTGTATCTTATTTTCACTCCTTTAAATTTAAAAAATCTCACGTGGCTGATGGCATCACCTTGGATAACACAGATCTGGAATCAGAGACAGAATCTGCATTTTCACAAGTCCCCTGGGTGACTCTCGCACTGGCAGCTTCAGGAAGAGTCCAGGTTCTTGGCATCGGTTCTCCAGAACCAACCCAAAACTCTCCCCAACTTTCTCCCCACCCCCACACCTCCAATCTTAAAGGCCTGTCTCGGGCCATTCCGCCTAAGTCGCTCACATCCCTGCTCAGAAGCCACAGTCTTCCTCCCTCTGCCAGCTCTGCAGACCACTTTTTGTTTTTACATCCCTCATCCCCACATAGCCCACCTTGGGTCCTACCACAACTTTTGCCCTGCACCTCCTGCCCCTCTTGCCTTAAATCAAGTTATCTCCCCGTGAGGCCCCTGGACCCAAAACTTCCTCCTCTGCACTGTCTTCTCAAGCTTACGCTGCCGGGTTAGGGCGGGAAGCACACCTAGGCTGGCTTGAACATCAAGACTCCACTTCCCGGGCTGCCCTCTTCTGCTTCTGGAGAACCCGACTGCAAGCCCAGGAGACAGAGAGGGGCAAGACCCTGAGCAGCCAGGTTTGTGTTGGAAGTGCTCCTTGAGCCCCTGACATGACAGTGAAAAGGTGATCGCAGGCAGGTGCCCTTCACAGCCACCCGACCTGCAGACCTGCACCGTCGGGGCAGCCGACCTGGGTGAAGACCCTGACTCTCCTGCCTGCTGGCCCAGCTTTCTGCCCACCTCACTTTCCTCTCCTCTCCCCTGCCCTTCTTTCCCTCCTAATGTCCACCCCGTCTTGGGGCCTGCGGCCCTCAAACCTCAAACTTTGGGGACCCTCTGCCCACTGTCCTCAAGCTCTGAGTCCTCTGGCTTCCCCACCTGGAACCCACACTCCTTCACTTTCTATGGTGCTTCCCTTCCTCGCCCTCAGGCCGCATTCTCGAGGGTCATCTGGGTTTCTTGCTCTCCCGGGCCTGTTCGCCAGGGCGAGGAGCCCCTCGGACACGCCAGGAACCTTGGAGAAGCGTCCAGACTAGTTCTCTTGCTTCCTCTCTCCCTCCGCTTCCATCTCCACCTGGGAGCCTCCGCCCGCTGCGCTCGGATCCCACGCCCCATTCCCTCCCGGCCGCTCCTTAACCCCCACGCATCCTTTCCAAACGCGTTGCACGCGCTTGTCGCCTCCCGGCTGGGCCCACTTACAGCAGCCCGGCTACCCACTCCCCAAACCCCACCTGTGTGGTCCGTCCGCTCCCCTCCGCCTCGCCGTCATCCCGGGTCAGAAGTACCCCAGCACCCTGCCCAGCCGCTAGTTCCCGCGGGGAAGCGGACCTTGGTGAGACTACGGAGGACGCGCTGTATTCCCCACGTGGGAACTGAGGGTGCAGCGGGGGATTCCCTCGAAGCGCGCGCCCGACTCAGGCAGAAAGGCGGGCGGTGAGCCCCGCGCTCCTGGATCCGCGTCCCTTCGCGCATTCCACCCCCGCTCCTCTCTGCGCCCCCTCGGCCCCGCTCCCAGTCCCCGCACCTCCAGCTCCTCGGCGCACTACTCTGGTGCCTGGGTTCGGCTCCACTCCGGCCCGCCGCGCCCTCCCCGGGTCGCCGGAGCGCTCCCTGGCCCTCTGCGCGTTCCCTTGGTCCCCCCAACCCTGCACTCCCTGGCCCGCTGCGCGTTCCCCGGGCCCAAGGCGCTCCCTCTGCCCCTCTCCTCCCAGGCCGCCGCGCGCTCTCCCGAGCGCTCCCTGGCCCGCCGCGCGCTCCCCCCGGCCCCCAGTCAGATCCCCGGCCCGCTGCGCGTTCCCCTGGTTTCCCGTGCGCTCCCGGGCCCGCCGCGCGCTCCCCAGGCCCCGCCCCCACCCCACCGCCGGCTAGCCGCGCGCTCCCCGGGCCCCCTTGCGCTCCCCCGGCCCACCGCGCGCTCCCTGGGCTCTGTTCCCCCGTCCTAGCCCCGCGCTCACCCGCCGGGTGGCCGTACGGGGACTCGGCCGCGCCATCCTGCAGGCTCGCCAGGATCTCGCCTTTGCCCACGTCGCTGTCGCCCACCAGCAAGAACTTGAGCAGGAAGTCGTAAGCGCGGACAGGGCTGCCCAGGGTGCTCATCGTGCCGCCGCCGACGCCTGCGCCCATGCCCGGCCCGCGGGACGGCTCAGAGGCGGCTGACGGGCACCGAGGTGCCGAGCGGGCCCCGCCGTCCGCAGATCGCAGCGGGCCGGCGGCCCCCGCAGCTGACAGCGCGTAGCCCCGCCCCACCACGCCCGCCCCGCCCCGCCATTGGCGAGCCGCAGTTGCTAGGGCGGCTGCGCGCGCTCATTGACTGGGCTGCCCGTCCATCTCTCTTTCGTCTCCGCCTCCAGGCCATAGTCCACCCGCCCCTCCCAGGAGGATCTGTTAGTCGCCGCTGTTGCTGGACTGGGGGCGGGGCAGGGGCGGAGCGGAGGGCGGGGACCAAAGGCGACGTTGTTACAGCCACAGCCAATGAGGTCCGGAGGCGGGGTGGGGCGGAGCCAGGGGCGGGGAGTGAGGGGCTGGGCTGGGTCTCGCGCTGCTGTGGAGCGGCGAGGGCGATGCCCGGCCGGGGCGTGGGCCCGGCTGCAGGGATGGCTACCCGGATGCCGCTTCCTCCACGTCCTGCCACCTGGAGACGTCGCTGGGCCGGGTGGGGGAGCCGCAAGGGCGGGTTCCGTTCGCGGACAAGCAGCCGGGAGGCCAGGGCCAGGTCGCCTGGCGTCAAGCGTCCCTGTACCGGTGAGCCTGGGCTCGCGGTGTCCCCCACGGTTCCTCCAGAACCTCGTCTTTGTCCCAGAGCGCGTGGTGCGCGTGCATGTGTGTGCGCGTGCGCCTGTGTACGTGTGCACGTGTTCGTGTGTGTACCTACGTGCTTGTTCGTGTGCATCTATGGGCCTCCGCTTGTGTGAATGTGTGTGTGTGCGGGAGCTGGGGGAGAGGACAAAGTGGGGACCCTCCAGTCCCCAGACTTCTCTCCCCATCTAGGGGGTAATGGGCGGTGGAGGGAGATTGGCCTGATTGGCTCTCAGATCCAATACCAAAATTCCCATGTAAGTATCGGCCCTGATGGGAATCCATGCCCACCTCTGGACCAATCAACTGTAGTAGGAAGCTCTGGCAGCAACCCACAGGGAAGATCTCTTCATGCTTGGCAACCTTGTATCGTTCGTCTTAGAATATCCTCTGAGTATGCGTAATCAAGGTCCCCACCGGACGACCCCCGGGGCTCCACCCTTGAGATGTGGGTGAGCCTGGCGGTGCACTCAATGCTGGGCAGAATGGGATCTGGGTGCACTCTTGTGCATCCCATCTAATTCAAGTGACCCACTTGCACACCTACCGTCTCCACATTCTGGGCTATCTGCAGCTCTGGGAAAGGCACAGCGATTGGAAAATGTGCTCCCTTGCCACAAGCAGCAGGTGCAGATTTCACAAACAGAAGGGGCCTGTCTTCATCAGCTTGGGCTGCTATGGCAAAATACCCCAGGCTGGGGGCTTAAACCGCAGATATTTACTTCTCATTGTTCTGTAGATTAGAAGTCCATGACCAAGGTGCTGGCTATTTTGGTTCCTGGTGAGACTCTCTTCCTGGCTTGCAGATGGCTGCCTTCTTCCTATGTCCTCACATGGCAGGGAGTTCTAAGGACACTAATCCCATCAGAAGGGCCCCACTCTGATGATATTATCTGGCTCTAATTACCTTCCAAAGGCTACATCTCCAGGTATTACCATACTGGGATTTAGGGCTTCAATATATGGATTCAGGGGGCATATTCAGTCCACAACAGGGCCCATGGTGGGGAGGGCCCCTGGGCCTACCCAGAGCAAGAATGAGTTCTGGAGTGTGGAGTTCTGCCCACTGAGAGCCGGGGCTGCCCACCAATTCCTCAGCTAGCTTTTCCCGGTGCCCTTGGATGGTCTCGGGGTCTAAAGCAAGGTGTCTGAACCAGCTCCAGGATTATTCTTTGTGGTGGATTGTCCTGTGCATTACTGGATGCTGAGCAGTGTCCCTGACCCCTATCCGTTAGAAGCCAGTGCACTCCTCTCCCAGTTGTAACCACTAAAAATGTCTCCAGAATTGCACATGGCAACCCTCACCTTGAAATGAAAACAGGTAGGTCCCGCCCCCCCACCCCTGGCAGCTCCCATGAACACCTCTTGGCGGATTGTGACTGATTTCAGTTTCCTCCCACTGTGACATTAAGTGGTAAGTGCAGGTCATGTGTGACTCCAGGGAAGAGGGGAGGAGAATCTTCCCACACTGTCCCTGGGGCCAGGGGCAAGGGTATAGAGTGGTCCAGGCCTATGGTGAGAGCCCCGGGACATCTGTGGTTGCCCACTTTGACCTCATGGCAATCCTGAGAGGTGGAGCTTGTCATTACTGCCATAGTGAGGAAAGGAGGGCTCAGAACAACTGGGAGGACCGGAGGCCCTGACCATAGCTTCCAATGTCAGAGCTGGTTGGTACAGCAACACAGCTCCAGTTTTGTTTTGTTTTTATTTTTAAATTGTGGTAAAATATATATAACATACAATTCAGGTGTACAGCTCAGTGGCATGAAGCACATTCACACTGTGCAACCATCACCACCAACCATCTGCAGAGTGTTTTCATCTTTCTCAAGCTGAAACTCTGTCCCCATTAAACACTAACTTCCCATCTACCTCTCCAGCCCCTGGAAACCACCATTCTACCTTGTCTATGAATTTGACGGCTCTAGGAACCTTGTATAAATAGACTCATAGAATATTCATCCTTTTGTGACTGGGTTGTTTCACTTAGCGTGTCTTCACTGTTCATGATGTTGTGGCAAGTGTCACAATTTTCTTCCTTTTTTAAACCTGAATAATATTCCCTAGTGTGGATGGACCACATTTTGCTTATCTATTAATCTGTGGGTGGACATTTGGGTTGTTTCCACCCTTTGGCTCTGAGAATAGAGTTGCTTTGAACATTTGTGTACAAGTTTCTGTGTGGACGTATGCTTTTATGTCCCTTATGTCAGCATGGAATGTCTGGGTCCTGTAGTAACTATGTTTAATCATGGAACTGCCCGTCACCTGTCTTGTTTCTGAAACACAGAGCTCATTCCACACAGTTGGTTTCTGTGTGACATTGTGCAGTGGACTGTGGTCTAGAGCACCATCCAGGGGTCCTTTACTGTGAAAGGTGGAGGAAAGAAGGAATATCTGCCATCTGTGGATGATACGCAGAGTCTCTTTACATAATGTGAAATTTTTATCCCATTTGACTATGGAAAAGCATTTCTTAAGTTTCTTTCTCTGATGCTTAAAAAAAAAATAGACCGAGGAACTAAAAAGGGACTGACCATATTTTCTCCAAAGCCAGGCACTTGCACACACCAATTAACTCATCTTATTTCTCTCCCCTGCTGACAAGTAAATAGCAACTAACAGCTGAGCACAGTTTCACACTGAGTGCATGGTTGCTGATGACTCACCAAGAATTCACAGCCAAGGTGCCAGTTGTTCTTCCGCCATAGAAAGAAAACCTATTTTAGGCAAAACTGTAACCTCATGAATGCTCCAGAAAGTAAGAGTCTCTAGACAGAATCAATTTAATGTAGGTTTCCTATCAGAGATTTGCCCCGCCCAGACCCCGCCCACCCACCGCTCCAACCGCCCATGCCCCGCCCATGCCCCGCCTACCAGCAGCCCCCTCAGACCCCGCCCATCCACTGCTCTGTCCGGATCCCGCCCACCCACGGCTCCGCCTAGACCCCACCCGCTGCCCCGCCCGGACCCCCGCCCATCCACGGCTCCGCCCAGATCCGCCCTAGCCACTGCCCCGCCCCGCCCGCGGCCCCGCCCGTTGCCCCGCCCGCTCCATCCAGCCCGCCCACCCACAGCTCCGCCCGGACCCCGCCCGCTGCCCCGCCCCTCACCCCTCGCCCCTCGCCCCTGTCCCGCCCAGAAGGCCAGGTCCTTCGCACGCCACCTTCCACCCCTGGCCCAGGCTCGCGCTTCTGCGCCTCCGTTTCCCGACGCTGGCCAGTGGTGGTCCTGCTCGGGACGGTTCACAGCAGCCCACCGGGGAGCAGATGGGAGGGGTTCTTCCGCGTCCCCTCCGCCCTCCTCCCCAGGCCCGCTCCGCCGCCCCTTGCTGTCGGGGAGGGATTGGGGTGGGAAGCTAGGGGGCCAGGCGGAAGCGCTAGGGACCGGAGGCAGGAGCCCCGTGAGCCGCCATTCCGGGCCGCACCGACAGGCGGCGCGAGTCCCGCCACGCGCTGCCCCCGGCCGGGCACGACCCCGGCCCGACCGGGCGGGAGGGTCCAGGGGCTGCGTGGTGGGGTCCCCGGGAATGGGGGCCGCCCCCGCCCCCGCCCCCGCCCCCGCCCCCGCCCCCTGCTCTTTGGGACCCAGCGAACGCTCCGTCAGGACGGCGGGGAAGCCGGGAGGTGGGCGGCGGGACCCCACAGGACGGGCGCGACCTTGAGGGGCCCCTGAGAACCGACCCCGCTCTTGGGAATGCTCCTTTGTGTGTCCGTCAGAGTGGCGCGCGCCTCCGTAGACCCCCCTGGGGAGTGTTGTGAGCTTGGTTTGCGCTTTGAGGTCAGAGGGAGTCAGAGGTCTGCCGGAGATGGGATCCTGACGCCACTGTTTCCCGCCTGGATGGCCTTGGGCAAGCAACCACCGTCCCTGGGCCTCAGTGTCCCCGTTTCTTAAGCGAGAAGGGTTCCTTGTGAGGAGTGCAGGAGCAGCACACATCACTAGGGTTTGGGGAAGTGCTCAGTTACGCCATGTGCTGATGTCCCTGTGGAGCACCTAGGGAGCCTCTACTGGGCACCCTTCACCCTTCCACACACACTGTGGTCCAACGGGGGTTTGTCCCCTCGTTCAGCGTCATCAGTGCATCACGGGCTGCCGCAGGGAGAGGGGAGGCACAAACGCGATCGGAGTGGGCCTGGGGCTTGCCCCCGAGGTGGGGACCACTGGGTTGAGGTGCTGCTGTGTGTGCACACGTATGCAAACACAAGGCAGACCGTGGGCAGAGGATCAGACAGGGTCCCAGACAAGGAGGTGGGTGCTGTCCTCAGGAGGATGGCCTCAGGACACAGGGGAAGGAGCCCCCCAGAGGAGGAAGAGGCCAGACAGAAGGCAGAGACTGCTGAAAAGCAGGAGTTCGACCCAAAGACCACAGAGCATCTAGGAAGATAAGGGAAGTGTCGGGTTCACAAAGCCCATCTTCCAATACAGAACCAACATGGAGCATTTTCTCATGGATGAATAAACACAAATGATTGGTCTTTTATCTAATACATAATTAATATTCTTGTTTCAAATAACACAGATCTTTAAAGATTAGCTAAAACCACACATGATGAAATTTAGATCTTTAGGGGCACCTGGGTGGCTCAGTCGTTAAGCGTCTGCCTTCGGCTCAGGTCATGATCCCGGGGTCCTGGGATCGAGCCCTGCATCGGGCTCCCTGCTGGGCGGGAAGCCTGCTTCTCCCTCTCCCGCTCCCCCTGCTTGTGCTCTCTCTCTCTTTCACTTGCTCATTCTGTCTCTCAAATAAATAAAATCTTTAAAAAAATAAAGATTTGGGCGCCTGGGTGGCTCAGTCGTTGGGCGCCTGCCTTCGGCTCAGGCCATGATCCCAGGGTCCCGGGATCGAGCCCCGCATCGGGCTCCCTGCTCAGCGGGAAGCCTGCTTCTCCCTCTCCCGCTCCCCCTGCTTGTGTTCCCTCTCTCGCTGTCTCTCTCTCTGTCAAATAAATAAAATCTTAAAAAAAAAAAAAAGAAATTTAGATCTTTATATTTGGTTCAGGAAAATTAGACCTGAGCCGAAGGCAGACGCTTAACGACTGAGCCACCCAGGCGCCCCCAGGAAAATTAGACTTGACAGAAATCCTGATCTCAAGAAAGCATTTGTAACGGCAGGTGCAGAGTCTATAAAAATCTTGTGTGGACGAAACATGGGCGGAATAGTGACGCTGGTATGACAGAAAGAATTTCATTCGAATGAAAACTGGAAAGCAATCTACAAACCGTCTCAATGAGGTCAGGAATTAAATCGACGTGGTAAAATCCACTCCAGCACACCTTAGTTAGTGGTGACATAGTTCTGATGGAAAGGCGTGTTCCTAGCACAGGGAGAAAGTGCAGGGACCTCAGAGACAGGCTGTCACCAGCTTGTCCAGGACAATGACAGATGTCGTGATTCACATGCCCACTGGCCTTCAGAATATTTTAAATTTGCCTCACTGTCCCCTGAAGTATTAATTAATTCACTTACTACCATTTGTAGGTTTTCATGTGCTTATTTTTGCTTTTTACAATTGGGAAATGCAACATAAACAAGCAAAAGTGCATGAAAACACACAGACATGTACCATTTAATCAATAACCCTAAAGTGAACACTCAGGTTATAAATCACCCCTTAGGTCAAGAAATACAACATGTCCAGTGTGCCAGAAACCTCCCACGTGCCTCCCCAATGCAACACCCTCCCTACTATGTGGCCACAACCACTGCCTTGGGGGTGGGCTCCCCCAGAAGCAGACAAGGTGCAAGTAGCTTATATGGGCGTGACCCCGGGAAGCCCCACGGGGTGGGGAGTGACCGAAGTGCACCCCCCTGGGGGACTCTTGGCGCTGCACTGGACCAGAAAGCTCCCAGAGCCCCAGGAGCTGGAGCCTGGGAACCTCAGGCTGGCCTGCTGGGAGTCAGTGACCGCTGAAATCACACCGTCAGGGCACCAACAGCATCTGCTTCCGCCACCACACCGACTTCTGTGAAAGACCACGTGGTGGGACTGACCTGTGTCCACCCCTCGCCCCGTCCATATGTGGAAGCCCCAATCTGGCTGTGTGACCGTATTTGGAGACAGGGCCTTTAGGTAGGCAGTAAAGGTTAAATAAAGTCATAGGGCCAGGTCCTAATCCCATAGCCACCAGACCATGCTCTCTGCATGTACACAGAAGGGAGGCCACGTGGCGACAAAGTGAGAAGGTCTGCAGGCTGAGGAGACTAGTCTCACCAGAAGCCAATGCTGACAACAACTTGATCTTGGACTTCTGGCCCCCAGAACTGTAAGAAAATACGTTTCTGCTGTTTGCATCCCCCAGTCTATGGCATTTTTTAATGGCAGCTCTAGAAAACTAATATAACCACAGGCTTGCTTCGCTCTATTATTTTACTATCCAGGTGTGAATTTCTAAAATATAGAGCTTTAACTTTGTAAAAATGGAATGTATATATTATTTCATGTTTTCTTTTTTTGGTAAAGGGCATAGGTAACGAATACAACTGCAGGTTTTTATGTTATTGCTGGGTTGTATTCTGTTTATGAATAAACCGAATTTTATTCATCCATTCTACAGTTAATGAATACTTATGTGTTAGTTTTCTATTGCTACAGAGCAAATTACTAGAAATCTAGCACAGTAAACAATGCACACTTATTATGTCACAATTTCCATGGGTCACGGCGTGACTGGGTCTCCTGCTCCAGGTTTCACACACCTGCAAAGTATTGGTCGAGCTGCATTCTCATCTGGAGGCTCGATGGGAAGAATCTGCTTCCAAGGCTGTGAAGATTGTTGGCAGAATTCATTCCCTTCTGGCTGTCGGCCTGGGCCCCCTGGCTCTTTATTTTATTTATTTTAAAAAAATATTTAATTTAATTTATTTATTTGACAGAGCGGTAGAGGGAGCCAGAGAATGGCAGAGGGAGAGGCCGACTCTGCTAAGCAAGGAGCCTGACATGGGGCTCCATCCCAGGCTCCTGGGACCATGACCTGAGCTGAAGGCAGAGGTTTAACTGACTGAGCCGCCCAGGTGACCCCTGACTCTTTAGTAGCTGTTGACTGGACAGGTCCCAGAAGCTGAGTGCACTTCCCTGCCAGGTGGCCTACTCCATTCATATTTCTTTTTTTATTTTATTTTATTTTTTTAAAGATTTTATTTATTTATTTGACAGAGAGAGAGAGAGAGAGATCACAAGTAGGCAGACAGGAAGGCAGGCAGAGGGAGAGGGAGAAGTAGGCTCCCTGCTGAGCACGGAGCCCAATGTGGGGCTCGATCCCACAATGCTGGGATCATGACCTGAGCCAAAGACAGACGCTTAAGTGACTGAGCCACCCAGGTGCCCTCCATTCATATTTCATACCCAGCTGTTTCCTTCTTCAAGGCCAGCAGGAAAATCTCTTGCTCTAGTCTGCTAGTATGGAGTCTTACACAATATAACATAATCACAAGAGTGACATCCCATGACCTTTGCCATGTTCTCTTGGTCAGAAGCAAATCACAGGTTCTGCTGCCCTCAGCGGGGGATTAAGCAGGGCATGACTCCTGAGGATCACTGAAGGATGTGTTCACCCCAGGCTATTTATGTCTTGGGCTATTATAAGTCATTCTACTCCAAACATCCTTGTACGTATCTCTTAGTGCACATGTCCAGGAATTTGTAGTGGGTTTATAACTTGGAGTACAATTTCTGGCTCACGGGATACAGAATGTCCAGCTTTAGTAGCTCATTTTGCCAAAATGAGCTCCACAACGGTTGGACAAGTTCACTCCCACCAGCAGTGTAAGAGAATTCTAACTGTTCCACATCCTCGCCAAAACTTGACATTGCCAGGTTTTAATTTTAGCCATTTGAGGTGGTGTATAAAACTATCTAACTATACTTTTAATTTTTCTCCCCCTGATGACCAGTGAAGTTAACAGCATTTGGATTTTCCTTTATGTAAAACAATTTTTCTATTGCAGTGTTTGTCTTTTTCTTATTAATTTGTAGAAGGTTTTTACATTTTAGGGATTAAAAAAATAGTGATTCTAGTTCTTTGTGACTGATATGTATTGAAAAATATCCAATACCACTCTGGGTTGGATTCTCTCTAAGGTATCTTTTGGTGAAAAGAAAGTCTTCATTTTAATGACTTTACTGTAGTTTACAGCTAAGGCTTTGTGTCTCGTTTAAGACATCCTTCTATATCCTTCTCTTAGATTTTATTTTTCTGGAAGAGTTATAGTTTTGTCTTTCATTTTAGGCACAGGCACCGAATATGGCTATGCAGGTCGTGCACTGCCCAGCTCATAGAGTGCCATCTCCTGTGTGTGAGGCCAGAGCCACCTTCGGACTGTTTTTCCTTCTCAGTGTGTTAACCCTTTCATCATGATGAAACGACTGTCTTTGTCACTAATGATGCATTTTGCCAGTTCTGCGAATCACACCACTGCAGGGAGTTTGTATCATGGTCTGTGCAGCTGACACCCCTGGATTGTGCGACGTGGAGGTGTGCTTGCCTTAAAATCGACTTGTCTAGGGGATACCCGGGTGGCTCAGTCAGTGAAGCGTCTGCCTTCGGCTGTGGTCATGATCTCAGGGTCCTGGGATCCCTCCTCAGCGGGGAGTCTTCTCTCTCTGTCTGCTGCTCCCTCTGCTTGCACTCTCTCTCTCCGATAAATAAATAAAATCTTTAAAAAAATCTACTTGTCTGATATCAATGTAGTTGTATTTATAGCTTTCTCTTGGCTAGTATTGTATGGTACTTCTTTTAACCTTTCCTATTTTTATTAAGTTTATTATCTTTTTAGTAATTTCTACAACCAATGTGGGACACGAACTCTAGATGCTGAGATCAAAGTCAGATGCTCCCCCGACTGAGCCAGCCGGATGCCTGATCCTTTCTTATTTTTATGCTTTACTTTTAACTCTTACAGAGAACATATAACCAGTTGTGTTTCACTTTTTTCAAGTCTCATATTCTTTGTTTCTGGACTGGGGTATTTTGTTCATTTATACTTAATGTAATTACCGATATATTTGGCTTTAAATCTACTCTCTTATTATGTGTGCTTTTATTGTCCCACCTGGTCCATGTTTTTTACTCTTGAGTCTTCTTTGGGATCATTTTTTCCTTTACTAATAGGAAAGTTATAAATTCTCTATTTTTCAGTACACTCTAGAAATTACAACATGCACACTTAATTTATCAAAGACTAAAGGTAATCACTACCTTTACCTTTACTCTTGAACACAAAACACAACACCTTAGGACAATTTACTCTTCTAAATTAAAAGTAAATTATTTTTCAAATTATTATTATTATTTTTTAAAAGATTTTATTTATTTATTTGAGAGAGAGAGAATGAGAGAGAGAGAGAGAGCATGAGGTGGGGAGGGTCAGAGGGAGAAGCAGACTCCTCGCTGAGCAAGGAGCCCGATGCGGGACTCGACCCCGGGACTCCAGGATCATGACCTGAGCCAAAGGCAGTCGCTTAACCAACTGAGCCACCCAGGCGCCCATTTTTCAAATTATTTTTATCATACAAGGCTTACTGTTATTTTTTACAATCTATTTAATTAGATTTTCTCATTTATGTATCACTTTCTTTGTTCTTTGCTCCTTCTTGTGTTTCAGCTTTACAACCTATGATCACTTTTTTTTTCTTTTTTTTTCCAGGTTCATAATTTATTGTACAAATTGAGTATCACATGATGAGTTGACATTAGCTTCTCCAGGCATGGGAACTTAACAGATGAGGTACAGGTTAAAATTCATTTATGTTGCTTTCACAGCTGGTGTTTTTTTAGACCTTAACTTGAAGTATAAGATCATCAAAGCAATGCCTCTGTATGTGGCCAGTACACAATTCATTCTACCTGTGAGAGTATAAGAGTTGAAATATTTTTTGATACCAGTGAAATGGAATTGAGCATCAGTTTCTGGACCTGCCATGATTTCAATCTTGCAGAAGGCACCAATTCCGCTGGTTGTTATGATCACTTTTCTTTTGGCTGTAAAGCATCCTTTTGGTTTTCCTTTGGGAGGGTCTGCTGGTAGAAAATTGCATCATTAGAAATAAAAGCAAATGGCCTTCAGTCTGAATAATGTCTTAAAAGTTCCAAGTGTTAAGCCCCACTGAGTGTATGAACTTATGAAATTATGACCCTCTGGCTTTCATGCCGGTTCTCCGTGATGGGGTGGCTGGTGTGAGGGTCTGGCCCTCTCCCGTTTCCGAGCCCCTGCATCTTTCCCAGACAGTCCCTTAGTCTGTTTGGCTCCCTACCGTGTTGCCGCCCTTCCTACCCTCTTCTATGTGGCCTCTTCTCTAGATTTAGCTGTGGAGAGTCTGTTCTGCCAGTCTTCAGGTCATTTTCTGGGTTGTTTACACAGATGTGGTTTATTTAGCTGCGGGATGAGGTGAGCCTAAGGTCATCCTAATCCACCATCTTCCTGAATAATGTCTTTATTTCATTTTAATTCTCTCTCCCTTTTTAAAAAAGATTTCATTTATTTATTTGACGGAGAGAGACACAGCGAGAGAGGGAACACAAGCAGGGGGAGTGGGAGAGGGAGAAACAGGCTTCCCGTGGAGCAGGGAGCCCGACTCGGGGCTCAATCCCAGGACCCTGGGATCATGACCTGAGCCGAAGGCAGATGCTCAACTGACTGAGCCACCCAGGCGCCCCTCATTTTCATTCTTAAAAACTTATTTTCCCTGGGCAGTCATATTCTTTTGGTGACAATCATTCCACCATTTTTTGGCTTCCAGTATTAGTGTTGGAAACCAGATGTTAATCTTTTCAAAGCAATCTGACTTTCCTTGCTGGCTACATTAGAGATTTCCTGTGCCTTTGGTGATCGGCAATTTTGCTGTTACTTGCCTATGTGTGAAACTTTAGTTTATCTAGCTTAAGATCTGGGGGGAACTTGGATCTGAGGGCTGGTGTATTTCATCAGCTCTAGAAAATTCTTAGACATTTTCTGTTCAATTATAGCCTCTTCCTTTCCCCTTTTCTGGAACTCCAGCTAAATGTCTACTATTTTCCATGTGTCTTACCTTGCCTGTAATTTCCCTGTTTGTCTCCTTGTGCCACATTCTTCATGACTTCTTTTTTTTTTTAATTTTTAAAATATTTTATTTATTTGAGATAGAGCAAAGCACAAAGGGAAATACGGGCAGCCAGGCGTGGGGCTCGAACCCAGGACACCAGGATCATGACCTAGGCCAAAAGCAGGCGTTTAACCGACTGAGCCACCCAAGTACCCCTCTTCATGATTTCTCTGACATCTTCCAGTTTGCTAATTCTCTCATCTAAGCTGTTAAATCGGCCCAGTAGACTACATTTTAATTTTTAATGTAGTTGATGTAATTGATTAATTTTATTAATGTTTTTAATTTATAAAATCTCCTTTGGTTCTTTACAAAATCTGCTTAGTTACCTTTTATAGTCAGCTGTGAAAATTAATCAAGGAAAGTCTCACTAAAATGGAGTCAGGAGGCCGGCAGGGGGAGCTCTGTGCCCAGCACTGGTTATCAATTACAGACCCACGAGGAAGAGAGGCACCTCGCAGGTGGGTACCGCTTTACTAACCCGGCTCCGGGACGGAAGTTTTCCTGCTGCCCCGGCAACAGCCCAGCCAATGAGAGATGGTCACAGCCCAGCCAATGAGAGACAGCCACAGCTCAGCCAATGAGAGATGGTCACAGCCCAGCCAATGAGAGAGGGTCACAGCCCAGCCAATGAGAGACCAACACAGTCCCCTCCTTCCGCTATTTATTTATATTTTATAACATGGGCATAAAATAGAAATGCATACAAATTAAATAGGTTATTGTTTATGTACATAAGTTGAATTGACTCGCATTTAGTTGATCAACAAATAACAGACTAAACCTGAAATAGTTCTTAGTTTGATAGTCTCAAGTAGAAAACAGTATTTAAGCTACAAGGGAATACACACAGTAATATAACCATTCTTGTTCGTTCAGAGCCATTACTGTTGACAAACATTGTAGATTTTGGTGCCACTTCTGCAAATACGTTGAATCTTCTGTTGTTTAGTTTTTATTTAGCTCACTGTTGATGTGAATAATCTATTATCTGACTTGTTTTCAATAACTGAGGTTATCCAGGTGTCATGCTTATAACCCCTTTCCTCTAAAAAAGAGCCTCCTCTCCCTGTTCTCCAGACTTGCCCCTGGTTCTGCCAAGCCTGCTTATCCTGGGTTGCAATTCTCTGCTGTTCCTAAATAACCCCATCTTTGATAGTAAAATAACTGACAGTTTTATTTTTAAGGTTAAAAGAGCCCATCTTTAAAATAAATCTCTCTCTCCAGGTATGTATCCTGTCATCTCCTTCCTGGGAGAACTCCAAAATACAGGGAGCAAAGCGGACTCAAATCACTAGGGAGACGGATGCTAATTGACAATCACGTGTATGAAAATTAATAAAAGAAAACCTCACTTGATGGAGACGGAGGCCAGAAGGGGGAGCTCTCTCGCCCTACCGCCCAAGGGACCTATTTCCCCTCACCCAATCCCAGGATGTGATGGCTGCCTGATCCCGCCCCTCAGCGCCTCACCCAATCCCAGGGTGTTCTGGCGGCCCGGTCCCGCCCCTCAGCGCCTCACCCAATCCCAGGGTGTCCTGGCGGCCCGGTCCCGCCCCTTTCACGCCGCACCTAATCACTGTGCGTCCCCGCTGGTGGCTTTTCCCTGGCCTGAGGCAGTCCGCGGACGTGCCTCGTTGAACATGGAGGCTCTGCTGAAGCGGGAGCTGGGCTGCGACTTCGTCAAGGCTACGGGTCACTCGGGGGGCGGGTGCATTAGTCAGGGCCAGAGTTACGACACGGACAGAGGACGCGTGTTTGTGAAAGTGAACTCCAAGGCGGAGGTCAGGGCCGCCGTAGGCCGGGCCGGGGTGGGTGGGTGGTGGTCGGCGATTGGGGTCTGGGTGGGGCTTCAAGTCCGGGTCTGGAGTCCTGGTGTGGAGTCTGGGGGGTCCGAGGTCCGGGATTCGGGGTCC
>NC_058417.1:59572687-59599343 GCF_002201575.2 Neomonachus schauinslandi
GTGTGGAGTCTGGGGGGTCCGAGGTCCGGGATTCGGGGTCCGGGATCTGCGTGAGGGTCGAGGTTCAGGACGGGGTCTGGGATCCTGGTGTGGAGTGGGGGGTCCGAAGTCCGGGATTCCAGGTCTGGGGTGGAAGTGCTCAAGGCCCGGGCTGGGGTCCGCACAGCAGGGCCAGAGGGCAGTGGCACTTGCTGACCCCCTTGCCCTTCAGGCTGTGTCTGGGCATTCCTGGGGTCGCGTACCCAGGGTGAGCCGTGTGAACCCCAGGGAGGGTAGCGGACCCTCTGGGCGGCCCTCTCGGGACCCCTGCGCCCAAGTATGCGCCCCGCTGCAGTGTGGATGGTAGTTCCGGGGATGGCTTTCCAGTAATGGATGTGGCCGCTACTTTGAGAAATCCCTTGCTTGGGGAGTTTTGAACAGGGTCTGGTAGTAGCAGCCTCTTTTTCTGGGGTTTATTTGAACTTGCAGAGATCAAAATCCTTTCTGGATTATTGAAAATAATTTAGCCACTGCCTTTGTGAGTTTGGGCCACTGGAGCACAGAGCGGGCAGTGTAGGCAGCCGACCTTTATGTCTCAGTTCTGGGAGCTGAGAGCCCACTTCTATGATGGGAAGGCCACTTCTCCCTGTGTTTTCAGTGTCAGAGGGAGCTCTGGCAAGGAGCTCCCTAGGGTCTCTTCTGTCAGAGCACCAATCCCATTAAGAGGGCTCTAGCCCTTGGAGCCTAATCACCTCTGAACAGGGTCACACTGGGGGATAGGTTTTGACAGAGGAACTGGGGAGGGGGCACCAGCTTCAGCCCACTGTAGCCACCCACTCCAGAAAATTCTGTTTGTACATGAACTTTTTCCCAAGGTCCCTGTAGAAAGCAGGTGAACCTCACTGCGGAAGCCGCACTTCCTCCTGGTTGCTGGTGTCACTTCTGGGCCCAGTTGGGGTGGGTCACCCCGATGTTAGCCGGAAGGCCCCGGCTGGCTCCAGGAGACAGTGAGCAGTTGGCAGTGTGTTGTTTCAGATACGGCTGAAAGACTGACCCCAGTACCAAGTCCTCACGTCACACACCTGGCGTGCTTTTATTCTTTCTCTAGAAAGCATTCTTGGAGTTGTTTTCATTTTCTTCCCAGATGTGAATCCCACCTTCCGTGATAGGGGATGATCTCTTTCTGAATCACTGCTGTTCTCTCAAGACCCACCTTCGTGCTCTGTTCTGCAGAGATCAGCTGCAGGTCCTGCCGCACAGCCCTTTTATAGGAATCTGTCCGCATTTGTGCTTGGGCTTAGCTCGGGCAGCCCTTATGCAGTCGTGCTGTCCCTCCTTACGTTCTCCTGCAGGGCTTCTCTGTTTTCTGGTTTTGTTTTCCCATTTATGTGGCATTTGCCCTTTTCCTGTTTGTATTTCCACCTTCGCTGGCATTTGTTATAATTCAGAATGGGTATTAATTACAGGGGAAAGCAAATACTTTCCAGTGATTAAAATGGGCCCACTTAGTGACACTTTCTGAGCATTGTTCTTGAGCTGCTATGTGTTCAGGTTCTTACTTTTTCTTTTGTCATCAAAGTCAATTTTCTTTTTTTTTTTAATTAAGATTTAATTTTTAAGTCATCTCTACACCCAACGTGGGGCTGGAACTCACAACCTCAAGATCAAGAGCTGCCCGTTCTACCAACTGAGCTGGCCAGGTGCCCCAAAGTCCATTTTCTTTTTGCTAATCTTTCTCCCCTAAGTTCCTTCTGGTCCTTTGGCAGATAGTTCTGAACATGTAATTTTCTAGCTTTCTGTGGAAAATACTGTGTGAGTCATGCAGACGTATTGGCTGTAGCGTAAACATTGGCTGGTTGTATGAAAACAGGACTTTCTTTTATGCTTTACCTTGGAGGAAGTGAAAATATTTTCCGCACTTCTAGGAGAAGACTACCTGATTGCTTTTCCTTTTCCTTCTCACCCCACTTGAATTGACCTGCTCTAAAGAAGATTATTCTTATCTGTCTTGCATACTTGCGGTTGGTTCCTCTCCTCCTCCTCCCTTAAGCTCCAGATCTTTTTTGTAGCACTGTGCCGCACCTGCTGCCCACTTCTCCCTCACTCTCCTCGCACAGAGCAGCAGACGTTTCTGTGAAGTTCCTCGCCACCTCTCCCCCCATGATTACTTATGATCTTATTCTACTCCTCATGTTCCTTTTCACAACCAGTGCTCTAGTACAAAGTAGCTGGAAGGCAGTTGTTTTCCTTCATCTCCTAAAGAGAATGTTCAGAAAATGCTCAAGGCGCAGTTCTTATCTTCCTCCTCAGTGAGTTCAGCTCTCCAAGGTAGTATAATAATGATGATGTTTATAAACTGTTCAGAATGGGCTACGTAAGTGTTAGCTGCTAGCTCGGTTGCTCACGGCAGCGAGCCTATGAGCTTGGTACTGTTATTAACCCCATTTTTACAGGTGAGGGAGCAGGCACAGAGAACTTAAGCACCTTGCCCTAGGTCATAGTCAGTCCTGAGAATAAGTATAGGAAGGTCCCTGGCAGCACTTCATAGTGGACCCACACTGGAAGCCCCGCTGTCTGTCAGTACACTGGGCGAGCCCATTCTGGAATACTCACACAGGGGAGCTCTGTGCAGCAGTGAGAATGAACTCTGACTGTTGGTGCACCAGCATAACAAAAGCAGTGGGACAAAGAGCCAGAAGCCTCTGCAAGTACAAGGACAAAGCAGACGTGACACATCTGTGGGGAGGGGGATGTGAATGGCTGGGAGCAGAGGAGCCTCTGGGCAACAGTGCCCTGTCTGTGTCCAGGGGGCAGTCATGCAATGTTCAGACTTTGTGAAAATTGGAGTCAGATGCTCCCACTTGTGCCTTTTTCTGCTCATACTTCTGTAGCATTTTGACTAAAAAAAAAAAAAAGGTGCTACCTTATTTATTCTTTTTATTTTTTTTTTTTAAAGATTTTATTTATTTATTCATGAGAGACAGAGAGAGAGGCAGAGGGAGAAGCAGGCTCCCAAGGAGCAGGGAGCCCGATGCGGGACTCGATCCCAGGACCCTGGGATCATGACCTGAGCCGAAGGCAGACGCTTAACCGTCTGAGCCACCCAGGCGCCCAAAAGGTGCTACTTTAAAGGGAGTAGCTACTGAGTCTGGGAAGTTAGGGAAGATTTTTCTGAGAAGTCAGAACATAATAAGTTGAAATCTGAAGCATGATGAGGAAGGGTCTGACTTGGCAAAAGGTGGGGGTGGTGTTCCAAGCAGAAGCACCCCTACACGTGGCTTCGATCTGTGAGGAGCTAGAAGAAGGCTGTAGCCCAGGAGCACAGGGATGTGTACGCGCATGCTGGTGTGTGCACACGTGTGCATGGTGGTGTGGGACTGGAGCCCAGGGCAGGGACCCCAGGTGAGCGTAGAAAGTGGGCAGGGCCAGACCTGTGGGGCTGTCACACAGGTTGCTAGCTTGGGGCGTGTTCCAGGCTGGGATTTGCCCTTGGTAAGGGTCCCTGCCGTGGTGAGCAAGGAGATGAGGTGAAGGACAGTCGCTGCAGTCTGGGGGAGCAAGGACTTTGGGGGGAGGTTGGAAATGGTGGTTAAGATGGGATGGTTTCCCGTACAAGGTCGGAGGTGCCCTCGAACCTGGTGAGAGGTGACCCCAGGTGCCTGGCATGTGGAGGTGGAGGGCCAGGTGGGACAGGACTGTGGCTGAGGTGCCATCTGGGGAGGGCCCACGGACGCAGTCCAGCTCTGCACCAGACGTTTGGTGGAATAATGGAGGCCTTCCAGTTCCCTCTCTGGAGAGACTCAACAAGAGTGTAGAAGGGGGTCCAGAACAAGAAAGTGCTATCCCTCTTACTCCTGGGCAGCTTCAGTGCATAATCCACTCTGCCCGAAAGCAGGAGAAGTGGCCTGCGTCTGTTGAGTCTGCAGTCAGGATAGCCTTGGCTTAAAATTGTAATGCTTGAGAAAACATGTCTATGTAGACTCTTTCCAGAAGTAATCTTGCTCTCCCTTCTCTCCCCACTCCTCTGTTATTTTTTGGAAAGGCCAAAAGAATGTTTGAAGGTGAGATGGCAAGTTTAACTGCAATCCTGAGAACAGACACCGTGAAAGTGCCCAAGCCCATCAAGGTCCTTGATGCCCCAGGAGGCGGCAGCATGCTCGTGATGGAGCACTTGGACATGCGGTATCTGAGCAGGTCTGTCTGGGCACCTTCTCCGCCTCTTTGCTTGGCTTTGTTTCTCTTTTTTTTAAAGCATTTTTTGAGTCTTTGGACTTTTTTTTTTTTTTTTTTAAAGATTTTATTTATTTATTTGAGAGAGAGAGAATGAGAGACAGAGAGCATGAGAGGGAGGAGGGTCAGAGGGAGAAGCAGACTCCCTGCCGAGCAGGGAGCCCGATGCGGGACTCGATCCTGGGACTCCAGGATCATGACCTGAGCCGAAGGCAGTCGCTTAACCAACTGAGCCACCCAGGCGCCCTGGACTTTTTTTTTTAAGATTTTATTTATTTATTTGAGCAAGAGAGAAAGAGACAGCATGGGGGGGGAGGGCAGAGGCAGAGGGAGAAGCAGAGTCCCCGCTGAGCAGGGATCCTGGCGTGGGACCCTGAGATCATGACCTGAGCTAAAGGCAGTCGCTTCACCAGCTGAGCCCCTAGGCACCCCATGGCTTTATTTTTCTTCTGAGTGGTTTTTTCATACCTGAAAGCTTGCATCTAGGGTGTAATTTTGAGGAACCCGTGACCCCACACATCACGGGTGCTGCAGAATGAGTGATATACTCCACACGCCGAGGGCAAACGGGAAAGGAATCTCCCAAGGGGAGATGCTGACAAGGAACCCAGCTGCCAGGGAAAGGCTGGGAAAGAGCATCAGACAACCAGGGCCCTTCATCTCCGCTTTGCTTCACCGAAGCCGACTATATATCCCCTTGACCTGCTTTCCGTGGCCTGAGACTTTGCAGAAGGCTGTGACCCCACGATTGTGTGCCACACACTTGGCTGACGCTCTTTATTTCACAGCCATGCTGCCAAGCTTGGAACCCAGCTTGCAGACCTACACCTAGACAACAAGAGGCTTGGGGAGACACTCCAGAAGGAGGCCGGCACCGTGGGTATGCGGCTGTGTGGGTGCGAGGGCCCCTCGAAGACATTTGGCTGGCGTGGGCACGAGGGTGGGGTCTGTGTTGTTGATTCCCAAGGAGAGCAGTGTCAACCCCACGGCTAGGGGTATGGCGGACACAGTGAATGAGGTTCTGTACCGTAACACAGTGCGTTTGGAAGAAGTAGTATTTCTGGACTGGAAACCCCGTCCTGTTATGGTTCCTTTAACCCCTCCTTCCCCAGAAGAAAGCCTCGCAGAGTTACTCTGGCTTTCTGTATGGTGCCTTTTCTCTTGAGACAGCCACACGGGAGGCACAGCATGGTGGCCCTCACGTCCAGCCTTCGTAGAGCTTAGTGTGGTGTTGGCATTGAGAGTGCCTTCTGGTATTTTCATCCTTTCACATTTGATAATCCGCGTGCAGCCCTGGGGTCACTGTGTGAGCGGGATAGCTGACGCACCAGGAGCAGACAACCGAGAATCTACTGTGCCAGACAGATCCTGTCAGGCTCCATCCCGCCCCTTCCAAGCCCACGTAGTTCAGGCCTTTGGGATTTGCTGAGTGTGGGGGAGCCGCAGGGAATGCAAAGGAGGCCATTTCAAATCAGTTATTCTTCACAAATGGCCAGGGCTCAGCTGGCCTCCAAGAGCCATCCTTTCCTGATGGGTCACGGGGTGAGCTGTTTTCCTCCTTTTTTGGATGCAGTGTTGTCGCTCCTCTGAGCATCCTCCGGTGCCTCTCCTGGGCAGTGTGGGTGTCTTGCATCGTTGAGTCTAGTGGAACAGGCTCTGGTCCTGGGTCCTGAGGGTCTATGGAGACCAGGGCCCTTGTTTATCTCTGGATGAGGACATGAGGTAAAGGGCACACCAAGGACAGGCCTCGAAGCTGCCCTGAGCTCCAAGAGCAGCCTGAGGGAGTATGGGACTAGTTGTCTTTCTTGTCTTCCTTTTGCCTACAAGGGAAAGGAGGCGGGCAGGTGGAACGGCCCTTCGTGGACCAGTTTGGGTTTGACGTGGTGACGTGCTGTGGATACCTCCCCCAGGTGAGCGACGCCAGCACTTTGCCTTCTGCGTTCCAGCCAGGTCGGCTGCTCAGGGAAGGAACCACCTCTCCCTTACTTATGAAATTTAGTAAAAGTCTTTGCACCCTTTTTCTCTTTGCTAATTTTTAAGAGGCTGACGTGAGGTTTACCCACCTCACGTGCTAGATAAGCTCAGAGAAACAGGACCAACGAGTCCGGATGCTGGATTTCAAGGTGTGTAAAAATTAGAGTTAAGAAAAATTTACTTCCTCCTAAATCCTCAAAGATAGCATGATGCAAGTGGATTGTACCGTTCAGTTTTATGATTTTGCGGTTAGCTCCGTGGGAATTTGGGCCCCGGGGCGCCACTCGATGCCCAGCAAACGCTGAGTGGGGAGGGTGGTGGCTTCTCAGAGGAGGCGTACTGAGTGAGCTGGGAAACTTCCAGGGATTCCTAGTGGGCACAGTAGGCACTATGCAGGTTTTGGACTGTGGGGAGAGGTTGTCCAGGAACCTGCTCGGGGTGGCGAGCGGCTGAAGGCTGGGGTTCCCGGTCCCACCTGCTCCACGCAGCTCTGGGGGTGTTTCAGCTGGCTCTGCTCCTTCCTCGCTGCCTGTAGCCCGCCCCGTGTGCGTACAGACACCTGCGTGTGTGTGTGCATGCCTGTGGGAGGGCTTCTCCGTAATCATGCGGTATTTGCTGCCCCTGAACTCTGGTATGTGTGTGTTGCTTCCCTCCTGATGGTCAGCGTCTCGACGGACTCCTTGAAGCAGGCTTCACATGACTCCTCATGTTCTCACTCTGGGGAGGGCAGTGCTGGCTGCTTGGGTGGGGGCTGAAGTGGGGTCCTTGGGGCCAGGTGGATGGTCAGAAATGAGCCACGGGTTGGGGAAGGCCAATCAGCTCTGAGCTCTGTGCTCCCAGGTGAGTACAGGTAGAAAGACTGTCCTAGAGCTCTTCAGAGTGGTCTCTGTTGCTCTGCACTGGGAGGGTCCCCTGCTTCTTGGACAGGGTCTGAGGTCCCAGCCTGTCCATGAGACACCGTCTGCCTTGTCAGCTGCACGCCTTCCACAACCTACCCTTGTGGTCGTGCCCCTCCGCTTTGGGCTTCTTCCTTCGGCTCTGGCATTTTCCTCTGTCCACGCAGGTGAACGACTGGCAGGAGGACTGGGTCACCTTCTATGCCCGGCAGCGCATTCAGCCCCAGATGGACATGGTGGAGAAGGGGTCTGGGGACAGGGAGGCCCGGGAGCTCTGGTCTGCTCTGCAGGTGAGAGGAACCTCGCCAGGCCCTGCAAGCCTGACAGGGGAGGCCCTGAGACAGGTGTGGCCACCTGTGGCCCAGGTCTGGACAGGAGGTGGGCTGGGCCAGCCAGGGGGTGGCTGTCGGTGTCCCTCCACCCCAGCTGAGCTGTGTGTGTCCGTGCGCATCTGAGCGCCACACTCCACTGGGGCGGTTGGGCCACACTCAGAAAAGCATCTGCATCCCTCCCACACGTGTTGGGTACTTTGCTGAGAATCGTTTCCTACCCTGCAGCTGAAGATCCCTGACCTGTTTCGTGACCTGGACATCGTCCCAGCCCTGCTCCATGGAGACCTCTGGGGAGGAAACGTAGCAGAGGACTCCTCTGGGCCCATCATTTTTGATCCGGCTTCTTTCTACGGCCACTCGGAATACGAGCTGGCGATAGCCGGCATGTTTGGGGGCTTCAGCCGCTCCTTCTACTCCGCCTACCACAGTGCGATCCCCAAGGCCCCGGGGTTTGAGTCACGCCTGCAGCTCTATCAGCTCTTCCACTATTTGAACCACTGGAATCATTTTGGATCAGGGTATAGAGGGTCCTCCCTGAATATCATGAGGAATCTCATCAAATGAGCTTCCCTGCTCCGGAGGGGGCCTCAGGCTCAGGTGCACCAGGTCCTAGCCAGACACCTGTGGCCAGCGCCTCCCGTCCCCCACAGTCCTGTCCATCAGGGCTTCTTCCCCGACTTGTCACACTAACTTTGTCCTCCTGAGGTTGTACATTTCCTTAGACTTCATAGCTGGATAAAACCAGCTCTTTGTGGGTGGGCCACGTCAAAACACTGCTGCCCAGAGGCTGAGCAGGGAAGCAGCCGGTGTGCCAGGTGCTGCCGAGGACACATTCCCCTGGTGGCTCCTCCCGTGTCATCTCCAGGAGCGACTCTGATGTTCGGGAAGATGCTTCTCGATGGGTTAGACGTGGGCGTAGACATGAAGCCAGTACTGAGGACAGCTTCTAATGCCCAGTTTCAACTGAGCACATTCCCTTTCTTTCTGTGCCCCCTCCACCCTGCTGCAGGCCGACCAGTCTGGAAGCTGATTCTGGGAGTGACCAAACTGCTAGTCTTGGGTAAATTTAGGAGCCACTGAATCCCTCCTTCTGGCACCCCATCTTGTTTGCCGTTTTCAAGCTTGTGAGTTACTCCTTTTTATAAAAAAGTGCTAAACCAGTGGCTTTCCCTTCCTCGTCTTAACAGTGATGGGGAATATTAGTGAATGGCGTTGATGCTGAGAAAGTCTTTTGCATAAACATTTGAATAAACTTTCATTGATTTCAATGATGTACAAGACTGTATATTTCCTTCATTTGCGTCGTAATTCAATGTTTATCTTAGGTATTTGCCAAGAAACCTTTGTAATGTATTGTGACAATAAACAGGTACAGCTGTTGTTTCTTAAGAGCAGTTTTCTTTCGGGCGCCTGGGTGGCTCAGTTGGTTAAGCAACTGCCTTCGGCTCAGGTCATGATCCTGGAGTCCCGGGATCGAGTCCCGCATTGGGCTCCCTGCTCGGCAGGGAGTCTGCTTCTCCCTCTGACCCTCCCCCCTCTCATGCTCTCTCTGTCTCAAATAAATAAAATTAAAAAAAAAAAAAAAGCAGTTTTCTTTCTTGACTGTACAATAAGAGAATAGCACAGAGTTTCCAAAGAAGGACAGGTGTAGCCTGAGGACTGCTTCTGTCTGACTGGGTGAGGCTTGACTGCTACTGTGGGCCGCTCCGGGAGGCCTGGTGGACAGTGGACAGTAGAGAGAGGTCCTGGGAGGCTCCTCCTGGGCGCTGTGCCATCAGCGAGTGTGTGGCCAGGGCCCCACGCAGGACACATATCAACAGTGTGGCAGGTGCTTGGCAGACAGGCGGTGTATCAGTGTCTCCTGGCTTTGGTGGAGGTGCAGGACTCGTCAGCTTTCTAAACTTGGCGGTTTGTACAATTGCTCATGCTAAAATACCAACTTTTGTACCTAATTTTGTATCCATAATTTTTTATATGTGTATATATTTTTATATAAAGAGTTGTCAAGGGACGCCTGGGTGGCTCCGTCAGTGAATGTCTGCCTTCGGCTCAGGTCATGATCCCGGGGTCCTGGGATCGAGCCCCGCATCGGGCTCCCTGCTCGGCGGGAAGCCAGCTTCTCCCTCTCCCGCTCCCTCTGCTTGTGTTCCCTCTCTCGCTGTGTCTGTCAAATAAATAAAATCTTTAAAAGGACAAAAAGTTGTCAAAATTGTATAACCTGCAGACCCAGAGGCCCGGGAACCTACCCAGAGCTGTTGGGGGGTTGCCCTGTTCCGTGAAAGCCCGTCTGCACACGTCATCCCAGTACAGAGATTACAGTGTTTCCTGGGTGTCTGGGCTGACTGGGAAGCAGAGCGGATGGAGTTCTGATTTGGAGCCATACTTCGAAAGGACAGCTGTGGCACGGTGTCCTGGCGGCAGCCTGCCTCCTGCCCTCGCAGGGCGGCCTACTGGCCTCTGGAATAGCGGGAAGATTTGGCTGGACACACAGGCTGAGCTCCGGATTCAGCTCCTCGACCCCTTGGCTGTGAGACGTTGGAGCCCTTCAGGGGCTCCCGTGAGCTCCCCAAGAGCTGCCAGAGGCAGGGGCCCGGGGGCGGGTCATTCCTGGGGCGGTCGTACTTCTTACCGAAATGGGAATATTGTATCCCAACTCCTCATGGTCTGCCCCTGCCAGAGTACCACCCTTTCCACAGAAGGAAGTCCTCAGATACCCGAACTTGACCTTCCCACCCCAAAGCTTATGCGCACCCTTTTGATGAGAGTGGCCCCGAAACCTTGGTGTCTCTACCTGAAACAGGATGCCAGTGCCCTCGGGGTCAGAGACCTCACTGCACCCTCCAAGCGCTTGATGTGGTTTCAGGCCTGTGTTCCGTGTCTAGGGGACTCAGCCGGCTGTGCCCTCCCGGTTTTTGCCCTGTATGGGATCTTGAGTGCAGGGGTGCGTGATCCCCCTCAGTTTATCATTACCACAGTTCCTGTGTCTCAGGTTTTCATCTCCCTTTGTCCCCACATCCTGCTCACTTTCCCTCCTCCAAATCTAACTGAAGCACTGGGAAATCCTACAACCAATGGGGTCTAGCGTGTATGTCCAGGACTTGGGTTTTGAGATCTCTTTTAGGCTCATTGTAGGCTCCAACTACAGGGCAGAGATTGGGGAGGGAACTCCTGTAGAAGAGGGTGTGATCCTGGGCTGCCCCGAACAGGAGAGTGGGGTTCCTTGCGGGTTCTGAGCAGGCTGCGTCTCGCTGGGCAGAGCCCCGGTGCCAGGGGGTCCAGGCGGCTGGGGGGCCTCCTGTTCACTCTGCAGGATGGTGCTGGTGGGATGCCTATACTCTGTGGAGGCAGGTAGGACTCTGTTATGGGATGGTATTCGGCAGGCTTTGGGATTCAGAGGGAATCAGAGTTACAGCCAAAATAAGGGAGGAAAATGCAAGTTTGGAAATAAGTTCAAGTTGCTGCAGAGAGCAGCGGGTAACACTTTGCTCCAAACATGTGAAATTAGCAAGTGGGACACCGGATCGCAGGAGACTCACGTACCCCTGGGACAGGTCCCAGTGTAGGGGTTAGGAATTAGAAAAACCCTCTCAGAAGCCTCTTAGCCCTCCACCTCCACCATGATGGGAACCACACTGCACTCGGAGGTGGAGGACCATCACAGGAGGCTCTTAGGTAAGTCACCTGAGCTTTGGATCCCTCCTTCATTTCAGGTGCTAATAATGACACCCACAGGCTGTCCAAGTGCCTGGCTCCCCACTTGGCGGGGGACACTTTCTCTGTCCTCCCAGCATGAGACTAGCCTGTCGCGTGGGTTTCCTCTTGGGCAGAAATATGTGGACACACTGGAATATGTGCAGAAACAGCACTCAGAATGGTTAAGGCATCTGAGTTCCGAAGAGTGGCAGAATCCCCCTCCCTTTCTGAGAACAGTCATCTGCCTGAGAGGTGTGGCCCCAGCACAATTCCCGGTGGAGGCCAGGGCGTAGGACTAGCGGGAACACCTGGGCAGCGTCCCTGCTGGCTCAGGCTGCAGCCAGGGCCTTGGGACTCCAACCCCCCACCCTGCTGCCTTCCCGAGGCCCTTTTTCTGAGCAGCATTGCAAAAGCCCCACCTGGCTGTGGGCTGTTTTCCTTCTTGGTGCCACAGGACTCCGTGTCACAGGAAGGGGTCTGAATAAGCAGGGCAGTCCTTTGTATGCACATGACCCCATCATTATCTCAGTCTGTCCCACCCCGATCTACGTCTGAGTCCCAAGAACTACCACACCTCTCTGAGTTTGGATTACAGCTGGGGCTGAGAGATGCCTTCTGCACTTTTGCAGCCTTCATTCTGGTTCTTGGAGAGTCAGGAGAACCAGGAGACTGGCTGTGGGGAGAAAGGGGACTCAGCTCAGGGTGCTGCTTGGATGTCCCTGATCACATCTCCCAACTGAGCTTCTGACCAAACCGAAACTCAAATGCAGCTTTGAGAGGAGGGTGGGACCAGTTTGCAAAGTCACAGTGCTCTCTTTTGCATGTGTCTTCACACTGAGGATTTGTCTGCTCAGATGGGAGCTGGGAGGTCTGGGAAGGGACCCCAAGTGCCTGGGTTTCAGGACCAGTAAGATGCTGTGCCACTGTCTGGCTGCCACCTGCCACATTCAGACCCTGCTTGGGCAAACCATGCCCATGGCCTGGGATGAGGCTCGGTGAAGACCAGCGTCTCCCCCAGGGTGCCTGGAGGCTCATGGGTGCCCAACTCTGGCAGCTTTGGGACCCACTTTATTTATTTATTTATTTATTTTTAAAGATTTTATTTATTTATTTGACAGAGAGAGAGAGAGGGCACAAGCAGGGGGAGTGCCAGAAGGAGAAACAGGCCCCCCACTGAGCAGGCAGCCCGATGTAGGACTCGATCCCAGGACCCCGGGACCATGACCTGAGTTGAAGGCAGACGCTTAATGACTGAGCCACCCAGGCGCCCCTGGGACCCACTTTAGAGCAAATATTTGTAATTCTGAAAAAGAGAACAGAGAAAACAGGGAGGAAATCATAAAGAGCTGAAGACAACTTCACAGGGTAGAAGGACCACGTTTCCATCCTGAAACAGCTCATCTGACCTGCCTTGGGGATGGCAGGAAACTCACCCCAGCCACCTCCCTGGGAAATTGTCAAATCCTGACACAGAGAGGACCCTAAAAACCTCCAGAGAGAGAACAGTTTCCACACAAAGAGGAAGAATCAAAGTGGCCTCAAACTTCTCAATACCAAATGAGCTGGAAAGTAATGGAGTGGGACCCTCTTGTTCATGAAAGAATAGGACCTCATTTCCAACCTGGAATTCTATACCCTGCCAAACTGTCAATTGAGACTAAAGACATTTGCAGATGTTCAAGAGCTCAAATCTACGTGTCAGGAATCCCTCCTCAAGATGCAATAGGTAGGTGGGCTTCACCAGACTGAGAGAAAAAATCTAGGAAGAGGAAGACAGGGAGGGGCAGATGCCTTTTCCACAGATGGCCACCCATTCTCTCCCACCGCACCTGCTGTTCTGCAATGACCGTGTGCACGCGTGTGTGCACATGGGCATGTGTATTTTTTTGAAGATTTTATTTATTTGACAGAGACAGAGAGAGAGAGAGAGCCCAAGCAGGGGGAGGGGCAGAGGGAGAGGGAGAAGCAGCTCCCCGCTGAGCAGGGAGCCCGACAGGGGGGCTCGATCCCAGGACCCGGAGATCATGACCTGAGCTGAAGGCACACGCTTCACCGACTGAGCCACCCAGGTGCCCTGGGCTTGTGTGTTTTGAAGTTCCCTTTGAGGGCAGCAGGTCTCTTATCAGGGGTCCCGTTCTGGGCGGGGTCAGCCGCTTGGTATCAGAACCCCAGGGCAGCCTCTATCTCTGATGGCCACCAAGTGCCCTGAGCAACAAGCCCAACACCAGCCATGGGTTCCACTGGGCAGTGTCTGGGGCCAGGCGGGATGTGGTCAAGACCCCCAGCCTTGTCTGGACAGTGTGAGACCTAGCTAGGCCCGTGACCTGTGTCCCCGGGACAGCGGGCTCTATCCTAAACTCTGTCCGGAGTCCCGCTGGGGCCTGCGCCAACGTCCAGCAAGGGTTCGTGGAACCTCTGGCAGGGCGCCCCATGGGTGGGCCCCACCGAGGATTGTGGGGGCACCCTGTGCGGACACAGGCGGAGGGCACCGCCCCCACTCCTGTCTGCCTGTGGAAACCCTCCGCCCGCCCCCGCCCTCCGGTGGGTCCGTCCCTCCACAGCGCGCACGGGTGGGGAGCGCGGGGACCTGACGCCAGGCGCGTCCGGGAGGACGGCCCAGAGCCCGCAGGCCGCGCAGACCCGGCGCCTCCCCCGCGGACAGCGGCCTCGGCAGCGGCGGGCTCCGCCCCGGCCGGCGTCTGCGCCGTCCCTGTCCCTCCCCGGCCCTCGCGCCCCCCGCCCGCATGGAGCAGCTGCTGCGCGCCGAGCTGCGCACCGCGACCCTGCGGGCCTTCGGGAGCCCAGGCGCCGGCTGCATCAGCGAGGGGCGCGCCTACGACACGGACGCGGGCCCGGTGTTCGTCAAGGTCAACCGCCGGACGCAGGTGCGGCCCCCAACAACGCCCCGCGGCCTGAGCCGGAGGCTGGAGAGCGGAAGGGATGCGGGTGGAGGGGGCGCAGGTGGGGCCGGGCGTCCCTGCCGGGAGTCGGCCGGGGTCTCGCGGAGCTGGCTCCTGCGGGCCAGCAGGACTCAAGCATTTTCTGAGGGATCGGGGCTTTCGTCCGCTGCAGGATTAATAATCCTGTGTTTGGTTTAATTTCCCTACCCGTCAAGCATGGGCGAAGCGAGGCTCGGAGTCCTGGGCTGGGTCTGCTTCTCCCCAGGGCCCCGCTCTGGGCGCCCTCTTCCCCAGCCCAGCGCGCGGTTCCATCTCACTAGGTGGGAAGAGGCAGGACCACAAGGGCCCGTCTCATGCCCCTCTCCTCACAGGCCTGTGCTGGTGTTTGGAGCTGGTTAACGCCCGCTTAAAATTTGCTGTTAAATATACCGTGTATGGGAAATAGTAACACATCACAAATGGAGAAAGTTAGCCTTAGTAAGTGCACCCCGGATGCTGAGGATGACCCGGTGGAGGACTCGGCGGAGGCTCCCAGTGTCCTGTGGGCCAGGCCCCCTGTGCAGGAGTTGGGGGAGCTGCTGGCTATGGGCTGAAGGACTCCCAGAGAGGCTCCTCCCTGTCGCCCTGCAGCACTACCAACCTGGGGTGGATGAGGGCTTGGGGCTGGTCCCGGGAATTGTCCGGGAGCTTCATTTCAGAACCCAAAGCCCTCCAAATAAGCCCCACCTCCTGGGAAGCAGTTTTGGGTTCAGGGTTCATGCAGGCTCTGGAACCCTCCTGGCTGAATGCTCCCCCAGGCCGGGATCCCACCCTTTGCCCTTGAAGCCCTGGGTGCTGGCACACAGTAGGTGGGCCGATGACAGGTGAGACCCTCCAGACACAGGCAGTCCGAAGCTCAGGCGTTCTCTGCCCCTGTATGTTTGGGGGCTCGCTTGCCCTGGGAGCGCGGCTGGGGCTCGCGGGGGATTGCTGGATGTTCCCTGACTGACACTAGCCACCCCTTGCTTCACAGTCCCAGGTGTGGGCTGGTAGTTTGGGGGACGCCTTGCCTCATTTTCCCCTTGAGTACTTTGAACTAAAGGATGGGATTCTTTGCCTGTGTGGAAGTAGATGCTTTAGCTTCATGAAGAATAATTCTATAGCCAGAGGTGTTGACAAGCCATATTAATTAGCACACTTTTAACCAAGTAATAGTGTACCTGGGGTGGTAGTTCACCTAGTTTAAAATTGGGGTATTTGTGGGAAATGTTTTAGAAATAGGACGGCACTTGGGTCCCAGTGGAGGCTGTTCCGTCTTCTTCTGGGTGGGGTGTGAGGATCCCTCCCACCCCCCAGGCCCTGCTGGGTGCTTATCTCTGGGGACAGGCCCTGGGCCCGAGCCAGGCCCTGCTGACCTCCCTGCCCCGCCTTCCCTTGCCCCAAATGTGTGTCCCAGTCACTTTGGCATGCGGCCCCATGCCGCCCTATGCTTCTCCTCAAGTCTGCTGTGGTTGCTTCAGGTAGTGAGGTGGGCAGCCAACCTGAAAGGGGACCCAGGTCCACCTCCAGACCCTCCACTAACCCACACTCTGAGGCACCCCATTGTACTTCCTGGCATGCCTGGCGCTCCCATAGCCCCCCCATGGCACCACCCAGAACCTCCTGAGGTTCTCCTCACAACCTCCATGGCACCCCATGGTACCTGTGGCCCTCTGGCCCCCTGCAGCATCCTGCAGTACCCCACTGTACCCCCAGGCATGCTCAGCACTCCCATGGCCTCCCCCAGCACCCCACAGTACCCCCTGCCCCCATGCTTCCTCACCTCTCAGAGCAAGCACTCGGGGCAGGGGCATCAGCATCCTGCCCACCCCAAGTCCCAGGCACAGCCTCAGACTGGCAGCCCCCTCCTATCTGAAAGGCGCCACTTTGCACCCCACTCTCTGAGGAGCTGATGTCTTGCGCTCCAGCTAGTTTTCAGTAACTGAGGGTCCTGGGTGCTTGTGATCCCATGTGGTGGCTCCTGTCCAGGGCAGTAGAGGCCCTTGTTGGAGTTGGAGCTCATGGTCTTACTCTGGATGCAGGCCCGACAGATGTTTGAGGGAGAGATGGCGAGCCTGGAAGCCCTCCAGACCACAGGCCTGGTGCGAGTACCTCGGCCCATCAAGGTGATTGACCTGCCTGGAGGTGGGGCCGCCTTTGTGATGGAGCATCTGAAGATGAGGAGCTTGAGCAGGTGCCTGGGTGTTGTTGGGGGGGAGGGGGTGGGAGGGAGGGAGAGAGAGAAAGGGAGCAGGCTCTTGCTGGTTGCCCCTGTGCCTCCATCCAGTTAAGAGAGGCAGGGCCAGGATCATACCCCCACCCCCGGATTATTATTATTATTTTTTTAAAGATTTATTTATTTATTTGAAAGAGAGAGGACGAGCAGAGGGAAGAGGCAGAGGGAGAGGGAGAAGCAGGTTCCCCACTGAGCAGGGAGCCCGAAGAGGGGCTCGATCCCAGGACCCTGAGGTTGTGACCTGAGCGGAAGGCAGACGCTTCACCGACAGAGCCCCCCAGGCGCCCCCACCCCCGGATTCTTAACAAAAAGAAGGAGTTCTTGCTCTCTGTGTGGTTTTGGGTCAGTTTGGCGCCAGTGACTCAGCATCAAAGAAGCGCGCTGGAACCGTCCCTGGCCTTACGCTTTAGGGTGCACTTGTGTTAGTGCGAATTGGGCAGACTGACGTTGATCTATAATTATCTGAAGTCCTTAAATTTTTATCTAATTGTTAAAGTTACGTATATTCAATGTTTAAAAAAGGTGGAAACCATGAATTCACGTAAAGAAGTCATAAAGCCACCTGTAGTTCCGTCAGCAAAGAATGGCCAGTGCTAACATTTCGGTGCCGTCTTTTTTTAATACGTGATTTATATTTGTTTTTACAAAACTTCGGAGCTGGTTTTTCCTTAACTGGTTAAGCCTCTGTTCCTTAATTCCCTGCACCTCCCAGGGCTTCTGTTGAAGGTCACCAGCCCACTCCCACTTGGTGATTTTATACTATTTTGTTTTTCGGAAAGGGTCATAGCCTGCAGTTCATTTCTCACTTTTTAAGGAATGGAGAGTAGTTTTTAAGGGATTTAGAACGTTTCTCCACACGGCGCATTCACGCTGGTTGTGGTGATTTCCTGTGTGAAGCCGCTCCTCTCCTCCTTCCTCAGTCAGGCATCAAAACTCGGAGACCAGATGGCGGACCTGCACCTTCACAACCGGAAGCTCAGGGATAAGTCGAAGGAGGAGGAGAACACAGTGGGTACGTTCACTGCTGCTGTGCACCCTTCACCCGCTGTGTCTGTCTGGGTTGGTGCTCCCGGTGGTGTTTTCACAGCAGGCTGAATTGCGTACGGCCTTCCTTTACGCTGTGGCGTCGTGCAGATGACACTGTTAAGTGAGAATTCTGCTGGCGCCCACAGGTGGGTAGGAGTGGCTCAGACGCCGATGATGCCCGGGCCCGCGGGCCGGTGTGCCTGAGGCAGGAGGGTCCTGGCCAGCCCGTGTGCGGACTCGCGGCTACCACGAGTAATACACCCTCAGAGGGCCGCGTCCCTGCAGAGCCCAGGCCTGTGCTAGCGCTCTGCTGTGCTCTGGCGTTTAAGAGAAAGACAGCAGCTCTTTTTGTCGACAGGCCGGAGGGCTGAGGGGGCCGAGCCCCGGTGTGTGACCAAGTTTGGCTTCCACACGGTGACGTGCTGTGGCTTCATCCCTCAGGTGAGTGCCCGCATGAGGATGTCCCTGCTTAGCTGATGACTGCTCCCAGTGCCCCAGTGCTGGTTGCCCCATCCCTGGTGCCAGAGGGCCAGTCGTCTGGGCACCAGGAAGACAGCCTGATTTCTGAACTCAGAGTGTGAGCCGAGATACCTGGGATAGGAGGGCAGAGGCAGAAGTTCACTGAGTTGAGCTGGGAGGAGATGGGCAGCTGTGGGGCAGGTGGGAGAGCATCCAAGCAGAGGAACGGCAGGTGCAAAGGCCTTACGGCAGGGGGTTGTGTGATGAATGTAGGGGACTGAAGTGGGTGGGGGTGAGGCAGCATTCCATGTCAGGGATCAGGTCCTGGTCACCCGCCCCAGGATGTTGTAATTCTCGTGACATAAACTCCGTTATTTCAAAGCGTACAGGGACACCTGGGTGACTCCGTCAGTTAAGCATCTGACTCCTGATCTCTGCTCAGGTCTTGATCTCAGGGTGGTGAGTTCAAGCCTCGAGTTGGGCTCCATGTTGGGCACAGTGCCTACTTAGAAAAACCCCAGAAAAACATGTACAATTCCGTGGTTTTTGGTGTATTTCCTGTGTTGTGCAGCCATCGCCACTGTCTAATTACAGAACATTTTCATCACCCCCAGAAATCACATACCACTTAGCAGTCATTCCCCATTCCCCTTCCTCCAGCCCCTGGTAACAACTCACCTCTTCTGTCTCTACGGATTTGCCATTCTAGGCATTTCGTGTAAATGGAAGCATATGCTAGATAGCCTTTTGTCTCTCCCTGTCTCCGGTGTGGGCAGAGGGCGAGTCTCCCAGGTGGATGGCACTTGGGGCAAGATCCTTATGAAGCCTGAGCCAGACTTAGGGATCCCAGCCTCTGGGCAGCCCTCACATCTGGGGTCCCTCAAGCTCTACACACACAGTGGTTTCCCAGGCTTGTTAGGGCTCCATGAATCTCTGCATCAGCCAGCTCCCCCAGGGTTGCACATCTGCTGGGAGCCGGTGGCCAGTGTGGCTGAATGGGGCTTGGTGTCCTGCTTCAGATGTTGAGTTACGAGCTGTGGACTCTCCAAAGACACAGCTGACCTTGCACAGTGACTTTTCAAGAACCAGGAGATGAAATCACACACAAAACCCCAATCTGTGAAGTCGATGAGAATGGGGTTGGTCCATTAGGGACACGGGCAACCCCTGTGTGCCCCTTGAGAACCCCGGATCAATGCACCTATTTAGCTCAGCTGCAACTGGCCGGGAAGGGGTGAGGGCCCTGGGTGGACACTTGGTCCACCTTGAGCTGGGACCGATGGTCCTGCATGGAGCGCCTGGACCAGCCCAGAAGTTCCAGGAGTGTCCTGCTCCTTGGGAGGGATGCGTGGGCCTTCAGGGGGTTGCAGCCATTGGGGGTGACCCTGAGCGGCGGCAGCGGGCTTCTCAGACACCTGGTGTGCTAAGCCCCCTTGGGACCGCTGGCATTTCGTGCACGGCCACTCCCTGGGCTCATCTCTAAGTGCTCCATCCAACACCAGTCATCCAGTTGCTGTAGCAACCTTAGGAGGTGGGTGTTGTCATTTGACTCATTTTATAGATGAGGAAACAGATGTGCAAAGAAGCCAAGCGGTGCCCTGAGGCCATGCGGCTAGTGAGTGGAGGGCCAGGATTGACCCACAGGCTGGCTTCAGAGTGTGGGCCAGAACCCCCTCACTGCCTTGCCCCTCTGTCAAGGTGAAGGCTGGGTCCCACCAGCGGTGCGCTCAGGTGGCCCTGCCTTTGGCAACTCGGGAAAGTCCTGCCCTTTCTGGGTGAGGGGATCACAGTCCCTCTGTCCAGGAGGAGGGACTGGGCTAGCCAGTGCTGGTGTCCAGCTCCTGATACTCAATCTGTGTCTTTTATAACCTGGTCATCCAGAAGAAAGATGGAGCCTTGGACCCTGGGAGCCTGTGCAGACAGATGGGGAAGGAGGATCTGCCACCCCATGTGCCTCAGGCTGTCTGAGGAGAGGGCCTCCCCTCCTGCTTTTGAGGCACACCCAGCACTAAGTGGGTGAACCCTGGGCTGAGCGACCACAGCATCCGGCACAGGGAGTCCACGGATGTGTGTCTGCAGGTCACTGCGAGGCATGCTCTCTGGAGAGTCCCTCCCCGGAGGGGTTTCCCAAAGTGACACTTTATATGAAATAAGCTTTGCATCTTTAAATAAGAAAAAAATTCTATTAAGGTATAATTGACATAAAATAAGCTGCACATTTAAAGTGTACAATTTTGCAAGTTTTGACATATGTAGATACCCGTGAACCAATCACCACAGTTGGGACGAATATATCCATCACCCGCAAAGGTCCTCTTGCCCTTCCCTGCCCCTGGCAACCACTGTCATTAGAGATAAGTTTGTATTTCATAGAATTTAACATAAATGGAATCATACGGTTTGTGCCTTTTTCTGGCTTCTTTCACTCAGCTTCATCATTTCATGATATTCATCTATGTTGTTGCATGTGTTCAAAGTCCGTTCCTTTGTAGGATGAACCATAGTCTGTTTATCCATTCACCTGCTGACGGGCATCTGAGTAGTTTCCAGGTTTTGCTTTCACAAATAAAGCTGCTATGAACCTTTGTGTACAAGAGTTTGTGGAGACAAATGCTCCCACTTATCTTGAGTAAATACCTAGGAGGGAAATGGCTGGGTCATATGGTAGGTTCATATTTAACTTAAAAAAAAAAAAAGAGGGGCGCCTGGGTGGCTCAGTCATTAAGCGTCTGCCTTCGGCTCGGGTCATGATCCCAGGGTCCTGGGATCGAGTACCGCATCAGGCTCCCTGCTCGGCGGGAAGCCTGCTTCTCCCTCTCCCACTCCCGCTGCTTGTGTCTCCTCTCTCACTGTATCTCTCTCTGTCAAATAAATAAAATCTTAAAAAAAAAAAAAAAGATTTATTTACTTATTTTAGAGTGAGCAAGAGTGAGCGAGAGTGAGCGAGAGGAGGGGCAGAGGGAGAGGGAAAGAATCTCGAGCAGAATTCCCGCTGAGCGTGGAGCCCGACGTGGGCTTAATCTCACGACCCTGGGATCATGACTTGGGCCGAAATCAGGAGTCAGACACTTAACTGACGGAGCCACCCAGGCGCCCCTAACTTTTTAAGAAACTGCAAACATATTTCCCCAAGTGGTTGTACCATTTTACATTCCCACCAGCAGTGGATGAGGGTTCCAGTTCCTCCACATCCTGGCCGCTCTTGGTAGTTTCCACTGTTTAGAATTATTTAGCCATCCCGGTGAGTGTGCTGTGGTATCTCCCTGAGGTTCTGCTTCCCCTGATGGCCAGTGGTGCGGAACGCCTGTTCCTGCGCCTCTTTGCCATATATCCGTGGCACAGACATTTAGGATTATTATGTCCTAGTCATCAGTTGACCCGCTTTCCGTTGTGAAATGACTTTCTTTATTCTTATGATAGTCTCATCTCTGAAATCTACTGTCTGATATTACTATAGCCATTCCAGCTTTCTTTTGACTAGTGTTAGTATGGTGTATCTTTTCTATCCCTTTACCCTATTTCTGTTTTTATATGTAAAGTGCATTTCTCGTACACAGCTTGGAATCAAGTCTTTTAACTGGGGTACTTAGACCCTTCGCATGTAGTGTGCTTATTGATAATGGTTAGGGCTGAATCTGTCATCTTGCTGTTTGTTTTTTATTTGTCCTCTCTCTTCTTTTTCCCCTTTTTCCTGTTTATCTGCCCTCTTTTGGACTGAGTATTGTTTTTTTTAAAGATTTTTTATTTATTTATTTGATAGAGACACAGCAAGAGAGGGAACACAGCAGGGGGAGCGGGAGAGGGAGAAGCAGGCTTCCCGCTGATCAGGGAGCCCGATGCGGAGCTCGATTCCAGGACCCTGGGATCATGACCTGAGCCGAAGGCAGATGCTCAATGACTGAGCCACCCAGGCGCCCCTGGACTGAGTATTGTTAATGACTCCCCCATCTCCTCTGGTGGCTAGCTGTAATATTTGGTCTGTCTGTTAGTGGTTGGGCTTGGGTTTGTGCAGTCCCCATGTATGGCTCTGCCCTGTGAGCACCAACTGCAGCCTCAGCCTCATCTTGCCGTCTAGGTGAATGAGTGGCAGGAAGACTGGCCCACCTTCTTTGCCCGGTACCGTCTCCAAGCGCAGCTGGACCTCATCGAGAAGGACTACGCCGACCGAGAGGCACGAGAGCTCTGGTCACAGCTACAGGTGGGTCAGGGGCCGTCCTTTTATTAGCGCATCGCATTTGTGTGGGGTCCTCTGGTAGAATGGAGCCCTGGAGCAGCGCTGGTCAAGTGTGGACACATAAGTGCCGGACTATTGGCCTGATGGGGAACCTGGGAAGGGGATGGTACCTGAGGACCTACTTGGCCCCTGAGTGCAACTCTCACTGGCTAGGTCACCAAGTACTCAACCTCAAGCTTTGCCCACGTGAAACGCAGGTGCTTGGCTCATAAATGCTGGCATTTACTATTGCTTTCTTACCCACTCTTACCCTGTTCTTTCTTTTCCAAAGCATGAATGTCTCACCTCTTAGAGATGTAGGCAGCAGATGCCCCAGAGTGACTAGTTTGAAAATGTAACTCTCCAAATGTTAAAAACAGAATCTGCGTGTCAAGCCAGGGTGACCATGCAGCGAAGAAATTTCATTTAACTCAGTAATGAAGTAACCAGTAGTATGCAGAAGAGGTGCAGGCATATACGTGCTGGGAAATAAAAGGACAGTAGAGAAAGTTTGCCAAGTTGCCTAAAAAAACCCTGCACTCAGGTTATTTGGCCCATATTCTACAGGGCCACGTCCACTGAGGTCTCTGCCTTAGGAATGTCATTAGTGCTGTGGACCGTCCAGACCTAAATTAGTAATAGTAAGATAACGTTGCATTCTCCTGGACTCAGAGGGTCTCTGGGTTTCATAGACCAGGCTGTGGTTGGACCCAGAACAAACATGAGGTCATCTCTGCCTTATTTCCAAGTATTGGATGAGGTGGCCGTGGCTTATAGTCCCATGGTAACTCTGTGTGCAATAATTATTTTTCTTAGGTGAAGATCCCAGATCTGTTTTGTGGTCTAGAGATCGTCCCTGCCCTTCTTCATGGGGATCTCTGGTCAGGAAACGTGGCTGAGGACGACTCGGGGCCCATTGTTTATGACCCAGCTTCCTTCTATGGACATTCTGAGTTTGAACTGGCAATTGCTTTGATGTTTGGGGGGTTTCCCAGATCCTTCTTCACTGCCTACCACCGGAAGATCCCCAAGGCTCCAGGGTTCGACAAGCGACTGCTGCTGTACCAGCTCTTTAACTACCTAAACCACTGGAACCACTTTGGGCAGGGGTACAGGAGCCCATCCCTGGGCACGATGAGGAAGCTTCTCAAGTAGAATCCAGCCTGCATCCCTGCCTCCCTGCTTCACAAAGAAGTGGGGTGGCAGCACCAGAGATGGCTTCAGGGAATAATAAAGTAGGGGGTTCAGGGATGGAACGGCTGTGCTGTCTGTGCTTCCACCCTCGCAGTTGGGCTGACGTACAGAGGCCCCCGGCACCTGGCGGGTTTCCAACAGGCTCATTATGTATCGTGATCTGGGGGAGTTTGGATATTTTCATGGTGGTTGTTACAGAGTCACACAGATCTGCGATTTGCGTAGGTGGAAGTTGGGGTCACATCTCCCTGTGGACTCCGGCTCAGGCAGAGCTGGAGACCAGGAGATGGGTCTCACCTCTTGAGCGGCATCTCTGGGGCTGAATGGAGCTGAGTCCTCCCCTGCCGAGGTAGGACAGATGGAAGGAAAGGCCCTCAGTATTATGGGGGACAGGCGTTGGGGCTGCAGCCACTGCCCAGCCGGCTCCGCACTCCATTTTTCAGCTGGCGTGTTTGCGGCTGGATAACAAGAGGCTGAGGGTAGGGGGAGAGCCTCGGGCAGTGGGGTGTGCCCACGGTGGGGTGTCAGGGGTGTCCACTGTGGCCCGGTGGCCAGATTGGCCGGTTGGTTGGGCACGTCGGGGCTGACATCCTTGAAGGGGGGCTGGGGCAGGTGGCACTGGGGCGGGATCTGTGGGGCACTGGCCGTCCACGCCGCGTCGCTGAAGACGTGGCCACGCCTTCGTTACTCCTTGCAAAATTACCAATTTCACGGTGGTAGGGGCGCCCAGATTTCTCTTATCTGAGTGTGACCGTCCAGCGGGCCTGGCGGTCAGGAGGCTGGTCCCACCGCGACAGGTGAGCCTGTTAAGACTGTATAGAAAGAACTCCATCCCAGACGCATCCTTCCAGACACGTGACATTTCAAACCAGAAACTGCTATCGTCGCAGAACCCATGTTTGTGGGATGTGACTGCGCGATCCGCGCAGCTCGTGTGTGTAGGGGGGTGAGGGAGTGGGGAGGGAGTGGGGAGGGAGTGGGGATGGGTGGGGGGCGGGGCTCGGAGCCCGAGTCTCCTCCTACGACTCCGGTCGCGACCCCACTCCCAGCGCGGGCCACGGCCGCTCCCAACAACCCACCCTAGGCTCAGACCCGCCCCCGCCCCACCCGCAGGCTCAGACTCACCCACCAATGAGCTCAGACTCCGCCCCACCCCGCTCGCAGGCTCCGTCCTCACCCCATCCCACCCACGAGCTCAGATCCCACCCCCGCCCCGACCCCACCCCCAGGCTCAGACATCCCTCCCCCCCCCCACCCACAGGCTCCGTCCCTCCCCACCCCAGCCCACAGGCTCCGTCCCCACCTCCCCTCCCCCACGGGCTCAGGTCCCCCTCCTCCGGCCCCATCCACAGGCTTAGAAGCCCCGCCGCCCCCCACGGGCTCAGCTCCACAACGCTCCTGGGCTCCAGCCCCGAGCTCAGCCCCCCACCCCGCCTTCTCCCTGGTCCCGCCCCCAGCCCGCGCAGCAGGCTCCGCCCTCCCTCGTCCGGCTCCGCCCGATCCAGGCCCCTTTCACCCGGGCCCCGCCCCACAGGGCTCGGCCTCGCCTCTGTGCTCGCTATTTTGGCGGCCGGCGCGCTCCGTAGCGGGTCCGAGGCGCGAGGTCAGGGGTCGCGGGGCGGGGCCAGCGTCGGTAGCCACCGCCTCTGCTTCAGCCGTCGTCCCTCAGTCTGCATCAGCCCGCATTCCTCCTCCGGGTGCTAGGGCGTAGCCGGGCTTCGAGTCCACGGGCGCGGTCCGGACGCCGAGGATGGCCCTGGGCGAGGAGCCGGCCGCGGGCGCGCCGGAGGACGGGGCGGAGGACGAGGCGCTGGCCCGCGGCGGCGCCCTCGAGGCGTTCGGCGAGGGCGCGGAGGTCCGCGCGCTGCTCGGCAGCCTGCGGAAGGTGCTCGGCGACCGCGCGGCCCGGGAGGGCGCCCTGGAGCGGTTCCGAGGTGCGCGCGGGGCCCCGGCCCGGTTAGCGGGTGTGCGTGCTGTCGGGCTGGAGCTGCTCGTCTTTCCGAGAGCTCGCACCTGGCGCGCACCTGCGGGCGGCCTCGCCTGGCGGCGGGGGGGCGGTGGGCGCTCCGGCTCCCGCCTGTCCTTGGAGGAGGGGCGCGGAGGGTTGGGCGTGAGGACCTGGTGTTGACCTCCGCGGGGCGGCCGCGACCTCCAGTTCGGCCCCGCCGGGTCGCGAGAGCGCGCGAAGCACGGCCCCTCCGAGACGGCTGTGCGGACCGGGAGGCGGCGGGAGGAGGAGCCGCCGCGAACCCGCGTGCCGCGGACAAAGGCGCGGAGAGGGCGGGGAGCGGATGGCCGTGCCGTCGGGGGACGGCCGCCGTCGCCCGGGGCCCTGCGTGGGGACCGGCGGGGAGCGCGCAGGACGGGTTACTGGCTGCTGTCGGCGCTCCGAGTTCGGCCCCCGGAGAGTCGGCGGCGGCGGGCGGCGCCCTGGGCGCTAGTCTCTAATGACTGGTTAGGGAGCGAGTGGGATGGGAAGCGTTTTGTGACTCAGTAAAGCCATCACTGTGGGCCCTTTCTGCTGAGGAAATTCCCGCCGAGCTTTGCCTTCCTGGGCTTGCGGTGACGAGCCTCTGACTTCGGGGGAGGGGCGGCGTGGCGGCTGAGTGGACACAGCATGTGCTTCGCTGATACAGCCCAGGGCTGACACTCGCTTGCACTTGGGCTCAGTGCTTCGTCGTCCTTGGCTGTGGCCTGGGGTTAGGAGCCCGTAGCTTGTGCACAGAAGTGGTGTGGGGTGAGGGGAGTATCCAGGCAGAGCCCGGCTTCCGCTTCCCAGGCAGCTGGCGGGTGTGCAGGGGTGGGGCATGGGACACCTGTCACAGGCGAGGGGTCTTTGGATCTGATGGGGGCAGCGCCAGCTGCTGGAAGGAGCGGAAACCAGGCTGCCTGGGATGGAGGAGCGTGTGCTCGGAAGGATTGGGCCCGGGGAGGGCACAGTGCTTGGTGTGTTCCGCACAGGGAGGAGTAGAGGAGTGGAAGGCGTCTGTGTGGGATGGATGGGTGGGTTGGGGAAGGAAGGCGTGCTGAGCGAGTGGAGGGTGTGGTGGCGTGGGGGGCTGCCCCAGGTGGCCTTGCTCCTAAGAGCCGAGCCAGAGCAGTCAGCAGGGGGAGACCTGAGGATTCCTGGGCCTTGTGTGCACACGTACGTACCTCAGTGATGTTAATTCCCATGTTCCTCTTTTTAGTAATAATGGACAAATACCAGGAGCAGCCTCATCTGTTGGACCCACACCTTGGTAAGAACAGAGGTTAATGATTTGGGTTTTTTTTTTTTAAAGATTTCATTTATTTATTTGAGTGAGAGAGAATGAGAGATAGCACGAGAGGGAAGAGGGTCAGAGGGAGAAGCAGACTCCCTGCCGAGCAGGGAGCCCGATGCGGGACTCGATCCCGGGACTCCGGGATCACGACCTGAGCCGAAGGCAGCCGCTTAACCGACTGAGCCACCCAGGCGCCCTCTCTCTCTCTCTCTCTTTTTTAATTTATTTGAGACAGAATGAGAG
>NC_058417.1:59599353-59603770 GCF_002201575.2 Neomonachus schauinslandi
AGGGAGCCCGACGCGGGACTCGATCCCGGGACTCCAGGATCGTGACCCGAGCCGAAGGCAGTCGCTTAGCCGACTGAGCCACCCAGGCGCCCCAGTGATTTGGGTTTTGATCGTTCACTTACAGATGCTCACAGAGGCCTTGGTGTGTGGTGCTGGGGTGTGTGTCTCTTTGTATTTGCCAGCAGAGGGTGTCAGGATGAAGTGCCCAGTTCTTATTTGCTAGCAGGGCCACTTAATGCCAGTGGACTGGGATAGTCCTAGGAGTTCTAAATGTTGCTCTAGGCTGTGGGCAGATGGATTTGAGCTTCTTTCTTCCTTGCTGTTACTTAAGAACCTCTTTTTTGCTCATCGTGTGTATTTTAATCAGTTTGTTTTCCAGGCACATTTTGTTAGAACCAAGTGCTTTACGGGGGTCACCATTTAATCCTCATATAGATCATATATAATCTATGGTCAGCTCTGTTTTATAGATGCAGACAGTGAGGCTTGGGTTTCCTTAACTTAGTATAAGAGGAGTGGTTTTTTGTTTCTTTTCTCATTGTTTCTTTTTGACCTGTTTCATACTGATAATTTTTTTTTCTTTTTTCTGTCTGCAAAAGTAACACTCCTGGCAGTGAAATTAGGAAGGAGGAAGGTAGCAATAGTAGCTTAAATTGAAAAGCAGCGCAGGGTGGGGGTTAGGTGCATGAGACCCAGGCCAGACTGCCTGGATTTGCATACCCAGTGCCACCACTTAGCTGCTCTGGCCTGGGTTTCCTCACCTGTAAAATGGGGATTATTAGCACTACCTGCCCCACAGGGCTGTTGAAACGTCAAACATGTTACCATGTGAGGCAATGGGGGTTAGCTTTAGCGTACACATATGTGCCTTTTAAAAAGTGGGCTGGTGCTGTGTGTGCTGTTTTTTTCTTCTTCAGGTAACCACCAGGTTTTGTAGAAGGTAAGCTTTCTGAATTCTCACCTGTCTCAGGCAGAAGAAATGCATTTTCTTTTTCTTTCTTTTTTTTTTTTAGACCTACAGAATTACTCCAATTTGGTTTTATTATTTATTTATTTATTTTAAAAGATTTATTTATTTGAGAGAAGGAACGAGAGAGCATGAGGTGGGGGAGGGTCAGAGTGAGAAGCAGACTCCCCACTGAGCACGGAGCCCGATGCGGGACTGGATCCCAGGACTCCAGGATCATGACCTGAGCAGTCACTTAATCAACTGAGCCACCCAGGCGCCCTCTCTCTCTCTCTCTCTTTTTTAATTTATTTATTTGAGACAGAATGAGAGACAGAGAGCCCGAGAGGGAAGCGGGTCAGAGGGAGAAGCAGACTCCCTGCTGAGCAGGGAGCCCGATGCGGGACTCGATCCCGGGACTCCAGGATCACGACCTGAGCCGAAGGCAGCCGCTTAGCCGACTGAGCCACCCAGGCGCCCTTTTTTTTTTTTTTAAAGATTTTATTTATTTATTTGCGAGAGAGAATGAGATAGAGAGCATGAGAGGAGGCAGGTTCAGAGGGAGAAGCAGACTCCCTGCTGAGCAGGGAGCCCAATGCGGGACTCGATCCCGGGACTCCAGGATCACGACCTGAGCCGAAGGCAGCTGCTTAACCGACTGAGCCACCCAGGCGCTCTTTTTTTTTTTTTTAAAGATTTTATTTATTTATTTGCGAGAGAGAATGAGAGACAGAGAGCCCGAGAGGGGAGAGGGTCAGAGGGAGAAGCAGACTCCCCGCCGAGCAGGGAGCCCGATGCGGGACTCAGTCCCTCATGAGGACTGGATCCTCATGATCCAGGATCATGACCTGAGCAGTCACTTAATCAACTGAGCCACCCAGGTACCCCCAGAATAAATGCATTTTCGTACTTGGTTGATAGCTTGGCTGGCTGAAGACAGAAGGCATGGTTCTCTCATCCACTGTTACCAAATCCAAGTTTCTTTTTCAGGAGACTTTTTTGTTGCTGAAAGTTTCCAGAAACTGATGTCTTATAAGAGTGTGAATTGCTCTGGGCCTTTTCTCTTATGCTGGGCATTAGCTGGACAGTTTTAACCTGAAGACTTACATCCTTTGGTGCAGTGGACTTTTGGTGTGTTATTGGTCATTTCTCTGCTTCTGCTTTCTCTTTCTGATGTCCCTGTGAACTGGATGTTAAGTTTCCAGGAGTGATCACTGGAGGGATCACTCCTCTGGGTCCCTTAGCTTTTCCCACATAGTTTTGCTTTTTGATCTTTGTTTTGCATGTGGAAGATGTTCTTGAATTTATTTTGTCCATTGTTTTTACTATCTAAGTGCTCTTGTCCTTGGTTTGGTATTTTTCGAAGTCGTCTTATGGGTCGGATGTTCCTGTCTGGGGAGCACATGGCTAGCTGCTGGGCGCTGGGGCCCTGTTGGGGAGGGTCCCGCCGTGGGCCTCCTAGCCTGGAATGCCTACTCCTTGTTGAATCAGGAGGTGACTGCGTAGCAGTTGTCAGATGTGTCCTGGCTTCCTCTTGGACCTACCCTCTCCAGAGCACTTCTGTCCAGTAGAGCTTTGTGTGATGACGGAATGTTCTAGATCTGTGCTGTCTGGTAAGGGCACCACTAGCCACGTGGGATTGCTGAGCACTTGAAATATGGTTAGTATGACTGAAGAACTGAATTTAAAATTTTATTTGACTTAAATAAAAAAAACCCCAAATGTGGCTAATGGCTATGGTGTTCACTACTCTAGAGAAACCTCTGGTCTTCTGCCTAAAAGGGGCTGTGGCTGGGAGACCCTAGAGCACTCCTCCTGTTTTCAGCTCTTGCTGTGTCCTGCCCGGGGCCGTTCCTGGCTCCTCAGCTCTGACTCCTTGCTGGGCTGCTCCAGTTACCGTGGCTTCCCTGCCGCTGTCCGGTTTCTAAGTCACGGCTGACATCTCTTGGCTGTTGTTTTTTTCTTCTCTGTTCCTTTGTGTATTTGTATCACTTTATTTTCGTTTTATTGCATCTTGGGGGTGGTGAGGGTTACTGAGATAAGCATGTGGAATGATCTGCTTTTCTGGTCTCTATTCTTGTGGAATGGCTGTGCTGTCTTTCTTAATCTCTTGGTCTAGTTCTGGCTGTTCTCTGCTCTTCCCTGAGTTCACCTCTTTCCTCTGGAGTCAGCTTTTCTTTGTAATTTGGTCTTTTCATGTTATTGGTTCTGTCCATATTTAAGACTGAATGGATGTAGATGGGGGTTCCTCTGCTTCTATTTTATGTTGGAGTGTTTCCAGCTAAACCTCTCCTGAGAGGATTCTGTCAGGCAGTGTGGTGAGTGGATGGGCAGATTTTCTCTGGGAGCATGTGAGTTGGTTGAGGATGTTCCACATGGCAGAATGAAGCCCTTCCTTTATCTGGGGTGCTCACATCCCTTCCGGGGAACGCTTCATTTGCCCTAAGTGGTATGTTCAGTTTTGCTCTGGGATGAAAGCTGCTTGTGCTAATGTGGTGAGGTATAACCTGCACGCCACGGAGTTCACCCTTTTATGTGTATACTTCATTGGTTTTTGGTATATCACAGGGTTGTGCAGCCATCACCACTAATTCCTGAACATTTCTTCACCCCCAGAAGAAGCCCATGTCCATCAGCAGTCACCCCACTCTCCCTCCAGTTCTTGGCAACCGCTAATCTGCTTTCTGTCTCTGGATTTGTGTATTCTGAGCATTTCACATAATGGAGTAGACAGTACGTGGACTTTTGTGACCGGCTTCTTTAACTGGGTGTAATGTTTAAAGTTGTGTAATTAAATACTTCACTAGCTTTTTAGTTTCTTTTGTGTTTTCAAAGCAGTAAATATATAGTTTGTAAATAATGCTAGCTTGATCTCTTTATCTGTGGTTATACATTTTCATTCTTTAAAACATATTCAGGGGTGCCTGGGTGGCTCATCAGTTAAGTGTCCAACTCTTAATCTCAGCTCAGGTGTTGATCTCAGGGTTGTGAGTTCAAGTCCTATGTTGGGCTCCACACTGGTCGTGGAGCCTACTTAAAAAAAAAAAGTTCAAAGTTACCTTTGTGGAGGGGTGCCTAAGTGTGCAGTTGGGTTAAGTGACCAGCTCTTGGTTTATGCTCAGGTCCTGATCTCAGGGCTGTGAGATCAAGCCCTGTGTTGGGCTCTGCGCTCAGTCCGCTTGAGATTCTCTCTCCCTCTCCCCCTCCCGCTTGGGCTCTCTCTCACATGCTCTCTCTATAAAAATAAATAAGTACATCTTTTTTATTTTTTTATTTTTATTTTTTTAAAGATTTTATTTATTTATTTGAGACAGAGAGAATGAGAGACAGAGAGCATGAGAGGGAGGAGGGTCAGAGGGAGAAGCAGACTCCCCGCCGAGCAGGGAGCCCGATGCGGGACTCGATCCCGGGACTCCAGGATCATGACCTGAGCCGAAGGCAGTCGCTTAACCAACTGAGCCACCCAGGCGC